>NW_025999925.1:13575156-13703591 GCF_001458135.2 Marmota marmota marmota
GAACTCGGCCGCCCCACGCTCGGTGTTCGCTCCGATAAGATCAGGTTCTAAGAAGCACCCAGGCACTGAACCCTAGCAATCTGTCTGCAAGCCGCAGGCGAATTGCAGCCTGAAATTACCTGTTTTATGGCTGAATGAGCTGCGGTCAGTCAAAAACAGGGATGGTGACGTCAGCTTTCCAACATGGTGGCTGCTGGCCTCCTCTGTGGTCTGACCGGTGTGGAGAACCGAGATTGACCGCTTCCTTCCCCCGTCTCGAACCCAGAATTCAGCCCTGAGTACGGTGCTTGCACGGCTGGCAGAAACTGCAGCGCTGTATCCCTGCATCGCTATCTCCTTGTTTCCCAGCGTGCGCTGCAGACTCTAGCCGCAGGGCGATTTGCTGAATAAGCAGTGCTGCCCTCCGTGCGACAAACCTCTCGCGTTTGAGTCCCTGTAGCCGATCCTCATGCGATGGAAATCCTTCCTCCAGGTTCCGGAGCACCCCACTATTGCTGGAAATTCCTAACAAGATATCCTTTAGCTGTCCTGACTTGTCATACTCCCACACAGTGAAGCAGCACACGGGGGCAATGCACTCCCCTCGCCGCCATCTTCCTTCTCCTTAAAATCTTCTTAATGTAAGTCTCAGCTACACTCTAATAAAATGGTATTTCCTGTATATTTTCCTAGGATTCAAGAAACTCAATTTTGTCTTTAGGGCTTTTACCGGGCTCTTCTCTGTCCCCTATATCCTTGCTGCCACATTTTTCTTAAACCAACTATAAATAGAAACTCACTAGGGAAAAAACACTATTCCCAAAAAGCTGCACTGTCCAAACTCCAGACTCATACCAATATTACCTTTCCATAGTTTCCATAGGCCTTAGTTATCCTGATTAGTGATCACTCTGGAGTAACTACCAAGTACTTGTAAGCAAACTTAACAGCCTTCTTTTCAAGAAATTGGATTCTTCTCCCTGAGTCTGCAGATGGTCAGATCTCCACCTACCATCAGCATGAGTTGTAAATGGAATCCTTTCCTTTTTTTATTGAAACTTTTAATAATGATTATTTCCTAAATTTCATCTGACATGGTTATGCCAAGTATTATTTTCAAAAAGTTTTGGACTGCCTTATACATCATTAGTTGCTGTACTGATTCACTTCCCTCCAGGTTTGGCTCAGTTTCATCTCTTACCCTCTTATATTAGGGCTCAGGATCTCGGTGCCCACCCAAGTTGACATCAAGCTTTGGATCTACTCCATATTCCATCATTCCAAAAACATAGAAAGAGTTTGCCTTCAGGTGGGAAGATAGAAATTATAGATCCATAGAACTCAAGTGTTTCATTTAAAAAGCAACCAGTAGGAATGCTCTATTAAATTTTCTAAACAATCTGTTCCTTATAATACCACAAAAAGAGGTATTCTATTTTGTTCCACAGAATATGTTAATTACTGTCTAAGGAGAAGGAGAGGCAAAGAAGTAAAGTTACTTTCAGATGCCTGCTAGTGCCTGGAGAACAGGAATCATTTCTTTCCCAATTTTGGATAGTTCCAAAACTAAAATTACTTTCCAATGTGAACATAGTTTCTGAATCTTTATGAAGATTAAGCATTTTTTAAACTGACATCAAAACCATACAGAGACAACACAAAAAATAGGTTGTCCCTTTAGTCTAAGATTAGGGCAAAATCCAGATTTAGAAATGGGCAAAAGGTACCATTGTGATTTTTCAGTGACATGCTGATTGTTATCCAGTAGATTTTCCAAGCATAATCTTATTTTCTAGGAGGATGCAATTTTAATTTTCTATTGACTAGGTTATTCTATAGGTTTAGAGATTAAATTTTAAGAGTTAAGTTGCAAGTGATTCCTCTCCATGGAAATATGAAAGATTCCTATTCATAACTATGCAATGAATTTTGTCCAGTAGTAATAAAATTCAATTTCTCCTGGCTGAAACAATAAAGCAAATATTACAATGTATTGCCCAGTAGGATATTAAACAGTTTTGCTTCTATTAGCAAGTTCATTTCAGCATTTCTGACCATGTCTCAGTTTTAAAATTCTTTTTTGAACCTTATTGTATTGTTTCCTATTACCACCTGCAAAGCTAAGGAAAATGTGGAGATCCACAACTGATTCTTGACAACCTCACAGAAAGGATTTCAGTTGAGTCACACATAGCAGCAATAAGGAGTTTATTTAAAGGACAAGGCAAAATGGGACACTATCCAGGGATAAAGGGAGACAATGGGTCCTCTCAGGAGAGAGATGATGTGCCCCTTTTCCTCCAGTTGTTTAGGGACGTTTCCAGAGTCCTGTCCGGGTCCATCTCTTGGCTTTTGACTAACAGTAGGATTGCATCAAACTTTTAAATCCTCACTGTGCATGGTCTTACCCCATGGAGAGGAATTTTACTATTGTAATAGCATGTGCATATATGGTTACGTGACATGTGTAATTCTGCACCATGTACAGCCAGATGAATAAGAAATTAAACTCTATTTATATATAATGTGTCAAAATGCATTCTACTGTCATGTATAACTAATTACAACAAATTAAAAATATATTAAAAAAAAAGATCCAAAGGCAATTTCTAGTTGCCTTTGCCCACACTGACCAGTTCTAATTGATACTTGTTCTTTCAGATTTTATGGTTACTGGGCTTTGCTTCTAATTATCCTATCTTTCTGAGTCCTGGAATCTGGTCTGTATAGAAGTAACAAATGTTACCGCTTCGGGGCAACTTGTGTTCTTACAGGCAGAGAGGGACTGGACCTGCATTTCTCCTGTCGGTAACAGGTTGTTTGCTGAGGAATGTAGCACATTCAGTTGATTTAGTTGACTCAGGCAGAACCAGAGTAGCCTCAGGTAAATTGCTTTTTGTCAGCATAGTGGGTACAGTCTATAGAACTACCCCCTTAACCTTATTTGCTCAGCGCTCAATACCCATCACTTCCCTTGTTTAGAAATTAGTTCAAATCATTATTGCAGATTTATTTTATACTTGTACAAGTTTCCTTATTTTATTTTTTCAAATTTTTTCTTTACCACTAACTACTCTGTATCTTTGTGCCTTACAAAACTGGAGTCTCACAGAAGGACTCTGGAGTTGACTGGACAATTCTTAGCCTTCAGAGTCTAATTTGAGTTTTGTTTCATTTTCTATTCCATCCCTTATTTGTACTTCCCAAAGTCCAACTCTAGAATAAATGTCATAGAAGAGTGGGGAGCTGAAGCTCCAAGCCTCATTTCTTGTGTTGTGATGAAAGAAAATTTAAAGTCAGACACCCAAATCCAAGCAAGGGAACTTTATTATAAGTGAAAATAAAGTAAGGCTCAAGCAAAGAGCACTCCCAAGAGCAAGTGGGCCATCTCCCAGTAGAAAACAACAAAGGAAACCCTGCTGTTTCCACATTTATTCCTGTTTGATGTTTGCCTTAAGGACTGAGGCTCATCTTCTGCACTCCCCCTCCCCCAGTCTGGTGTTCAATTCCTTCTTTATGTAGAGCTGTGGAGTTTTTTACCCTAGTTGGTCCTTTCCAGACTGTCATGGTGGTCATCCTATTCAGGGGGGCTTCATCTACAAGTCAATTTTACGTCAATGTGGGTACAGGAATCAGTGGCTTATTCCTGCTCTACTAAAGAAATTTCCCTTCCAAGATATAAGGTGGCACCTCTGGCCATAACTCCTAGCTTTACCCTGACCTCTGTGGACCTTGTCAAGTGTTAGTCACATTAATCTTTCTTGATATATTTCCCCAATTAGTTCTTATTTTTAAAAAGAATTGTTTTTTTTAATACAATACCTTTATTTGTTTTTTTCTATTTATTTATTTTTATGGGGTGCTGAGGATTGAACCAAGGGCCTCACATGTGCTAGGCAAGCCCTCTACCACTGAGCTTTAGCCCCAGTCCCCAATTTGCTCTTTTTGTTTCTATCTTTTATTATCCAGGACTTTGTACCTAATGTTTTTCTACAAGTTATCTGCTATAAGTTACTTACTCATCTGGCTTGGGAGTAGTTTTAAAGACTCTAAAATTAACTTAAAGAAAATCTGTGACCTTGCCATGAATCTTACTGCTCATTATTAACTACTAACTAACATATGATAGAAAGAAACTTTGCTTCTTTCAATATTCACAACTCTTCTATGCTTCTTTCTCCACAATTGTACACCTTTGCAAAGTTACAGTTCCTCCCTTCAGAAATTGTCTTGTATCAATGTTTCCCTTATATCTTGTAAATTTCCTACTCTCTGCCTAAATGGAAGACTGACTGCTCCTCTGGGCCTAGGGAGAGGAGAAAAAAAGAAAGTCAAAAGTTACCCAAACTTAGCTGTTACTTGATCTTCCCCAAGGAAAACCAAATGAAAAACAACAAGAATAGTTTGTAAAGATCAGACAACCTTACCAGAAAAATTTAACCAGGACTGCATAAGAGATTTGCATCCTTCCTGCTAGCATGACTGACTTGATTTTGCTAGAAATGCGTCTCCTTGCCAACATCCCAACTCCCACATACCCAAAGTACATTCCAAAGTCTTCCTCCACTAGCCTAACCATAAGAAGGACCTGACCATTACTTCTGCCTAATTCCTGATTTTTTATTTCTGATTAGAGAAGATGGCGAGAAGCAGACTTATCAGGGACTCATGGAGTAGAATTATGTAGGAAAGTATTTCTACCTCAAAAGAAATGAATCTGCTAGAAAGGTGAACATATTAATTTCACCAGAGTCTCTAATGCAGTCTCTTATTTGGTGGCACTCGGCACAAAGTAGGTAGTCAGTCAGCATCTTTTCATTTATGTTCTTTAAGGGCAACACTAGGCTTTATAGAAGCAGGAATGCCTGCTATACTCTTCTTATTCCATGTCCTTTGGCTTAAAGGTCACTTGTAAATACAAGCATTTTCAATGAACTCAGCTCCTAAGTGACAACTAAAATTGACCAAGAAATCATATAATTTATTAACTGTGTAATCTTGTTTTCATTCTTTTACCTTAGTGCATCTTTCTTTTTCTCAAAGTTTCTGGGATTTAATAACTGAAATATCTTTTCCTGAGTCATGCTGCTAACTCCCATTATGTGTTCAGCTAATATTGTATCTTCCTGCTTGAATTTCTTTTGACACCTTTGTTCTGCCAAAGTTCCTTCTGGTAAAAAGGAATTCGCAGATGGGAAAATGAGTGGATAGAAAGGGGAGAAAAACACATACACATGCACACTTTGAAGTGAAAAATGAGCCAAAGTGCAACTTTTGTTGAATTGTAATGGGTTCAGCCACAATACTTTTCAGAGTTCTTTTTCCTAAAGAGATGTGTCAGTGATTCACCTTGAATGGAAAATTGTTGCATCCTATCTGAACAAGGGTCTGTTGTTTTCCTCACAGTTTTCATCTACAGCTGATTTCAAACTTTATATATTTCAGGCAGGGTCAAAACTGTTGTTATTCAATGAGTCTGGAGATGAGCTCTTGCAGAGGTTCTCAGGTCTACAGATCAAACTTGGAGATGTGAATTCTTTGCTGTTAATTTGGATCTAGTACTTGGAGAGGAAATGTGCCACTTCTGTAGTTAGAACAAAAACGTCCCTTGATGGTATTTCATTTATGTGCAAACTACTCAGAAGATGAAAAGACATATAATTATTTCCCCAAATACTACAGATCTGACAAACTGTGAGAAAATTCCTGATTCAAATAATAAATGTTCCTTCAAGGAGCATCCTAAAGAAACTTGAATCAGTTTATCATTTCCCCACCAAAAATTTACAATGCCAGGGGTCTTTGTGAAAAAAAAAATTACCAGATTATCAGATTGGAAAGCAAACCACACAGTTACTCTCTTACTTTGTTACATTATTTTAAGGGGAAATCTTTTATTTTCTAGGACATGTTTCAGATGGACAAAACCATAAACATCACAATTGTATTTTTTTCCATTTCAATTTTATTTCAAAAATTTTAAAATGTTTTCACATAATTTTGTTTCTGAGACTAACAAATTATCTCTGAAACAGTAGGATAAATATGAGTATCCTCATTTCACATGGGAGGAAATAGTTGTGCACAAATATAACTTTCCCAAGACTGTGCAATTGCCCACAGAGCCCACAGGAGTAAACTAAAGCTTCTGAGTTCAATGCTCTTCCACTGCACCTTCCAAATTAGTTAGTCTGATTCCTTCAGGTGAGTAAAGGTAGAATTCTGGTACAGTCAAAAGGAAGACTAATAAGGTTCCTAAAGAAAATATTGAATCAGCTAAAAGAAAAATAAGAATCAAGGAAAAAGGGAGTTAGCAATGATTGAGTTATCCCTTCATGCCAGGCATTGAGTAGATAGCTCTACTTAAACTGTGATCTCATTTTATCTCCATAGTGGCCAGATGCATTCGATGTAATGATCACCACTAACAATTAGGAAACTTGAGTTTCCAAAAAGCAAAATATCTTGCTCAGGATCACACAGCTTTAGAGGCCAGAGTTTTTTAAAACAGTTTATTGCCCAAGTCAATGTTCACTTTAATAAGTGTAAACTGCATAACCTGAAAGATCAAGGGCAGCTCTATAAACTTCTAGAGCAAATTCTGTAGATGCTTACTCAAATTGTTTAGTTATGCTAAAGCATGGTCAGCAGGCAGACAGGGAACCTAACTTCTATGGAAAAATATATAAGGAAGAACTTTGCAGTTCCAGGTGTCCAGCCACATGCACAGAATATTGATAATACTGAAAGCAGATTGTCACTGAATATTAAGTATCAAATGTACTATCAGTGAAACCACAAAGTAAATTGTTAAGTACCATATAAAATGAACAGCGGTGTTACTTTTGGGAAATAGTATAATTTAAAAACACATTCCTTTTAGCAATAATCATCATGTTATATATTGGATATTCAGAATTTGTTCATCTTACACCTTCACATTTGTTTGGAATATTTTGATTGTGTTTTAAATGCAAGATTCCCTAGAAAGAGGATCAATTTTTTTTCTTTGAAATCTTCTCCCAAGGAAATGAGGCTGAAGGACAGAAAAGAAGAACAACAAAAATATGTTAATATGATATCGGTACTTCCAACAACTATACTTGACACCATCACAAAAAAAGTCTTTTGTTTTTTAATTAACTATAGCAGCAAACTTCTTTCATGAAATAATGGGTTTTGATGGAATTATTTGAGGCTCAGCTAGGTTCAGAGCATGCACAGGGTCTTACACAATTAAGAACCAGAAACTGGTTCTGACTTATTCCTAGTCTATGCATAGTGTTTATTTCATGACAACTAAACCATGTTTTCTTTTTAGTATAAATGGGAATCCACATATTCAAAAATCCTCTGAATGATCAGCCCCCCTGAGGACCTCAATTATTATTATAAAAAATAATAACAATGCTAGTGTTTGTTTTGCTTCTGAGGAAATTAAACAGCCACTATTCTTTGATCAAGTTCTCTCTAGATATGTGAGCAAGGCATTCACTATCATAGTTAAATATATTTCCCTACCTCCATTTAAAAGGGAACACAATTATTCACATTAGGAATCTGAGACCCAAAGAGTTTATAAGACTACACAGAGTTAATAATAGAACAGGAAGAACAAATTTTAGCTCATAACTTTCTAACTCATCTAGCTAGGCAGTCAACCAACACAACCATCTTTTCTGGAGTAGCAGAACAGTCTCAGATCATGGCTCTTTTAAGTGAGTGGGAAAATTAGAGTTACATAACATCTTTCATTTCCAGTCAATTTTTGTCAGTAGAAGCCATTTACATTCTGGCAACAAGAACCCCCTGATATTCCTCTTGGCATATTCTATGTAGAAGTCAGCCTGCTGTGACCTAGAAAACAGTGAATTCATTTGCATAATCAGTGCACTGTCCTTGCTGAGGTATATTTAGAAGGGCCACGTTTGCAAGAATGTGATCAAGATGCTTTTGAGAAAACCCACTTGCCTTTTCTTTTAAGCCTTGGCACAATGTTCTATTTAGGAGGGGCTGCAATTTCCTCACAGTGTGGGGTTAATGTAGTATTTTAAAAGAGGGGGATTAATTTATAGAACATATAATTTCAGAAGCAGTCTTATTCAGGAAGTATGAATGCATTAAAATATATTTATAAATGTCAAAGCTGTACATGCCTGCTACAAGAAATTGGCATTAATTTTTCAATCAAATACAGGAAGAAGGTATCTTGTGATCCTAGAGTGTGCATTCATTCATCATATCCTTTGGCCAGGTCACTTAAATTTTCTTGGCATCCGTTTCTTCCTTTGGGGAATGGAGGTAGAATTCAGAGATCATTGGCTTATTGTCCCTATGTAGAAGTTGGCCAATATAGATGTTTTATGCATCAGCTCAGTGCTTTAAAGAAATGTGAATATGAATGGAATTTTAATACTTCTCTTAATTGGCTAGTGTTGCACATACCTTTTCTCAGAAAGGAAAGAGCATCTTTTCCATCCCTCTCAAAATTACACACTACATTAAATTGCTCAGCCATCGTTTTTATCACTCCTGCTTCTTTAGTTGTCAAGGTAAATTTGATGCCTGGATAAAAGGATTTCCTCACTTGAAGTATCTTCTTTGAGAGCTATGTGAATATACAGACTGCAGCTGGTGAAGCAGGACTGTGAGGCTCTGGGCTATGTTACACTCTGCACTAACCTGCACAGCTGACTGGAGCAAACAGGGCTGAACTGCCTTCCAAGGGGAACCATCTATAAAGTCACCAACAAATGACTAGAATTCTCATGACAATTGTGTGGAGTCTATCCTTACATCATAGTTAGAGGAGAATATGGATATCATCAACTTGCAATGTATATAATTCTAACTTTGATATATAATCTTTTTCTCTATTCTGAAACTTTTCAGGACAAGGTAGCCAACATTTTCCTTTCAAGGACTACATACTGACTTTCCAGTAATAAAACAAAGAATGTTAGGAACAAGAGCAGCTAGGGACAGCTAGCTAACCCCTTCATGTCTTGGTCTTGTGGGAAGTACTGAAAGCAGCTGCCCCTGCCTATATATTATGAGGTGAGAAACCAGGAAAATCAAAGGACAGGTGTAAATAAAATGTTTGTGTGAAACAGAAGCTGAAAGTCATGGTATATAGTGTTGAGAGAATAATCTGAAAGTGGTTATTTTGTATTTTGGCCATTTACTATTATGTAGTGTAAATGTAAAATTGTATTTGTTATTGATAGTAATAATATTGATAGCCTATTGAGAATAATTTTCCAAGAAGCTCTTTCTGTACATGAACTATAAAAAAGAAAATGCATGTTAAATAAAAAATTAAGTACTAAATTTTCATTTTGTAGAAAGTTAATGAAGAAAATGTAATATACATAAACTATTTTTAGCACTTACTAACTTCCATGGGAACAATAGTAATATCACTAACCACATGAGAACTGGTAGACACAAATTTGCTGAAAAACTGTCAGCACCTATGTTAATTACTATTTCTTTGAGAAGGTTGTGCCCAAAGACAAAATGCTGACAAAACTTTCATTAACATCAATGATTTTTGTTCAGAATTAATCTTTTCAATTCCAAGTTTTCACATAAGTATGAAAAGTGATGTTATAGCTGTTAGCAATTGTCTCCATTAGCAGAAGGTGAACTGTACAGTTATGTAAAGCCAGGCCTTTATGGTATCATCAGATTTTTCAAATAGGAAACAATTAAGTTCTTTAAGAAAATAACTTAAGTATTTTTTTCAGATAGTAAATACTTTTAGGTCTGCTGGTTGTGTGATCTGTGTCACATCTATCTAACACTGCTGCACAAAATAGTCATAGACAACAATTAATGACTAGATTATAATAAAACTTATTTATGAAATGTAAAATGTCCTTCAAAAAGGAATTAGTTAAATATGATAAATTATTTGAAACTGTCATTTCTTTAGGTCTTAATTAAGTATCAGCAATTCCATATTGTTCAATTTATGAAATTATTTTCCACTCAGGCAATGGAAATACCACTCTGATACGTTTAAAAAAAAAGAAAAAGAAATGAAAAAAGAAAGAGACTTTATATATCACTTTACATATATATACAATATGTAAAGAGATTCATCATATATTAACTAAAAAGGCAGAACTTCGTGTAAAGTATGGTACATTTATGTGAAAACATAAGTAAAACCCTCATTTTTGCATTATTGCTAAAAAAAAATCCCTGGAAAAGGAAAAAATAAAGTGTTAACAGTGAGCAGAGGTAGGAGAGATGTGACTGTAGATTTTAAGGGTAGAAGATATTCCCTGTTTATAATTTATTTGTTTTGAAACTTGAATATTAGTAGAAGTGAAAGTTAACTAAGATTTTTCTAAAAAAATTATAGTTGTAGATAGCATGCCTTTATTTAATTAATTTATTATTATTTTTAATATGGTGCTGAAGATCAAACTCAGTACACCACACATGCTAGGCAAGTATTCTGCCACTGAGCTAGAGCCTGAGCCTGGAATTTAAAAAAAAAAAAATTAAAAAGCCTGTAAACAACTTTATGTATCATTTAGAATGTATCCTCAATACATTCTGTTTACATATTTGTTTGTTACTTTTTGCTTATAAATGTGGTAAGGTGTTGTCTCTTCCTCTTAACAGTAAGAACTTACATAATATTACCAAATGACTGCTGTGTATTGAGAATCTATTAAACCTCATTAGTCAAGGTTTTAGCAGCTTTGCATGTATTTGTTTTTTTTTTATTATGTCACTTCAATAATACTGTACCTATTATCATTGCCTTTTTATGGTAGTATGAAATCCACCCTTTTAACCAAATGTCACACACTCAACTAATTTTACTAATGCTATGAACTATAAGCAGCTCTCAAGAACTTATTGTATAACTGAAACTTTCTACCAATTAAATATAGCAACTCTTCATTTCTCCCTCCCTCTTAGTTCTGGCACCCACCATTTTAGTCTCTGCTTCTACAAGTTTGGGTATTTTAGATACCTTATGCAGATGGAATCACACAATACTTGTCCTTCTGCAAGTGCTATTTTACTTCACATAATGCTCTCCAGGCTCATCCATGTTTTGTTGGATCATATGGTATTGTTCTATTTTAAATTCTTTTTATGAATTTTTACACTGTTTTCCGTTCCCACCAACAGCGTATAAGGATTCCAATTGTCATTGCATTGCTAAAGGTGCAGAATGAAGATTCAGATAGAGCAAGTAAATTGCTCAAAGTTACAATCTTCAATGTGATGGACCCTCAAACCCTTATCTCATACCAAAGACTCTGTAGTTTTCTCTCACTCTTATTCTCATTTTTTCTTTGTTCTCTCCTGCCTTTCGTTATCCCTTCTTCTAAGTTACTATCCCTTAGCGTCTAGTAAACTTAACACCAAACCCTCTTCTTTAGTCAGCTTTTCAGTGCAGTGACCAAAATACCCAACAAGAATAACTTAGAGGAGGAAAAGTTTATTTGGAGCTCATGGTCTCAGAGGTCTCCTTCCATAGATGGCTGACTGTCTTGCTCTGGGCCCAAGGTGAAGCAGCACATCATGGAGTAAGGGCCCAACTGAGGAAAGCAGCTCCCCTCATGGCAACAGCAAGGAAGCAAAGAAGCAGACTCACCTTTTCCAGCCATATCTTACCTGCCTGCAGTTACTACTCAGTCCATTCAAAGTGGGATGGATTGCTTAGGTTATAGCTCTCATAATCTATTTTACCCCTGAATATTCCTGCATTAGCAGGAGCTTTTGGAGTACACCTCATATCCAGCCATAACGACTTTCATCACTGTTCTATATAGGTTAAAAGAAAAACACTTTATTTGAGCAAAGAATGACTCATGGGGCTGGAACTGTGGCTCAGCAGTAGAGCGCTCGCCTAGGACGGGCAGGACCGGGTTTGATTCTCAGCACCACATAAAAAAAAAAAAATAAAGGCATTGTGTTGTGTCCATCTACAAAAAAAGATTCATATTCTCTCTCTCTTTCTCTCTCTCTCTTAAAAAAAAAAAGAATGACTCATAAATTGGGCTGAACCAGAAGAGAGTTAGAGAGCTTTGCCCCATAGTGTGAGTGAACTTTATAGACCAGATGTGGAAACAAAGTAGAAAAATCACCTGATTGGCTACTGCCAATAGACATCTGACTTATTAGGCATGGTGTGATGAGGTATTTGCCTTATTTGGAATTGTCTGATCAGTTGGTTACTTGTGATTTACTACATCTCAGAAAATTGTGATTGGCTGAAACCTAGGTATTTATTACAAAAATATATATACTCCTAAATTAGGTTCAGGATTGTTCAATACCAAGTTAAGTTGTAGTCTGTTATGTAGAAACTCATAGAAACCTCAGGTTACTGGCTTCCCACTTATTAATGAACTAAGTATTTAATAAGTATTAATAGATGAATCTCAAAACTTTACATGTAAGTCAGAGCAGATTGACTTGTAACAGTCTCTGACTAGCAGGTTCACTTTTCCACCGAGGATACTGTTGCCTTACACCTAACTCTCATACTCCCTACAGAGCTCAACATAGACCTCATTTATTCCAAGAAGTCCTCGGGATGACCTTGGGTCCTGTATTTAGTGTGTTAGCAGAAGCATACTTTGCAGTTATTACAGATTTATCACTCTAAATTAAAATTGTCTATGCCTTAAATTCAACACATGAAATTGCCAATATTCACTCATTTTTTAGCTACAAATGTAGATATTTCATGTAATTTAATCTAAAGTATGTTTCTTGCTATAAGTAATAAATTCCTTGAAAGCAAGGATTATGTCTTGATTATAATAAATTCCCAGACTTAGCACAGTGCCTTGAATGTAGCAGGCATTCAACTTAATTTTTGTGCAAGTGAATAAATAAAATGAAATAAATGGGTAAGTAAATTAATGAACCAACAGAAAATTTCATGCACATTATGAAAAAATGAAGACTAATTAATCTATTAGAAAGCAGCCAATTAGTCCCACCTCTACTTATCCAAGGCTGGATAACATAAATTTATGATAGAAGCTATATTGAAGTTTCAAAACAAAGATATTTTTGTCTTATAAAACCTTCAATTACCATAGAAAAGTAAGCCTAAATGAATATGAAATCAATAGGATTTATTGTTTCCTTCACCCCTGTTCACATATTGCTGCTTTTAGCATGATGAATAAAAAGATGACTGCAAGTTTACTGTTTTAAAGGTATTCCTTTAAAGATTTTTATAAGTGAGACTGTTTCCTAAGACCTTACCCAGCATGAAGTGATTTGTGTATGACATTTGAAACTAGTTTATTCCTTCTACTGATGGCCCCACAAAATATAGGGCTGAGAAAAATATATATGATTAAAATGTACATTAAACAGGATTTTTTAAAGTGACCTAAGCAGATACCTTCAAGTCAGTGTTTATATCATCTATTTATGATTTTATATCCTTCCTAGGTGCTTTAAGAATGTAAAACACACAGGTTCCTGCAGTGGCCTAAACTCTCACTAGTGGTGCCTGAAAGAATAATGATGGAAATATTCTCTTTCTGCTCTGTCCACATAATGGCTACTGAGAACTTAAAAGGTGACTAATACGGCAGAGATATTTTTATTTCATTTAATTTTAGTTAATTTTAAATTAAATAGCCACATATAGCTAGTGGCTACTGGATTAGAAATCTCAGCTCAAGAAATTTCCTTTAAAAAACTAAAAATTGTTTCTCAGGGTGATTTTAGCCCATTTTCTTTTCTTCCTGTTTCTTGCAACTAACATTTCCTTTCTGTTGTTGTTGCTGCTGCTTCTCTTTTGCCTGAATAAATGCTTTGCTGTGATGGTCTGTGGATATAAACTCCCTTTGTCTTCTTGTGTAAGAAAATGTCCTCAGTTGCTCAAACTCTTTAATAGTCTTTTGGCTTATATGAAATTATATGCTGACAGTTATCTTTCCTCAGCATTTTGAAGCTGGTGTCCCGTCATTTTCTGGCATTTGGTGTTACTGAAAACAGCTATTCAGCTCATTTTTCTCTCTTTTTATCGTAGTGTTTTCTGTATCCTTGATACTCTACAATTTCACTATTAAGAATCTTGGGATGAATTTAATGCTATTCTGCTTGGCATTTAAAGTGGGCTTTTGACCTTAGTACTCATGTCTTCAATTTTGGAAAATATTTGGCTGTCATATCTGCAAATACAACTTTTCCACTACTCCTTTTTTTCCTTTCTGCAAACTTCAGAAATTTCTCAGTCAATCTCCCATGGCTCCTCCTCTATTCTCTCCTTGCAGGACTGAGTAACCAGTGAACTGAATGAGGGTCCTGGTGACATCCTGATCCTGCTCACTAGTTTGCTCCTTAGGTTGTGCCAATTGAGCTTTGTCCTATCCCAACACATCTAGCCTTTTTTAAATTTAATAATTTTGTATTTGTTTCAATAGATATTATCTCTTTATCTCTTTTATATTTCTCAGCATAACTTATTTTAATGTCTTTTTGAGACTCCAATGTTATTTTCATGCCATCAGAATCAAATTATTATTTTGGTTGTTGACTAGGGGAATGGATTTTTCTTTGGAATTTTGGATGGCTGGTTCATATGAATGAAAGATTTTCTCTCTCCTTCCTCAACCTTTGATTGAATCTACCCAGGCCCTGAGAACTTACTCAGTTGTATATTGATGACTAGGGCTTCTTCCCAGATCATATGTTAAATGTTGCAAATCTTGTCTGTTACCACCAGGTAGTTTGGATCAATTCCAGATGAACAGGATATGTTGATGTCCTTCTAAACTGTAAGCTGGTGTGTTAAGAAATCTAAAAACACCCAGGAAATTGTCTGCAGCAGATGTGTTTATACTCTTTTTATGGGCAGGGACCACTTTCCCCATCAATGGCCAGGGTTCAGTACCTGGTATTGTAAAAGAGGTTTAGTCTCCTCTGCAGGGGCTAAACACCCTTTGAATTGTTCCTTCTTATGGATGTGTTGTCCATTAAGATCATAACTTCAGTTCTTTTCATGGCTGTGTATTTCTATCCAGTTTCTAGATCACAAAGATTAAACATGAGGAAAGGTTATTCTCATGTTTGTTTTATCTAATATTACGTTTAGAACAGAATATTGCTTCCAAACATAGAATTATGATGTTGCCTTGATTTCTTTGTTTTTTTCTGCCATGTGCTGATTCCTTGAAGGTATGAACATAAATTTCCATCTTCATATCTTCAAAAACTAAAACAATGCACAATTCTTAAGACTTATAAATAAATATGCTACTAAATAAATAGGTTATATAAATGTTCCCCTTCTCCTGAAATCATTGGTTTTAATTACTTTTACTTAATGCAGATTATGCTGCTATAACTATAGAGAAATTATATTGAATGAAAGCCAGGAAAGCATTAGTAGCTTTTTAACTGAATTGTTCATAAATGTTCACACAAACCTGTGCACAACTCCTGGGAGCCAAAGAATAAGTTTCTTGACCTGTAGATAATTTTTATTCACTGTAGATCATCTCTACTCAAAACTGGTTTAAACATTTGAATTGTATTGGACAGTTACACTTTAGTTCTATGGCAGTTTCACCTGAGTATTACAGTAAACATATTCAGAGCAACTAAACTGTAGCTCACCATGTTTATATTTAATACACAATACATTCACAGAACACCTCAGATCCTTGTTTGAAATCTACTTATTTTCATTTTGTACAAATACTGTCAAATTTTGGCTCTCTGGTTTCCCAGAAGACCATAAAGGAAGGAGATAGATGATATAGGCAAGCAGATAGGTATGTTGAAATCAATGCAAAATGAATACTGATAATCAAGAACGATAATGATTTTGCTAAATCTATTTTGTCTTTTGTACATGGAGGATCACTATAGTATAACTTAAAATAACTAATAGCTCATAATTTATATTTACTCACTGAGGAAAGTTTAAACAAAGCTTCACTCTACCCTGATTAAGTGGTTAGGGTAAACTTGGTGGCTACTGTAGTATAACTTGAAAAATGATTTGGTAGGATTCAAAATGATATGCTACCCCAGAACAGTAAACAGCTTGAGATGCATAGTTAAGTTGTCTCAGTCTTGTTTAAAGTTTTTTTTCCCCAAAATCAGCATTATAATTTTAAAGAGAATAGGGCAAAGAGAGAGATTGAGAATTTTAAGAGTGAGCCAACAACCGAATGTCCTAGGATAGATAAGAGATGGCAAATGTGATTCCATTATTTTCACACACAGTTTCAGTTCCTACCTCTCATCAAACAAAATCATCTAGGCTAAATGGGATACCAAGTTTTAAAGATGCACTTTGGGCGAGGGTACCAATACTGCAGAGCCAACCAATTACTTCATTGGGTTTTAATTCCAAACAGTGATTTTCTGCAAGGCCAGGGCTGGGATAGTTTGACAAATTTATTAAGCAATGGCATGTTGATTTCTAACATAGCACTTCCTAAGGAATTTTCAAGATAATGTGACTTTCCTTGATTTTGGCCATGTGTGCCAATTTTCTAAACAAAAGTACAATGGAGAGACAACTGTACAGTAATGAATGACATAAGTACTATAGGAACAGGATACTCCCTGAATTACTAATGCATGTATGCTTTGTGCCTTACTTATAAAAGGTTTATATTAATCTTTTAAATAAAAACGTTATTTTTTTCCTTGAAGATAAACAACCAAAAGATACTACTAGTAATTTACCAGAATTTAATTTGTCATTTCAGACTAAAACTCTACATTTACAAAAGTACAAACCATATCTACCTTTTACCCTTTTATTTCTTCAGGACCTAGGATATGATAGAAATGAAATTAATATTCTAGTATCCATAAGTGAATGAGTAAACCAATCTAAATCACATGTAGGTTCTCAAGTCTTTTAGATGACTTAAAGTTAAGTTAGTCTAATTAAGGGTAAGGAACATATAGCAAGTAAAATATTTGGCTTTACTTGAAAATTGAAAAGGAGTTATTATATTATTAATGATGATGTCAATGGACTATCACATGTTCACCAATTCTGTCTCTGTAAAGAACTTTAAGATCTATGAGAGAAAGTAAAGTGACTTTTACATTATGCTTCAATTGAACATGACCTTGTTAATCAGATAAGAGTTGTAAAAGTTGATTACTATTATATATGAATGTATGTATGTATATGTGTGTGTATATTTATTAGGTAAGTATGTGTGTGAAATAGTCATATGTCCCAGGACATCTTCCATGTTGTTATATTTTAAATGAATCTTCACCACGCTCTCCCCCACACTGTTTTTGACCACCTTCTAGATTTCAGCATCACTAAGGTAAAGCAGAAACCACAGGATCTCTGAGTCTGTGTGCAAAAAAACCAGTTAATCCTTGTACAATATATTGTTAAATTGTTTGAGAGAAGTTGGAGATATTCTGAGTTGAGATTAGTCAATAACTGGCAACAGAGCAGAAGAGCCTTCCTTCCCTTGAAAATAAATGATCTCTCACAATGCATTAAGGGTCCTTCTTAGGAAATCCAAATACCATTTGAAAGAGTTACTTTCACTATGAAGCTGCATCAAATGTCAGCACGTTGATGGGAAGAAAATGAGCAAGAAATAGAAAATCAGAAATCCAAACTAAGCACAAGTCCATTTTCTCCTCCGAGAAAGTATAGTTTTGCTTTCTTCATATACCTGTTTTTCTTTTTTAATCTTTATTGTTGATCAGAACATTTTTCTCATTCCCTGAGACTTCTGAAAATCTATTCTTGAGCTTTTTAAACATGAAATTCCAAGCTCTACATTCTGTGTCTAAGGTCTAATCCTGCTCATTTGTCAACATGACTCAACAGCAAATTTTTTAACAACAATGGTTTTGACTGCATTCTGTGTTTTGTTTAAGTTACAATATTCATATCACCAGAAAGAACAAGGTGAACTGTATACCAGTTTCACATACCATTGTGGCCCTAGGTTTTCAAATAATGACGACCTCATTTTAGTACAATGTACCTCAATCACTGGAATATTATATATTCATAAATGGCCTCTTTCTGAAAGCTATTTATAGGATAATTCTTGTGTTTTAAATACAAAGTCTTGGTTGGTTAATGGAGTCTAAATCTTTGGAAATTTGTTTGCTACACACACTTATACACAGGTCATACAACTTCAAATAAAAAACGGGATGCTTGATATAGCACTATAAAATCTAGAACAAACAAAAATGCCTGGCATATTTCCTGGCCTTCAATCTAGTAAATGAACAGACTATGTAAATTAGCAAAAAAATAAAATAAAATAAGAAGGAAACTGGGCAAGCAGGAAAAACATAATAGGACAAAGAAATACTTTGTATTCCTGGGAGCATATTAGAGATAAAAGGAAAATATAAATCAAACTGAGAAAATGTCCTTTGAGTGGCTTCCTGATGGAACGGCACAATCACATGTTGAGAGCCATATGGGAGAGTTCAAACGGTTTTAGACCTGAGCCCAGAGGGCAGTGTGGAGCCTGGCTGGGAGAATAATTTGTTTTGTTTCTTGGGAGGAAGGCTAGAATGACTGATGCTTTGACAGTTCCTGCTGGCTGATCAGCAACTCCCCCCCCCCTTTTTCTTAACCTCTTATGAGAGGTAAGACTAGAAGGGCAAAGACTGTGTGGGAGGTGATGACAGGGAACAACACTAAAAATAAAAAGAGAGCCTGACATTACAAGTACTTTGTAGTCAGACACAGGAGTTGGATCTGATTAAGCTGTCGAGGTGACTTTATGTGGCAGCCTTTAACAAGCTCCTCCTCTTCAGACAAAAAAGACCAATTAAGTAAATGTTAGGGTGTTTTTGACAAAATCTGTAACACCATTTTCTTACATTTTTACTGCAGTTTTAAAAGACACAAGAAGATGTCAAAGGTAATTTTTCCTTAAAAAAAAATGGCCACAGGAAAAATATTTTAATTTTTGTTCACAGGAAATTACACACCAAAAGTTTAAATTTTGTGCAATATGCTACCTACACAGTAGAGAATTTCTGTTAATTCATTTCTAGCTAGCAAAAAGAACATTAGAATTAGAAATTCTACATTTAAAATACTTTTCATTGTTAACAAGTTTTTAAAAGTCACTAGTCTTCATAAAGATGTACTTACAGAAGTCTCAGTCCTTCTCAGCCCCTCTGGCCACACATTCTTTTCACCATTCTCACCCATTTCCTCTTGGTAACCAGTCTCCTTAGTGTCTGGTTTATTGTTCCTGTGTGTCTTTTCCCACAAATGAGCAGGTATATGTAGTTTTTCATATGGTTCCTCATTGTTCTTTCTCCTCTTTTATTTTTTTAACACAAAGTTGCCTATTACATATAGAACATATACTCTTTTGCTTCTTAAACTTTTACTAAATAAAATTCTAGAAATTATTCCTTATTATTTCAGAGATATTCCTCATTCATTTTCATAGCCACATTGTACTCCATTTTTTGAATGTACAACTACTTTCCAACAAATGTCTTCAGAAAACCACATGATGTATGTATACTTTACAATTACAAACATTTACTGCTGCAACAAATAACCTTGTACATTTTCATGACTGAAGTGTGTCTTTAGGATAAATTCTTGGAAGTAAGATTGTTAGGTCAAAAGGTAAATATAAAACATGCAAAGTGTTATTGCCAAATTTCTTTCCAGAAGACTGGTACTAGTTGTGTTCCCATTCATGAGAGCAAAATTTTCTCAAATTTTCCTAAAAAATTACCTTGCTATATTTTCATTTTTTGGTAAACTTATTGATGGTAAATAGTACCTCTGTATTTTTTTAATGTATATTACTCCATATATGAGTTTTCATGTGCTTAATAAACAAAATATATATTTGCAAATTATATTTGAGACATTAATCTTTTGTTGTGGCACATGTTGCAAATTAGATTATCATCTCTTTGGACTATTTATGATATGGGTTTTTTTTTTGTCATGCAGCAAATCTTTTAAATTATTTTTTAGTTGTTTATGGACCTTTATTTTATTCATTAATTTATATGCAGTGCTGAGAATCAAACCCAGTGCCTCACGCATATGAGGTAAACACTCTACCCCTGAGCTACAACCCCAGCCCCAATTTTTATTTTTATACACTCAAATTTGTTAATTTGTCAATATTTTCTTCTGTTTCCTCCAAATTTTCAGTAAAAATAATTTGAAAGATTTTCACTGTAGGTTAAAGGGAAATTCATCCATGTTTTTTTCTAATACTTGTTGGATTTCATTTTTACATTTAGATTCCTAATTCATTTGCAAGTTTAGTCTTTGGTAAGAGAGATACATCTAATTTTATTTATTAAATTTATTTATTTAAAAGGCTATTTTTCAGGACTGGGGATATAGCTCAACGGTAGAGCAATTGCCAAGCATGAGAAAAACTTTGGGCTCAATGCCAGTAACATACATGCACACACCAAAACATACACACATGCACCCAGAAAAAAGGAAGCATTTTTGTTCCTGTGAATTGAGTTGCCAGTTCATCACACACAGACTTTGCATGTGTACTTGATGAGTTCTATTTTAGTCTGTGAACATGTTTGTCTATTCACGAGACAGTGCCATATTGTTTTAAGTATGTAGGACTTACATTATATTTTAATGTCTAATAAGGACAGCTTTTCTGCCATATTCTTTATATTTAAACTTTTGCTGGCTAGTTTCACATTAGTTTTTCTGTATGGATTTTAAACATTACACTTAACTCCAAATTAAAGCTTTTTTGTTATTTTCTTGGGTTTTATGCAATTTGTAAATTAATTTAGGGTCACCTTAAGATAGTAAGACGCCATATCCAAGAATAACAGTTACCTTCCATTTGTTCAAGTTTACCTTTGTGATTTTCAGAATTTTAGTTTTGTTCATATATGTTTTATATATTATTGAGTTTATTCTTAGGTATTTAATCTTCTTTGTTACTATTATAAATGAGTTTTACTTTCCCATGATGTCCTCTAACTGGGTGTTGTTTCAAAGATTTTTATCAGTGCTTTTTGTGCAATATCTCAATTAATTCTCACAATTACCATGGGGGTACTTTTTTGCCCAAAGTTACACATCCAGTAGTAAATAGCAAAGCAGGGGTTTTAGATTAACTGATTCAGTATACTGTAGAGGCTACATCTTGCTAATACTTTGTTTAGGGCTCTGATTTTCTAAAAATCATATGCAACAATCTAGTATATTTTAGTAGCTCAAAGATACACCAAAGAGCAAGGAGTCAAATCTGCAAATTTTAACATGGTAAATCTGAACAGGTTTGGCAACTTGATTCCAAAGGTGGAGGGAAAATATAAGGAGGGGCAGCATAAAGTTCTTCCTTCTTGAAAGGAAATTAACAATTAATTTACTGCAGGTACTAACTCTACTCCCAAATTGTCTAATTTTATTTATTAAATTTATTGATTTAAAAGGCTATTTTTTGAGGACTGGGGATATAGCTCAGTAATAGAGTGATTTGTCAAGCTCTGCCTAAACAGGAGGAGGAAGCAGAATATAGAACATAAGTAACTGGGCATGGGAGAACACAGTACACTTCCTGGATACATCTTTCCAGGTGTTGCGCAAATTTGGGGGATTAGAGATTGGAAACAAAGTGGGAGCCTGAACACTTGAAGGGAAAAAAGCCATCAGTAGAGAGGGATGATATAACCCAGTACAGCAAAGACACATGAGCCAGGACAATTACTACTGATAATGGCAGACAGATGCACAGTGGCCATGCAACAAAGGAATATCAGTAATCTTAGAAATGGAGGATAAATCTGGGTGAGCCACAGCACTTCCCCATCTCAACCATCTCCTGTTGACCAATGAAAGTCTATGGGAACTGGACAGGGGTCCAGGAGTGATAGCTCCTACTGAGACAGCAGGAGGGCATGTGGCCCAGGGACTCTGCTGAGCAAATTTGGTTTTCAGAATTTCGTTAGCAGAGGGTCAGCTAGACATTACTATTTTGTTTGCCCTATAACTTCTTAGATCTTCCTCAGGTTAGTAGACAAACAAAACAAAACAAAACAAAACAAAAAAAACCTGTTACATATTTTACATAGTGCTGATTTTTTCTGAAAATGAAATTTTTCTGAATATAAGCCTTATTTACATGTGGAGATCTGATATTTCTAGGTAATCAATATGAAAATGTGCTCTCTGGAGTCATTTATGTTCCACTATAATCCAACACAGTTTTGTCCTTAATGCTATAAGATTAAGATATTTAGGAGAATATTAATGCTGCTTATCTCACAGAGTCCAGTTAAACATGAACACTGCTTATGATGCTTGCGTTGTTGTTTTTTTCTTTTTTTTTTTCGGTGGGGGGGGTGTTAGTTTTGGTTTTGTCTCAACAAAATTGCATTTCTATTTTTGGTGTAGTTTCATAATATAGTCTCCTACTTCCAAGAAGACCTTCAATGGAATTTCTGGCCTTTTTGATATGGCAGATCCTCTTTTCAGAAAACCATAAGAAATAGTTATAATTATGACTGTCTAGGCCACTACTCTTCCAATCACCCAAACACTTTTGCAAAGAAAATATAGCATGGTTTTTCTTTGAGCATTTTACAGAATAAGGAAAATGATCTTACCCAAGTTTTAAAACTCTGCAATGTTCTTATATATTTGCTTATTTACCTATTTATTTTATAACAGTGTTCATTATAAATGGCAACATAAAGTGAGTTTGTGCCTAGAAGTGACCATTGGTGGCATCTGGGCTATGTACTCAAATGCTTGCATTATTCAGCTACAACTATGGCTTACAGTGATAACAAGAAGAGTTATGTTATTGAAAATATAATAAACAGTTAAAACAACAAAACAGGAGTGAGGAAGAGTTAAAACCGAAAAAACGAAGATAATTTGGGGGAAGGAGTAAGAAGTCAGAGTTTCTCATGTGGTACTTTATCTTAGAGAAGAAAACTTTTGCCTCTATTTAATAAGTCAGTGGGAGGTGAGAGTCGACATGAAACAAATTATATATTTTCATTTCATGTTTGTTTTTCAGTAGTTTGAGACTTCTGGGACTTCAAACTTTCATAGCAGTAACTCAGCTCAATATTATAGCATGTATCACCTTGGAAAAGCAATTGCAAAATGCTTGTTTGTATTCTCTTTGTGCACTGAGTGGGCCGGAATCATTCTCTTCAAACATCATTTACAACTCAGTGTAATGAGCACATGTAGTCAGCAAGCCTTTTAAAAGTTAATGAGAAATAGAAAACTTTAGGGGGTTATTTCTCAATATGTTCAGTATCTACAACTAGGTCTGTGGTTTAAAAAGAGCACTTGTGACCTTAGCTTAGCTTTCATTTTCAGGACAATGGACTGAGAACAAAGGCATCCATCTTGCCTTGAACTTAATTAAGGAGAAAGCAGAGGAGGAAGGAAAAGAAGGAAAGGAAAGAATCATGAAGATGACAAAGAAAATATAGCATGTTTTTTCTTTGAGCTTTTTACAAAATAAGGAAAATGATCTTATCCCAAGTTTTAAAACACTGACAAACAGTGCAGGCAATACCAGAAAGATGGAGGGAAGGTTGAAAGAGAAGAAGCCCAGAAAAGCAAAGTAATCCCTTCTTCATGTTTTTTTTGTTGTTGTTGTTGTTGTTGTTGTTTTGACTTTCAAAAACGGTGAAGAGAAGGGGAGGTTATTTTGAGATGACTAATTGAGAGAACTGAATTAAACTTACTACACAGAGCATGGTCAAGGAGAGGCGGAACTATCTCTGCAAATTCATTAAAGGAATGTAAGTAGCACAAAATATCAAAAAGAACTATAAATTAGAAACCTGTTGCCCTTCTTGACTCCAGTATGTACTGTCTTTCTGGTCTTCACAATTTAATAAATTGCTTAAAATTCTGTCTCATCTCTTAAAGGAAAAGTTTGGGTGAGAGGTCACTTCCACCTCCCAAAATTTAAATTTTAAATTTAATTACATTAGACATACTGAAATTGGGAATTTTTGAAAGAATGTGAAAAAGACAGAAAATTGTAAATGTTAAGGCACTTTTATGTGATTATGCTTTGAAAAGACCACATATTTTATAATAAGCTGACTGTCTTTATTTTTTTCCATTTTCTCAGTCCTTAAATATACTCATTCTCATGGAGTAATTGATATCATTTTCTCACACCTCAATTTCTATCCATTATTTCAGAAACTGATATTATAATGGTAAGAACAAGGAATTGGAGAATAGAGCTACATACATTGCCTAACTCTGCCAACACAACTAACAACATTTCATATGTATGTATTACAATCAACAAATTCACCACTTTGCTGTCTCAACATATTTGTAAAAAAAAAAAAGTGGGTATGATATTACTATACAAGTTTTTCAGAATAATTCTATTATAGCCATAAAATCCCATGGTTTATGTACTAGACTCGTTTTATCAACACAGTTCTCATGCATCAGAAAATATAGGATATTTTTGATGTAGCTTTTAAATCTGAAACCCAAGAATGTACAAGACATCTATTGTGATAAAATTTATTTTAAGTAGCAACCATATTTAAAAAAACCTAAATGCATATTTTGGCAAGGTTTCTGGAATTATAAAATAAGGTCATATAAAAACACCAAGATAGTCAAGTGCATACATTTGGAGGCTTCTTTCCTGAAACTTCAAAACTCATCTCTTGGTGATTTTTAAGAAGGCCGATTCTAGGAGCTTTAAAATTCAGTGGCTTTGTCACTTTTTCCTACTATACTTTGTGACCAGGAATCATGGTTGAGCTTTACTTCCTCCTTGAATCCAAACCACAGTCCTCACAAAATGTCAATAATACCTTCAAGTGAAAGTTAAACATTTAAAAGTTGCAACTGTAAAAGCTTTTTATCTCAAGAACAGGAGTAGCGCTGAAAAGATCTGTCTTGTCTTATAGGCTACCATGCATGAGAAAAACCATAGACAAACCAAACAGTTTTCATTGGGATAAAAATCCTTTGCCTTTGCCTGAATTTCTAGGTGGAGAGAACCAATTTGAGCAACACTTTTTGCCTTTTTCTGCTTCTTTTCTTTCTCCTTCCCAGAGGAAGAGGAAGATCTGATAAGCAAGTTGGGAGAGGAAAGAGTGTCACTGTCTTGCCCCTCCTCTTAGGAGCCAGTGTGTACTCTGATGAAACAGGTTAGCAATGAAGGCTGTGTGCTGAGAACAGCTGTTTTCTAGAGCTGCCTGTCACAGAGTAGGCAAGTTTCATTCAGTCCTCCTGGTCGATTGACTCCCCTCCTAGCCTTTATCACTAAGTAGGATAATAAATCACATCCATCCCCTGACCTCTTTTACCCACACTTTGTTTCATGCATGGAAGTTGTCTTAAATTACAAAGACTTTAACCTAGTGTAGTATAAATTTTTTTATACTAAAACATATTTTTAAAAAATATTATTAAAGACATTATTCTGTGTGTTGGTCAGCTTTCCATCACTATAATAATTACTTGAGATGATCTACTTACATAAAGTTTAAATTTCATGTTGACTCACAGTTTCAGAGTTTTCAGTCCATGGCTGGTTGGCCCTGGTGCTTTGTATCTACAGTGACACATTATGGCAGAAGCTTGAGGTAAAAGAAAAACTTTACCTTGTAGTTAGGAAGCAAGATAGAGGAAGACACTGTGGTCCTGCAGCCCTGTTCAATCCCCGTTACCTGATGATCTCCCACTAGGTCTCACCTCCTAAGTGTTCCAACACTTCCCAATAGTGCCATGGGCTATAGACCAAGTCTTTAACACATGAGAATTTGGGGGACATTTCAGATCCAAAGAATAGCACTCATGAGAGAATCAAACTTGTGTTAGACTTGGTTTCCAAACTCAAATAATTTTCTAATAGGGTAAGAAATCTTTTTCTTCTACTTATCACTCCCCACCCCTTCTCATCCTGCTGTCCTGACACTATTTTTTCCAGCAGAACTGTTTGTTATGATAATTAGCTATGCTAATTACTAGCTCTGTGACCTTAGTCAGATAATAAATTTTCTGTGGGTCTCAGTTCCCACATCTGAAAGTTGTGATAATTGTATTTGAGAGAATATGAATGTGCTTTAAAATGTTGTAAGGGAAGAAGATAATTTCTTCTTCAACTGCCAGAAGCTTTTGATGGGAATGGCCCCCTATAACATAAGACAGATTAGTAAGAAAAACAAGTAAGTTTATTAACATGCGTGTTTCATATGTAAATGGACAATACCCAGGGAACTGTAGTCCTCAAAGAGGTGCCTTTAAATTCCAGCTAATACAGTTTTTTTCCACAAACAACATACATTTTTAGAGAAATAACAAGACAGAAGAGAAGAACTTTGTGTCTCTAGGGATAGCAACTTATGGAAATACAAATAACAGATAAAGGATGGAGAATGAAGCCTGTTTCTGCAGATTCCTCTGTATCATCTCCAGGCTGAGCCTGAAATGTCTTCAGTCATTAAACTTTGTTCTCCTTGGTAAAAAGGTGGTAGAGACGGATCCCTTTGTAAACATATGTCCTGATTTTGGGAGAATGAGGCTACTCCTGTACCTGCTATTTCATAATAACCTTCAGATCATAATCCCTTATATTTTGGGGCAGTATATTCTGGTCTCTAGCAATATGTACTACAGCATTTCACTTTATTATGAATATTATTTTGATATTGAGGTTTTGATAGATTTAGCTGCTATATTCAATTCAGGCCTTCCTTCTATTCTGCTTACTTAGCACTTGATGCATCATTTTTTTTCTGCCAAAATTTTCACAGTGAATTTTAATTGATTGCTTACATATTTGTGTTCTCAATAGTCTGTGAGTTGCTTAAGAAGAGCAATTACTGGGTCTTAGGTCTCTCTCTATATAAATTCCCACCTTGAGCCTGGCACATACTATAGGCTTGGTGAATGTTTGATGAATGGCTAAATTAATGGGGAAATTTAATAAATTAATGAATTGTACTTTACAAAGTTATATAAAAAGGACACATAAATGATATAACTAAGTGTTATAATGGAAGGCTTATTTTCATATTGGCTGGTCAGGAAAATTATTTTGGAGAGAACAGATGAAACATGTCTAAAACCTCACAAATAGTTTTCTTTCTTTCTTTTTTTTTTTTTTTTTAAAAATCAGGGAAACATGCTAGGGTATATGCCAGAGCCACAATAGCATGCAATCCTAATCAGGCCATGGGGAACAATTCAAGATACCTAGATCTTGGTGGGCTGGGTTGTGGCTCAGTGGTAGAGCACTTGCCTGGCATGGGTGAGGAACTGTGTTCAATCCTCAGCACCACATAAAAATGAGTAAATAAAATAAAGGTATTGTATCTATAAATTTTTTTTTAAAAAAACCTAAGTCTTAGATCTGAGATTGAAAATATGTGGGAGATGATGAAGTAAGTTAGAAACAGCCCATAGTGGGTTATGTGTGCCTAAACAAGAAATCATTATAAGATTTAAGATGAAGATCCATGCCACTGAGATTATGATTCAAGAAAAACTATTCTGATGATCATTTGTTAAATAGATTAGAGTTCCAGGATGTTGGCTATTAATATATATTATGAGGAGGTATAAATCTTGCCTGTAAGGAGTTGAAATTAAAAGGAGAAGATGGTTGCAAATCATGTACTGAAAGTAAGAATGAAAAGCTTGTCAAAACTCGATGAAAAGCAGACCTTGAAAATCTCTTATTCCATTAGATCTGACAGAAGAATAACAGGCAAATGTTGCCTTCTAAGGTCTTAGCCAAACATCCTGATTATGGAGCGAGTAAATATAACTAGGCTTCTCTGAAATAGATGTAATTTCTAAAGTTGCCATTAAATCTTGGGAATTGACTTCTTCTCTCATTTCTTTCCACCACCACTTTATCCCAAGTTTTTTCATCTGTTAGAGTCACCCTTCCACCTCTACTCTAGATTCCTGAGCTTAAACATCTGATTGTAGGGGTATCCTGCACACAGTTCTGCTGGTGGGTCTCCAATGCCCCTGCCAAATATTCCACTTATTCCCATTAAAAGTTTAAACTCAGAACTGAGGACTTTCGTTTTTCAAGACTTTTACCAAATTACTCTTGAACCCTCAGCTTATTTGCTCATGTCCATGACTTTCCCCTTTAAACTAAAATTAACTTAGTGAAAAATTCAATAATGTTGGAAGTTTGTGCGATATGTTTTCACAAAAAGCTCACAGGTTTTTATGAACAATCTCCTTCTGAGATGGAGAAAAGGAAGAAAGCATGATCTCATTTGCATTTGAGAAAACACATAGGCAGAAAGAAAATATTTACTCCAAAGATTTATGGCAAATCTGCTACAGAACCAGGGTAAAGGAAAATGACTATTGGATCATGGCTTATAACTTCAGAAAGAATAGATGAGGAAGATCATTACTGTGTTGGTTTAGGAGACGAAGAAGGCTCATTGCTCTGACTGGACAATGATATCCTTGGAAGGTAAGGATTATGGTCATAAATATAGCAGATATGAAAAGTGAGGCTCCCTTTGGAAATTCTCTGAAGGTAACTAGTGCCTTTCATCAAAGACAAAACTCAGAGTCAGATTTTACTCCTCAGTTTACAAAAAGGAACAAATTACTATGTGTCCAACTCTTAAGGGCAACAACACTGCCATTAAAATGGTATTCATTCCTAAGATGATATCCACATAAAACGATCTGTTTTCATTATTGCATAAAAATTTGCACATTCTCCGCTTTGATGAGGGAAAATTATGGAGAGAATGTAGAAAAAATTTTAACCAAGGCAGCAATTCCTTACCCAAAATTCTTTCCCTTCCTTCAATTGTGTGTTCAGTTCTAACAGTGAAAAAAAAAATATGTATATGATAGAAGTCTTTTTAGTATAGGCAATAGAGAGAAGTGATTGAGCGATCAGTCTCAGGAGCTAGCATGCCTGTCATCACCTGTGTGATCTTGTGCAAGTTTTTAAATTCTGTGCCCTGCTGTGCAATGAGAATAATAACAGCAACTATCTCAAAATTGTTGAAGATTAAATGAGTTAAATTATGTTAAGCATTTAAAATTCGCCCACTTTTAACCACATAGATGGATAAAAGCCTAAAGTTTTAATAACAACTTCAGTCTATTTACATAATCTGCATGACAATTTTTTGAGCCATGAATTTTCATTGTGTGATTGTGATATTTAACTTCCAGATATTTAAATGAACAAAATAATTAGACTGCACTTGTATGTATGTGTATCCAAGTCTCTCTTCAATATATTGGCTTCAGGTTAAAGGGGTCTTAAACTCAGGACATACTTAAGACAAGAAAGTAGTTTTTTATTCTTTTTATTTTTTAATTACATTTATAATTGGTATGTAAAAATAAAAATTATACATATTGATGGGATAACATGATGTTTCAATACATATGTACATTGTGTAACGTTTAAGTCAGATTAAACTTATTAGTCTCCTCAAACATTTGTCATTTTTATGCTAAAAATTTTCAGAATCCTTTCATTTAGTTTTTTGAACATACAGTACCTTATTGTTGTCTATAGTTACCCTACCATACAATAGCACACTAGAACTGCTTGATCCTGTTACCCTGTTACTGTATACTGTATATGGATCAGTCTTTCTCCATTCCTCTTCTTCCTCCTCTCCCCTGCCTCTGGTAACCTCCATTCTACTCTCAACTTCTATACAATCAACTTTATTAGATTCCATATTTGATGGATACCATGTGTAATTGTGTTCCTATTCTTGGCTTATTTCACTGAACATGATTAATTTCAGTTCCATCCATGTTTCTGAAAATGGCTGAAGAGTATTCCACTGTGTATGCATACCACATCTTCTTAATCTGTTCACCAGTTGTTGGACACTTAGGTTGATTTTAATTCTTGGCTACATGAATAGTGCTGCAATGAATATAGGAATGCAGCTGTCTCTCCTACATACGGATTTCACTTCCTTTGAATATGTAACTAGAAATGGATTTCTGAATTTTTTTTAACTTTTGATGAAACTTTGATATTGCTTCAAATAGTTGCTCTCCTCATGTACATTCCCGGCAACAGCGTGCAAGATTTTCCTGTTCTTCATATCTTCACTAGATCTTGTTATCATTAAATTTGCGATAAAAGTCCATTCTTAATGGGGTCATGTGGTATTTCATTGTGATTTTGATTTACCTTTCCCTGATAATTAGAGATATTGAGCAGTTTTCACATACCCATCAGCCATGTGACTCATTTGATAAATGTCTATTTAAGTCTGTTGCCCATTTTTAAATTCAGGTTGATTTTTATAGTCTTTCAAGTTCCTGTGCAGGAGGGGATAAGCCACCTGAGAAAATAAAGTCTGAAGTAATTAGTGAAGAGATAAAAGACAGAGTCAAAATTATAAGGGAGCATCTGATAGATTCTTCCAGTGCTAGTAGGAGCTGGAACAGAACAGTTAAAAAAAAATGGTCTGATTCTTTATTTAAGGAAGACCATCAAAGGCAGGGATAAGGTTTCAGGAGTGGAGTCTTGCTTCATGATGTCTTGCAGTCAACAGGGTGATTGGCATCGTGGTGGGCTACACTCATCTCTGAGAGGCTGTGTGTCTACAGCAGGTCACCCCATCTCAGGTGCTGTGAGGGACCTGGCAAAGCTGAATAGAAATTCACATGTATTCACATGTATTGCCACTGGAAGTTTCATATACCAGATTTTCCTATTCACTGGGTATGATGCCAGTTTGGTCCACACATAGTCCATGGATGGCTCTCAACATGGTTCCATATAAATTTGAATTTTCCCTAATTCCATTAAAAATGCCATTGATGTTTTGATAGGATTGAATTTAATCTGTACATTGATTTGTTAGTATAAACATTTTATCTATTAGTTTTTCCCAGACATCAACATGGGTTTATTTTCCATTTTTTATGTCTGCTTCATTTTCTTTCATAATTGTTTTTATTTATTTATTTATGGTACCTGGGATTCAACTCTAGGACACTTAAGCACTGAGCCACATCCCCAGCCCTATTTTGTACTTTATTTAGAGATAGGGTCTCACTAAGTTGCTTAGCACCTCACTTTTGCTGAGGCTGGCTTTGAACTTTTCATCCTTCTGCCTCAGCCTCTAGAGCCACTGGGATTACAGGCATGCACCACCATGCCTGGTGTTTTATAATTTTTATTGCAAAAATTTTCATCTCTTTGGTTAAATTCATTTATAGTAGTTACATGTTTTGTAACTACTATGAATGTCAGATAACTTGCTATTGTAAACATTGCTGATTTTTTTTTATTTGTTGCTTTTGTGTCCTGCAAATTTGATAAATATGCTTATTCTAATAAATTTGGGGAGAAACTTTAGGGTTTTCTATATTGCACAGATTTTGTTATCTGCAACAGTGAAAGTTTGACTTATTTTCCAGTTCAGTTCAAATCCTTTTATTTATTTATTTAATTTTTTTTTGTACTGGGGATTGAACCTAGGAGCACTTAATCACTGAGCCACATCCCCAGCCTCTTTTTTGTGTTCTTAGAGACAGGGTTCTCTAAGTTACTGAGGCTGGCTTTTTTTTGTTTTGTTTTGTTAAAAAATCTTTTTCACAATACCTTTATTTTACTTACTTAATTTTATGTGCTGCTGAGGATCAAACCCAATACCTCAAACGTTCTAGGACAACCATCTACCACTGAGCCACAACTCCAGCCCCTGAGGCTGGCTTTGAACTGGCGAAACTCCTGCCTCAGACTCCAGAGCTGCTGGGATTACAAGCAAGCGTCACCATGCCCTGCTGGGATCACAGTGATTCTTTTTTCATAGAATGGGTCTGAAATTTTTCTTTTCTAATTTTTGCAATAACTTAAGGACAGTTGCCATTAGTCCATCTTCAAATTGTTGAACTCAGCAGGGAAGCAATCTGGTCCTGGGCATTTTGCTGATGGTAGTGTTTGTGTGTGTGTGTGTTTAAATAACTGATTTAATTTTGTTACTTGTTATTGGTCTTTTTTTTAAATGATGCAATTTTGACAAGCTGCATGTGTCAAGGAATTTGTTCATTACTTCTATGGTGTCAAAACCATTGTCTTGTAATCGTTCATACTAATGTCTAATGATCCTATATACTTCTGTGGTGTCAGTTTTAATGTATCCCTTTTTGTTTCTGATTTTATTATTTAATTGTATTTTTATATATATTTAGTGTGTATATATATATATATATATATATATACACACACACATATATACATATATATGTATCCTTTTTCTTCATCTTAGTGTCTATATTCTTATAGAACCAGATCATTTTGTTGCTGTTGTTGACCTTTTAGTTTTTTAAATTTCTATTTCATTATTTCTCCTTTGATACTTATTATTTATTTCCTTCTAATTTTGGGATGACATTACTTTTTATTAAGATGCAGCACTAGGTTTTTTGTTTGAGAGCTTTTCTTTCTTTGGCGTAGGCATTGATTGCTATAAATTTCCTCTTAGTACTTCCTTTGCTGTACTTTGATATGTTGTGGGCTTTCATATGTTGTGTCTCCATTTTCATTTGTTTAGGATATTTTTTTAATTCATCAATTGTTTATTGATCACTTTTGCATTCTAGAAATCTTTACAAAGTTACAAAATAATAAAAAGATGATATTTTGTCTCAATTGTGATAGGATTATAACAAGAAGATAACATTGTAATATCCAAAATGTTGTGTTAAATATGACAGAACCAATTTCATCTTGATTTTTTTCCCCCTTGATTCATTGGTTGCTCAAAACTAAGTTACTTGGGCTGGGGGTATATAGTTCAGTAGTAGAGGGCTTGCCTAACACATGTGAGGCACTGGGTTCAATCCTCAGCACCACATAAAAATAAATAAATAAACGAAATAAGGGTATTGTGTCCACATACAACTAAAAAATTTATTTAAAAAAGTAATTTCCATGTATTAGTAAAATTTCCAAAGTTTTTCTTATTATTTGTTTCAAGTTTTATTGCATTATAGTCAGAAAAGTTACTTGATACACTTTCGTTTTTAAAAATTTGTTGCTTTGTGGCCTATCATGTGATCTATCCTAGAGAATATTCCCTGTGCTGATGAGAAGAATGTGTATTCAGCAACTGTTGAATGTGTAGATGTGTCTTCCATGCTTTTGGTCTAAGTTTTACTCTATTGTTTCCATGTTGATTTTTTGTCTGGATGATCTCTCCACTCCTAAAAGTGGGGAATTAAAGTCCCCAATTATTATTACATGGGAATCTACCTCCTTTATGTCATTAATATTTGCTTTATGATTTGAGTACATCAACACTGTGTGTGTGTGTAAACATAGAATGATTTCCTTTTTCTGAATTGACCCTTTATCATTACATAATGTCTTTTTAAAAATTTAAAGTACATTTCTTCTGATAGTGGTATAGCCACTCCTGTTTGGTTTTTTTTTTTTTTTTTTTTTTTTGATTCCATTTACATGGAATATCTTATTCCATCCCTTCACTTTCAGTGTCTTCAGAAGTCAAGTGAGTTCCTTATAAGCAGTATGTATCTGGGTCTTCATTTTTATCCACTCAGTATCCACTATATGTCTTTTAATTGGAGAATTAAATCCACTGACACTAAAAAGTAATTATGTATGGATGAGGTCTTACTAAAATCATTTTGTAACTTTTTTTCTAATTTTATTATTGTTTCTTTGTTTCTCACTCTTTTTTACTCTAGTTTTGTGATATAATGATTTACTATGGTAGCTTTGTTTCATTATTGTATTTGGTTTGTCTGCCATAGATTTTTTTTTTTGATTTGTGATTACTATGAAGCTTACAAAAATATATTTTCCTTTTTTGACTCTCATTATTTGTTTATTCGATACTTGCAAATTCTATCAAATATATCTGATAAATTTATAATATATAGTGAATATGTAAAAATTATACATAAATATTTATAAAACAAAAAAGCACTTATAAAACAAATATTAATCACATATATGTACACACATGAATTTATTATAAGCAATTAGGTCATATGGCTATGGGAGCTGAGAACACCCAAGATCTTCAGTGGACAACCTGTAGACCTAGGAGACCTAATGATTTAATTTCAGTCTGAGTTTGAAGGTGGGAGAAGACCAATATCCCAACTCAAGAAAGGAAGAGGCTAATTTTCCTTTGCTCAACTTTTGTTTATATTTTCATTATAACAAATTATATTGAACTGATACCAATTTAAATTTTAAAGAATAGAAACAAGATTAAAAAAAAATAGAACACTCCACAATTGCATTCCAATCCTTTCCATCTTTTGAACTTTTAATATTCCATTTTACCTCATTCTATATTGCTTATTTCTTAATAAATTAATGTAGTCATTATTATTTTTAAGTGTTGCATTTTTAATTTTCATACTAAAGATGTAAATGGTTTTAAAACCATGATATAAACCAAAAATATTATAGCATGCTGAATTTATCTATGTACTCTTACCATTGAGTTTTATACCTTCCCATCTTTTCTTCCTATACATTGACATCTTTTTGTCCACTTGGAAATTATCTCTTTTGGTATTTCTTGTAGGACAGGTCTCATGGAGATATATTCTCTCAGCTTTTGTATGTCTGGGATGTCTTTATCTCTTCTTCATTTCTAAATCATAACTTAATAATATTCTTGGTTGGCAATTTTTTTTCCTTCTGTACTCTGAAAATCTCATGCCATTGTATCCTATCCTATAGGATTTATCGTGACAACTATGCTTTCTGGAAAATGGGAACACTCTTGTATATTATCTCTTTCTTTTATTTTGCAGTCTGGAAATTCCTTATCTTTCCCACTTGAGAGTTTGATTATAAGATGTTTTATGGTAGACTGGTTGAGTTAAATCAGACTGGCAACCTTTCTCCTTCCTATGCCTTGATATTTGTAACTTTCTCTTGGTTTGGGATATTTTTCTGATATTGTTTCCTTTTATTTATTTTATTTTAGTTAATCTGGATTATTCTCAAAATCTTATTTTGTGAATATCTTTTCATGACATTAACTTATCTTAGAAAACATCACTTTGTAATTTTTAAGTGTTTTTATTAGGGCATTATAGTTGGGTTCATCTTGACATAATCATATATTCACAAATTGTAATTTACTCCATTTTAGCCTCAGCACTTCCTCTTTCCCTCCCCTTTTTGTGCCCCCTGTTGCCCTTCCTTTACTGATCTTCTATTAATTTATTGTTTTTTTGAATAGGTGCTTTATAAATATACATAAAGATGGTGTTTTAATCAGCTTTTTAATTGCTGTGACTAAAAGACATGATAAGAACCATTTTAAGGAGAAAAGGTTTATTCTGGGGCTCATGGTTTCAGAGGTTTCAGTCCATAAACAACTAACTCCATTCCAATGGGCTCAAGGTAAGGCAGGACATTATGGAGGAGAAGTGTACCAGAGAGAAGCAGCTCACATGAGTCTCTATTTGCCATACAAAATATATACCCCAAATGAACCACCTCCTCCAGAGACACCCTACCTGCCTACAGTTACCATCTATTAATCCCACCAGAGGATTAATTCATTGATTGTGTTAAGGCTCTCATAACCCAATCATTTTACCTCTAAACCTTTTTGCATTGTCTCACACATAAGCTTTTTGGGGACACCTCACATCCAAACCATAATAGGCTGAATTCACTGTGGTATATTCATATGTGTACATAGCATAATTTGATCAATTTCATTCCACAGTTCCTACTTTTTACCATCCCTCTTCCTTCCCCTTCATCTCCCTTTCTCTACTGATCTCCCTTCTGTTTTCATGGGGCCCCTCTTTTTTCCCACTTTGCTCTAGATTCCATATGAGAGAAAATATTCAACCTTCCACTTCTGAGTCCATTTTTTATTTATTATTTTAAAATATTTTTGGTGGTAGAAGGACATATTTATTTATTTTTTATGTGATGCTAAAGATGGAACCCAGTGCCTCATAAGTGCTAGACATGCACTCTACCACTGAGCCACAACCCCAGTCCTGAGTCTTGATTTATTTTTCTTATATTCTCCAGTTCCATCCATTTACTAACAAAAGTTATAATTTCTTGCTTCTTTATAGCTGAGCAAGACTCCATTGTGTATATACACCACATTTTCTTTATCTAGTCATCTGTTGATGGGCACCTGACCTAGATCCATAATTTAGATATTATGAATTTCATTGCTGTAAATATTGATGTGCCTTTATCACTATAGTATACTGATTTTAGTTCTTTTGAGAAATACCAAGAAGTGGGATAGTTGGGTCATATAGTAGTTCCATTCCTAGTCTTTTGAAGAATCTCCACAATGCTTCTTAAAATGGTTGTATTAATTTGCAGTCCCACCAAACATGTAGGAGTGTAATTTTCCCCCCACAATATCAACCAGCATTTATTATTATTTTTATTCTTGATGATTTCCATTCTTACTGGAGTAAGATGAAATATCAATGTAATTTTGATTTTAACTTTCCTGATTGGTAAAGAGATTAAACATTTTTTCATATATTTATTGGCCTCTTGTGTTTCTTCTTTTGAAAAAAAATCAATTTAGTTCTTTTGCCCATTTATTGATTAGATTGTTTTTGGTATTTTTTTAGTTCTTTATACAGTCTGTAAATTAATCCCCTGTGGATGCGTAACTGACAAAAATGTCTCCTATTTTGTAGGAACTTCCTTCATGTTCTTAATCATTTTCTGTGCTATGCAGAAGATTTTTTTTTAATTTTATGCTTTCCCCACTATGATTCATGGTTTTATTTCTTGAGCTTTATGTATCTTGTTAAGGAAGTTTGTGCCTATATCAATATGGGAATGTTGAGCCTATATTTCTTCTAATAGTTGCAAAGTTACTATGTCTTTGATTCATTTTGATTTGATTTTGGGGTAAGGTGAGAGATAGAGATCTAGTTTCATTCTTTTTAAAAAAATATTTATTTTTTAGTTGTAGTTGTTCATAATAGCTTTATTTTATTTTATTCTTTGAGTGTGTGTGTGTGTGTGTGTATGTGTGTGTGTGTGTGTGTTGCTGAGGATTGAACCCAGGGCCTCGTGTGTGGTAGGTGAGCACTCTACCACTGAGCCACCACCTCAGCCCTAGTTTCATTCTTTAACATATAGATATCCAGGTTTCCCTGCACCATTTGTTTAAAAAGCTATCTGTTCTCCAATATATATTTATTATGCCTTTGTCCACTATCAGATGACTATGTGTATGTAGGTTTGTCTCTGTCTTCTAGTCTATTGGTCTTTGTGTCCATGTTAACATTAATACCATGGTGTTCTTTTTATTATAGCTCTCTAGTATAATTTGAGATAAGCTATTGTGATGCTTTCAGCATTGTTCTTCTTGCTCAGTATTGTGTCAGCTACTCTGGCTCTCTAATTTTTCAAAATTAATTTTAGAAGTTTTTTTTCTCTCTAGTTCTGTGTAGTATGTCATTGATATTTTGATGGTGATTTCATTGAATCTGCATAATGCTTTTGGTAGTGTGGCTGTTTTGACAATGTTAATTCTGCCTGCCCAAAGACATCTTTCCATCTTCTAACTTCTTCAATTTCTTTCTTCAGTGCTCTATAGTTTTCATTCTAGAGGTCTTTTACCTGCATGGTTAGATTAATTCCTACGTATTTGATTTCATTTTTTTTTTGAGGTGTTTGTGAATGGGATAGTTTTTCTGACTTTTCTTTGTCAGCAGGTTCATCATTAGAGTATAGGAAAGCTATTAATTTTTGTATGTTGGTCTTGGATCTTGCTGCTTTGCTGAATTTGTTTATCAGATCTAGAAGTCTTCTGGTGGAACTATTGGGTTTTCTAGATATAGGATCATGTCTTCAGCACACTGAAATAATTTAACTTCATCTTTTTGTATTTGTATCCCTTGAATTTTCTTCTTTCTTCTGACTGCTCTGGATAGTTTCAGGAACTATTGAAGAGGAGTCAAGCTTTCTACCCCTTTGGCATTCTTAAGTCCTTGTACTTTATTATTTGAACATTGTCTCAAATTTCCCGTAAAATTTCTTCATTCATTTTCATAACTCATACTGAAACTCTGTCATGATCCTTTGACTCACTATTCTTGTATCATACATAACAAATTGTAAGGAAATTATACAAGGGCATATCATGAAGGGTCTGGGAAACTTGTGTGCATTTAAAAGTTTTCAAATTAGAATTGTTAAAAGTGTGGTTTTAAACATAGTATCTACCTTGTATCATTACATCAAATTCAATTTTTGTGCCTAAATACAGTCCTTATGTTTAACATTAAGGCATTCTAGTATTTATTCTTCTTACTTTCTATAATTTGAGCACAAAAAGGCTTTGCTTAAAATATTTTTATTGTCTAGATTTGAGGCTGAAGATTAATTTGAATGACAAATAGTTTCAACCCAGAATATAATTTGTCCATTTAATTAATTCCTTCAGCCTAGACCTTCACTACAGTAAATAAATGCTAGTGGACTGAAGATTAATTATGTTCCATTGGTGACTTATTGACTTGTAAAGAGTAGCTTAGAAATCGAGAGATTTGAACTCAATAAAATATTTGCTGTATGCTCTATACTGATATTTTTTATACAAGTTACTTAGGCATCTGTTGACTTGCAGATCCCACATCAGTCAAGCTGTAGCAGGACCTGACATTCTGCATATATATCTAATAAAATCCAAAGTGTTGATGATGTCACTCTTTCTAAGTCACATATCAAATGGTAAAGTTCTGTATAGTAATTCGTATATTCCTTTGAGAACTTTTTAATTGTGACAGTGTTTGATTATTATATAGAATTAAGAATGGTCAAAGTTTCCTGACTTAGGTTTTTACACCTATACAATCCCAGAGTGGAAAAAAAAATTCTTCTATGTATATTCCTTAGAAATTTCAACCACCCTCTCCTCTTTAATAATTGTTTCTAAATAGAATATTTGAGGGGAAGCAATTTCCTATTTCTGACCTCATTCTCTATTTTCTGGTGAGAAGAATGATAATTTTATAGAGGTAGATGTATTAGATCTTTAGTAAGTATTTTTCAAACTGTAAAATAATAACTTACATGTACTTTGTCTTATCCCTTACTTTTTCCTCTTTAGGCTAAAATATCTTAGAATATAATCATTGCAATATTTCCCCCTATACTCTCTTCTCAGGCTTTGACTCTGTGTCATTTCTGACTCTTTTCTATACTATACCATGAGCCAGAGTATTGACAAGGTCATTTAGATATTTTTCTAAATGTCTGAAGTACTCCTTACTTTACTAAAACTCCAATTCCTTCTACTGCCAGTTTGGCCCTTATGAACATAATTCTATTAGCAGAGTATATTCTATTTTAAGGAACTACCTTATCTTTAAGCCCAATTATAAGTCACTTTTTGAAGACATAGTGAGTCAGGATTCTTGGCTGTGGTCAACAAACCCTGACTGCTTACCAAAAGGGAAAAGGTTAGGTTTAATGAAAATGCTTTAGTAACTCAGACTCTGAGGAAGAGGAACAGTTTGGCCAACATAAAGCTGCCTGACTTTTAACTATCCCCATAACTTTATGTCACCTATTGAATTAAAGCTCCCAATTGGCAGATGTAAGTGACATGTGCCTTTCTCAGTGCACCACAGCAATGAAAGTAACTGTGATTATAGATGCTGCAACCTCTAAGTCTACCTCTAGCAGGGAAGTGCCCCCTATAGAGAAGTTAAGATGTTCATAGAAGGGGGTAGAACACTTGGTATTGGAGAAAAATAATAAAAAACAATTAAAATTAAAAAGTGAATAAAGGTCCATTATCCACAGAGTAGACAGAATGTGACAGTCCAACCCTGCCTTACTTAGCTCTTAAGGTATCTTGGCTTTCCTCTCCACACTGAGAAAAGTGATATACAGCACTCGTCTAGCATAGTTCAGGTTATTATTTCTCAAGGTAACACCTACCCTGAAGCTAAAACATGAAAATGAGCAGCTCAGATTTAAAAAGAAGCCACAATCTACTTAGCTTTCCTAAGACTCATTCACTAAAGAAGGTGATAATCTTCATATCAACCTTTTTTAAGTCACAGAAAGGTTAATATTTGGAGAGAAATGGAGTTGACTCAATGCTTAATTAAAATGAGCTATTCTCAGGCCAGTGTCACTTGTACTTGAGGGGAATAGGAAGGAGAATCATATGGTGATTTTTAGAAACAACCCAAATATCTATCAAAGTATGTTGAATTAATTTGAAATATGAGCTCTCCTTCTTTTTTTTTTTATTTTTTAATTTTTTTATTGTTGGCTGTTCAAAACATTACATAGTTCTTGATATATCATATTTCACACTTTGATTCAAGTGGGTTATGAGCTCCCATTTTTACCCCATATACAGATTGCAGAATCACATCAGTTACACATCCATTGATTTACATATTGCCATACTAGTCTGTTGTGTTCTGCTGCCTTTCCTATCCTCTACTATCCCCCCTCCACTCCCCTCCCATCTTCTNGTGTACCCTTTTCCCCACATCCTCGCCAGCACTTGTTGTTGTTTGACTTCCTAATGGCTGCCAATCTAACTGGAGTGAGATGGTATCTTAGGGTGGTTTTGATTTGCATTTCTCTGACTGCTAGAGATGGTGATGAGCTCTCCTTCTGACATCTTGCAGTGAGCTTGTCAAACTTGAAATTAAGGTTATAGTCCTCCTGAAGATTCCCTTGCTTTAGACACAAGCCCTCAAATGTAGGGGTCTAAGCCATCTAAAATGATAGCTACAGATTCAGGAGTTCCCACTACCCCCTCAGCTTTAATAGCTTGCTAGAGTATCTCAGAGCACTCAAGAAAACATTATGTTATCTATAGGCTTATTACTGCAAAAAGATATCAATTCAAATTGGACAAAGTGAGAGACACAGTGGGTGAGGACTTCATACATACATGAAGCTTCCTTATGCTCTAGAAGCATTATTCTTCTAATGAATAACAATGCTGGAAGTGTTGCAGGCCAGGAAAACTCACTCAAACTTCAATGTCCAGGGTTCTCATTGAGTGTCTTTAAGTAGGTACACTTGATTGAATTAGGATATGATACACTGCTTCTTCAAGTTTAAATGAACTCTTATCTCCAGCTCTCTTCTTATTACTAGAAATTGAGATATCATGGCCCAAAGTCCTAATTATTAAAACCACTTAGTTGGTCTTTCTGGAATGCCTATCCCCTTACCCTGAATCATCCATAACTAACAATAATCATGTTAATATAACTATGGAGCTATCCCCCATGCCAATTCATTAACAGGAATTATCAGATCTAGAATTATCAGATCAAATCACTCAGAAAATTTCAATGTTTTATAAACTACTTGCCATGAACCATGGGGCAAGGCCAGCCAAGTCCATTATTTTAACATTATACATATATATAATCATACACACACACACACACACACACACACACACACACATATATATATATATATATAAAATTTTAAAATTTTAACATTCTTAGTACTTGCATAATCTAAACTGTAACTCAAATGTTCTGGAAGGAAAATAACTGCAGCAGTGTAATTAAATTGATCTCTGGGATTTCTGCACAGAAGCATATATTAATAATGAGCCACATGTTCAACATCTTTCAGTAATAGAGGAAAATTGATAAGATTACCAAAAAAATTACTCTGTATATATAATTGAACAAAGATATTGTGCTTTTTAGTTTTCTGCAAAATGAAAAGATGAGTGGGAAATGATACACTGCTTCTTCAAGTTTAAATGGTGAGGAACCAACATGGACTATAGTAATTTAATGAGGAAGTAAAATCTAGAAACTAGCATCTTAGACAAAGAAGACTTGTTAACAGGAGATTTTCAAGTTCCATGATCAAAGTGCCTCTATAGTAACAAAATCATCAGGTAGAGACAGAAATTTTAGTCAACTGGCATAACAGCAAATATGTTAATCCTTTAAATGTTTTTAACCTAAATTTAACTCTATAAGTGGTAGTGTTTGTTGTCTTCCAAAATAAATGTTTAATTTTCAAATTAATATTACAAACCTAGTGCTGAATTATTGAATCTGAGGATTATGTGAGTTCAGAAAAGATATGCTCATTTTGTTCCAAAAGCACAATGTCACATAGAGGTATCTCATACATAAAATTTGAGCAAAACAGTAAATGGATTATTTGGACATTTTATCATCTCAATTATTCAAAACAGCTAAAGACCCATTTTTCTTTATAATATGTGAAAGGTATTTTATATTTCAACTTATTTGTATGGGTTTGGATAACATCTTTGTCATAAATCATTTTTATTGAAACACATGATTTCCTGTCTCAGACACATACATCATATGAGAAAAAATAAATAATTGAGAATAATTTTATTTATAGATTATTTGACAAAGTTACTGGCTTCTCCTAAATTTTACCAGAGTATTTGTATAAGCCAATTTAAGTAATATTACTAACATTTTTTCTTTGCCTTAAAAAATACTCAGTAAATCTGTAACTGACACATTCTGAGTTCTCTTTCCTTATTCTTGCTCTGCCTTATAGTCCTTTATTCCTTGCTCCTTCCTTCAAAAAGAATGCCTGGCACATAGTGAATTCTTAACTGAGTCTCTGGTTATTGCTGTTATCCAGAAGTCATTAAAAACATGTGACCTCATGTTACAGAAGAGTATTCCCAAGCAGATCTGTGAAGTGGGTGAAGGTTGACATTTGTGTTCTCTAGTCCATCCACAAAGTGTGCTTGGTTCTCTAAAAGTTCCTTCTGCCACACAGCTAGGATTTCCTTGCTCCTTTTCCTCCATGTGAAAGAACATAGCAAAGAACCTACCCTGCATTTCATCCTCTGAGGGAGAAAGTGGTTTAAACTGGAAGCTGCTATAGAAATGCTCACTGAAAAAATGAACATTATGGACTCTGAGGAGCAAAGCAAGTCACCACCAACTGAGCTGGTGAATACTGGACCTCACTAAAACCAACCAAGTTGATTCATGGCTATTAGTCTTGATATTTATAAGAATTACTATTAGGGCTGGGGATGTGGCTCAAGCAGTAGCACGCTTGCCTGGCATGCGTGCGGCCCAGGTTCGATCTTCAGCACCACATACAAAGATGTTGTGTCCGCCGAAAAAACTAAAAAATAAATACTAAAAAATTCCTCTCTCTCTCTCTCTCTCTCTCTCTCTCTCTCTCTCTCTCTCTTTCTCTCTCTCTCTCTCAAAAAAAAAAAAGAATTACTATTAAGTCATTACTATTTAGTGGTTTCTGCTTCCTCCTCTGTAAAAATTCACATAAAAGTTAGTTTGGACTTACAGAAGAAAAAATAATAAGTTCTAGTGTAGAAGTCAAAAGAAATAATGAGATTTCTTTCAAAATCCAAAACACAATTATCAAAAAGTAGTCCTTGGCTAAATGCCACAGCCCTAGACCCAGAGAACAATAACTATAATTATTATATTTCAGTAAAGAAACTAAGCATTTTTTCAATTTTGACGGTTTTCACTAAATTCACATGAAAAGACTAATATTTTTTGAGTTTCATTCAGAAAAGAAATTACTATATTCCATCTTTAATATCAACCAGAAAGATTTATTTTACTTTTGTGTTGAAAATAAGATTTCAGGAAATGTCTGTGAAGGTTTTGGGCCTGTAATCCTTACATTTTAAAGTAGTTTGTTGAGCTTCTAGGCTTACCAGGAGAATCAAAACATACTTTATTATAGGGAATTCCAAATCGACCTTAAAAATAAATAACTAGAATATGTACCTATAACATGCTGTAATATTTATGGGAATCAATTTATCTACACAGTTATTGCCCAAGGACTTGATTTATTGATATACATCTGTCAGATAATTAGAAAGAAACTCTTTTCATGTAACTAAACAACTGAGAAAAGTGTCAATAGCTGACTGAGGGCACACAGCAGGACTCATAAACTCTATTTACCAGTAATGTTTATGTTCTTATACTTTATGGTACCCTGGGATAATTCACAGTTGTGGGAAATGTGATAAATACATCATAAGATTGCATGGAGCCCTTGATTTCGGAATTCCATGCTATCTGTCACCAGCTCACACATACATCAGATGTCCTGTCAACTCTGTCTTGAGATCAAGATGTAGACAAAGAAATGTTTCAGAATTTGGAAGCCTTCTCAGAAGAACACAAACAACAACAACAAAAAAAAACATGTTCACTGTGAATTCAAGTTAACTGAAAGTGTAGCAGGGCAGCATTAAAGAAAAAGAAGTATAATTATTTATGGAGAAACTACACTGTAGTGGAACATTAAGGGGCCACTTATATTTAATATATGGATGTATGTTTAACAGTTTATACGTGTACTGTACTCACAATCATACCAACAAAAATGAGAGAAATTGTCACTGACCCCTTAGGAGGAAGCTCTCCTACAGATCTCATAGGAAAACCTCACTGACAGACAAAGCAAAGTGCCGTGAAAATAGAAACTGCAGGAAGCAGCAACCAACTCCAGGTCTGAGGGAACAAAGAAAAGATGTAGGAATTTTGAAAACGTCGATGTTTGGTGGAAGAACCCTGTGGAGGTCAGGCCTCCAAACACCGCCAGCTAGTGCTAGCACCTCTAAGGGGACACCATGTGGCTGAGTCTTTAAGGTGGTGGGAAACTGCCAGGTAAAGACAGTGGCTGGAGAGATGCTCACTAGCCCTGGGAAGAAGAGAGAGGGTCAGCAGGAAGCTGGTATGTACAAATCTATCCTTTGTCCTCCAGCCTCCTGGGACTCCCTCCAGTGCCCCTTACACATTGTTTAACAAATGAAAGAGCAGCAAACTGAGTTCCAGAAGCCCAAAACAGAGGAGAAGGGATTTGAGACTAAGAGACTACATCTTCACTACTGGCACAGTGTCTTTTAACATGAAGGGTCCTAGGGAGGTCCTAACTTAGGTCTCCTATATTAAAATGTAAATCAATGTGCTCTGATCCATTTCTGCAAGAAGAAGCAAAGATCCTCTTTAATATCATCACTCTAGTCCCTGGAAGTGTTTGTTAAGTTTTCGTTGACATCTTCCTTGGCATTCTGTGTCACTTACAGAGCATACGTTATGTTCCTAACAAACATTAGTTGAATGAATGAATGAATTTGTAAAATCATATTTTTCAGCATAACTCTGATTCCTTAATGTCTTTAAACAATGAGCTTTTCATCCCCTTATTACTGGGCTATAATATACATATTTATGTTATAAAACTATAGCACTATAGAAATATGAATCCAAAACTCCACTAAGACAATTAATATAGGTTTTACTTATTTCCCTCTTAAAATATACGGTACCATGAGCAAAGAAATTAACTTTTCTCCTTTGGTTTTCTCTTAGGTTCAATCTACCTTTCTGAAACCCCTTCAGCCTTCATTTCAAAAATAAAAGATTCTTTTCTTCTCTTATTTCAGCCCTCCATGCCTTTATTCACCTTAACATTCCTTGGGCTTCAAGACTTTGCAGGTATTAGGTGCTCAACCCATATGCAGTAAAAAAAAAAAAAAAAAAAAAAAAAAACTATTGCAGAAGCTGTCCCATTAGAGTATCTTTGAAAAAGTAAGATCCAAGGTTTACAAAATGGATGCACTTTCCATATTTATGTATTTAGTTTTCTATTTAATTTATAGTATTCACTGTGTCAACACTGAATAGTTATTCTTTTCCAAAAACAGATGACACAAACTTGAATATGAAATAAGAAGAGAGAACAGATACATTGAAACAATTACCTTATTCTCAAAAATGTTGAGTGATGTAAAACTTATTTTTTTCATGGCAGTTTCCAAATCTTTCTCAATATGTTTGAGGATGTAATTTGGTAGACACATTAAGAAATGATTTTACAGAAGGTTTCTCTAAAAATTGGAAAAACAATCCATATCTGAAAAAATATGCATAAACACATATGTACAAGCACATTTTAATGCATTATGTGGTCAACCTAATATTTAATCAGTTATCCATTTCATTTTACAAAACATGTTATCCATTTTTCTTGACATTAATTGCATTATGAAGATATTATGGAGGGGTGTATTTATCATTTGCTTATGAGTTTTTGTGGTTCTCAGAATGTTATTGTCCAATAAAGAACAATCTCTACTCACCAGGCTGTTTACAAGTGTAGAAACAAATGAAAGACTGCTTGCTGTATAATCCTATGGGCAGTCCCTTGATTTAGTAGATCTACATTATACCAGGCCCTTACAATTAAATTAATAGTGTAGTTTAAAATCTAAAACTAGTTCTAAATCAATGATGCCTGTACACAGTGGGATTTAGTAGCAACTCTGGTCTTAACCCATTAGATGCCAGTTACACCTCTACTCAAAATTTTACAATAAAAATATTTCCTAAGGAGCAAAATTGCTTTCAATTAGGACCAATGCCTTAGACATTGATTGTATCCCTTCCATTCTTTCTGTTTTTCTTGTCTCCCCTTTTGGAGCCCATTATCATATATAGAGACAGATAATTATCTTTCTGAATTATTTATTAGGCTCCAATCCTGGAAGACTGACCCAGGGTTAATCACAAGACAAGACCTAGTTTAGAAACATACAACTCTTGCTGGAAATTATGATTGCATTGTAATTTCAATTATACTGGCCATTTATGAGACTGATACAAGGGATACACTATATTACAAACATCTAGTACTGAAAGCTGTTCATTCTGAATTTGGTAGTATGGTAGATGAAATAATTTAGAAAATTTAAAAGAAAGTTCACCATAATATTTTATTTTTGGAAAATTAGTATTATGTTAATGATTAAGAGTATTTATCATGTTTACTATACCTGATTTAATAATATAATTATCAACATTAAAAAAACTGATCAGAACACTTTCATTAATTTCAACTCAATAACTCAATATTGTTAAATGTCAGATAGAATATATGGATCCCTCCTTTAAATATTTGGATTATATCTTCAGTTATAGTAAGTATAAATTCTTAGAAATTAATTACATATGCTATTGCTGCATAGGATATCAAAACACTGTGATAGCCGAATTTTGAGTGCAAAAAATGAACTACTACAGAAATGATAATGAGACCCACAAAACCCTGATGTACTTTCAAAACTGTGCTCGGGACAATCACTCTCTCTGAGCTACAGTCCTCAGAGAGACTATGAGAAGTATTAATGAACACCCAGATCCAGTTATTTATTAACAACATATCTAACACTGTAGATCATCATCATCCAAATTATTACTAATAAATGAGAAAATAATTGAGTAAGAAGAGATAAGCTGTTATCATGACCAGAAAAAGAAAATTTAATCTAGGAGAAGAAATGAGGAAATTTATTACTACAATTATAATTAGTACTATTATATTAAAAAGATACATGATCTTTAATAACCAGAAGCTCATTAATCCTCATTTATTAGGTAACTGGTGATAATCAAAATTGTTACCCAACCTTAAAAATGGAATCTTTAGATCTTTTGTCAGTGTATAAGACAAAATAAATTTGAACTCTAAAATCAATAAAGACTTGAGGTCTCCAATGGAAAAGAAATGAACAAATTTTATGAAAGGTAACTTAAATTAGTATGGGTAAATTTTTTTTTTGCTTTTATCTGTCTTCATAATTAAATATTTTTTTTATAAAGGCCTATATTTTTCAAGGAGTAACCTGATTTACAAATCAGGAAAATATGGTAGATAGGATGAATGTGGAATTCACCAAGGCATAAGAAAGTACATAATGTATTGTCAAGAATATTTAAAAAACATATTAGTCAAGTATACATATCATTATATATTTGTCTAAACCTATTGAATGTACTACATCAAAAGTGATCCTTAATATAAACTATGGACTTTTGGTAATGATGAAGTGTCCTTGTAGGTCCATCAATGATAACAAACTCTGCTTGGGGTGTTGATAATGGTGAGGTTGAAAGTGCTATGCATGTTTGGGCACAGGGTATTTTAGTCAGCTTTTTCACCACTGTGATCAAAATATCTGACAAGAACAATTTAAGAGGAGGAAAAGTTTATTTTGGATTCAGATGTCTCAGTCCATAGACAGCCAGTTCTGTTGCTCTGGGTCTAGAGTGAGGCAGAACATCATAGCTTAAGAGTGTGGGGAGGAAAGTGATTCAGAACACTCCCACCAGGAAGCAGAGAGAGTGCTGTGCTCATCAGGAACAAAACATATATCCCAAAGGCATGGCCCCAGTAACCCAAGTCCTACGGCCATACCCTACCTACCTACAGTTACCACTCAGTTAATCCATTTAAGTGAATAAATGTACTGATTAGGTTAAGAGTCTTATGACCCAATAGTTTCATCTCCAAATTTTCTCACATTATCTAGTCTATGAACTTTTGGGCACCTCATATCTAAACCATAACAGGGAATATATGGGAAATCTCTATCTTCCTTTTAATTTTGTTGTGAACCCAAACTTATTATTTTTAAAAAATGATCTCTAAAAATGCATACAATGATTCCTGCAGCTACTAATTTACATGTAAGTAAAGATTCTGTTTAATCAATTAATTAATTGATATTAATCTGAGGAAATCTAAGAATGGTATATGACATGACACTGTACCTTATCATGTCTTATTTAACATTTATATCAATAACTTAGATGAGATAAATATTAAGGTCATGCTTTACAAATACATCAATGATATGCAACCAGAAATGGGCATCAAACACAGTGATGTCAAAATCTTAATCTAAAAGGATACAAGAAAATATAAAATAAGAAAAACCTAATAATATGAAGCATGACAGGGATTACTGTAGACCCTGAAGTACAATCCAAAGACATAAATTGAATCTGAGGAAAATAGAGAGAATAGGTTTAGAGGCAGATTTTGTGGAATAGAATTACAGGATTAGTTGAGTGCAGAGTTAGTAAAACTCAACTATGTGATTTTTATTGCTAAAGAAATAATGTGATCTGAAGCTATATTCATTAATTTCTACTTTTCTTAATATTCAGAATGACATAACAAAAATATTTCACTCTGATGTTAAAGGCCTTTCCAGGATAATTTTGAAAGCTGAGAAATAGGGAATTTCCTGTTGAGTTATTTGGCTAATGGCCCCAGTAACCCAAGTCCTACGGCCATACCCTACCTACCTACAGTTACCACTCAGTTAATCCATTTAAGTGAATAAATGTACTGATTAGGTTAAGAGTCTTATGACCCTTATAGGTATATACAGGAGTACTCAACAGAAATTTATTATTTTTTTATCTGGAGTTTAGAGAAACATACAATAGAGCAACAAATGATAAATGCCATAATTGCTTAGGGGTATTAGCATTCTTAGGGTGACAGAATACATAATACCTAGAAACACACTTGCTGCCCTCAGATATTTGAGTATATAATATGTGGAAGAGGAATTTGATTTATTTTGTATACATAAGTTTCAGAGTTAGGCCTGCTTGTTACAAGTTATTCCATCTAATTGCTGTCCAATTTCCTGCTGAGTAACTGTAAGCCTAGAATTCCCAAGCAAATGAAAATGTATACAAATACTAGCATTAAATTGGTACAACTCTTCTATTTTAGGTTCCTTCAAAGCATTATCACCTTACAGAGAAAACCTGTAATAGTGAGACTGGTTTATATTGTTTACTGAACTTTCTTCTACCTTTAACTCTATGTACAAGAATCTATTATACAATAAACTATTAACTCAATGGAAAATGCTAGTAACTACTATTAACACAGCAATTGTACACAGAGATTGTGAGAAGTTTTAGAATGAAGGATAGACTACTGATGAATTCGACAACAGATTCCACTGGCAATTAGGCTGAACTTTCTTCCCCTTTTATTTTAGCTTTTCTTTAATAATTTGATATAATTTTGGAAAGATTAGATAGATTTCCTTCCTCTTTAATAGATAAAGGAAAGACACCATTTCCTCACAAATGTATGGCATTGTTTTGTTAAGGAATGGCCTTTTCAGAAAACTCATATTGCTTATCTTAAAAATAGGCAGGGATTAGACCTTTACATTAAACATTCTAGAGTTGATGGCATTATTTGAGATAGATAACCTCTCAGCTTTAACTGCTTTATAGCTCATAATTCTATATGACAAATCTCCATACTGTCACTTAAGTATGCATGTAGAAAGCAATCTTTTCATTGTTTTATCATGGCAAGAACATAAGATCTAACCTCTTAGCAAGTTTAAGTGTACAATACGTTATTTGATTGCAAATAAATGTGGTGCTGTAGATATCTAGTATATTCATCTTATTTAATTGAAACTTTATACTCATTGGTTAATAACACCCCCATTTTACACCCCCCAACCCTCATATTCCCAGTTCAGGTTTTAATTTTATGAATTTGATAATTTTAGGAAAAAATGAAATTTAATCATTCTTCCTTTCCTGGTCTGATAATGAAGCTTTCCTTGGTTGTTTATATTCAAGAGAGATTGATTTATATTTTCCTGATTTCTTATATTCTGTGGTATTCATTTGTAAAACAAATTACAAGTTCCTCCAGGGAAAGGCTGAATTAACTTCTTCAATTCATCTTTGTTTCACCATGTTGTTATTGAAAAGATATTCATTGTATATTTAAGCAGTGCCTTAAATAATATCAAGAAAAATGTTTAAATATAATATTAGGTGGGAACTTAAGTTTTATTTCCCCCCAAAAAAGCAATTTATTACCTAACAAAACCGGTAAGAAGAAACAATAAATTACCTAAATTTAAAACTAGTTAATTTTTTTTGGTTTTCAAGGAAGAATGACATCAAGAAACTACTCAAATTACATCTACCAGAAATTCACCATATATCTGAAGTACATTCAACTCCCTCCTGGTCCACCTGGGTTTTATTTTGTGCTGAGCTTTAGGATGAAAACTAGAAAGGGAAGAAGTCCAAAATTACTTTTCTTAGTCAGACCCCATCAATACTGAGTACCACTTTCTGTTGTAGCTGCTACCAAATAGGTATATACAGGAGTACTCAACAGAAATTTATTATTTTTTTATCTGGAGTTTAGAGAAACATACAATAGAGCAACAAATGATAAATGCCATAATTGCTTAGGGGTATTAGCATTCTTAGGGTGACAGATCAAATCTGAAGGTTAAAATAAACTAAGCAAGCATTTGTTCTTTTAAAGAGCATGAATCAAGTAATTGCTTACATTTTTCAGAGTTCAGTGGAAAGTCAGTTGTTAGAACAAAGTGATTTCAGCTTTGTCACTGAACAATAAATGTGCTCAATGAATCTTGACTGGTTTTCTGTTATTCTTTTCTGGGCCACCCAGTGTAAAACAATGATGAACTTCAGGGCACAAGTGGTGTTTGGGCACTAAGTTGGTACTGTTGCAAAGAGGATTTATTTGTTTACTTCAGCAAAAAATCTTTATTAAATGGCTGTTCTTTTCACTAATCAACAATGTTCCAGTCAAAAGACATGTTGTAAACATATCCCCACCACTTTCAAGTTAGAGTTCACTGAAAATAACACTAGTACCTCCATGCCACACCTGCTAAGATATGGATGTTGATGTTTGTATCATCTGTCTCACAGGATGTCTGTGTAGAAAATGTTCAATCACAAATGAAACTGGAAAAATCAGCAAATCATAATTGTTAATATTAGTAATTGTATTCTCTAAAAAATATTCTTGGAGAAAGAGCCATAAGTAGAAAGGGACTAATATCTACTTGAATTCTTATTGTGAATCATGATTATCTGTGAATATCACTGGGATAAACCATTGCACAGCACTTTCCTACTTCTGTGAATTTTCAAGGGAAATGGCAATTTTATTTTAGAATCAGTTACATTGAAAAATTCAGATTATATACCGCTGTGTTTATTATGGATTTGGTAGTGCCTTTGTGAGTATATTCCTTACCTGAATGCCCAGTGCTGATTTAAGAAAGAAGGATGCATAGCAGAAATGGCCTAACTACTACCATATGTCCTAGTGCTGTGGACAAGTGCAAATGGCCAGAAGAAAGCATGCCTGGGTGCAAATCCTAGCTCTACTCCTTACAGTCTTGTGACTCTAGGCAACATATTCATTTTGTGCTGCTTCCTCAACAGAAAGTACAATACTTCTCCTGGGGGAATTATGAGAATTAAACAATTAAGTGGGCAGAGTAAGTACTTAAGAAAATTAAGCATTTTATGATTAGTAAGATTACATGAAAACCATATTGACTGCTTAAGAAATACTATAGAATCTTCTTTTAGAATAAAATATAACAAAAGTAATGGGGATACATCATGCCCAGAATTATAATAGTAAAATTTACCCTTAGGAATCTACATAAAATAATTTGTATGTATTGCTAACACATCAGTAAGTGGTTATTTCCTTAGAATTTTCAAGCCATTTATCACGCTGATTTCCTTGCTATCAAAGCACCTGAATAAATCAGTCTTTGAATTTTAACAGCTCCTTTTTTTACAGTGCTCAAAAATAGTTTTAAACATATTCATTTATTACCAAAATATTGCTCACTGAATATAGCCACCAGTTCCAAAACCTCAATATTATTCTTCTAAACATCATCATTATCTATATTAATGTTATTTAGAGATTTCTAAGTGGATCATACATCAAATGGTAGATAGAAATGTGAGTTAATGACTTCTAGTTACAGCTTTTCACTATCCAGTAAGGCTGGCAATACAATTACAATGATCAGAGAATCAGCTGACCTGAGTGCCCAGGGCTTCAGTAGAAAGAAGCCTGAGACCACTGAGCAGTTCTTTCAGGAAGCTCATCTGGGACATGATAATAAAATGGAACATTATGATTAAGAAATCAAATTCCTGATTATTAGAGCTTATCACAAAATAAATGATCCATTTTAAAAAAGTAAAATTAATGAAAACATACTTCATAGAAATGTCAACTGAAAATGCATGATTTTTTGTGTGTTTTGTATCAGGAATTGGACCCAGGGGCACTAAACCATTCAGCTATATCCCCAGCCCTTTTTACTTATTTAAGACAGGGTCTCACTAAGTTACTGAGGCTGGCCTCAAACCTGCAATCCTCCTGCCTTAGTCTCCTGAGTTTGGGATTACAAAAAATGTGCCATCATGCCTACAAAACTCATGCATTTTTAAAATCTGATATTCAAAGAACAGTTGGGTGTCTTTCAGTGGGACAGAGACATAAATGTGTGTAACTATTCTCAAGGAACCTAGAAAGATTCTTTGCTTTGATCACAATCAAGACTTGGGCTGGAAAGGGGAGTTTTCACCAATTCAGATTGGAATCATGGTTTTTCTCTCATAGTGCACATGATGTACCTTCTTTGGGAAATGAAGTATAAGCTGAAATGTGGGAGGCCAAGGTCTGTGTAATGAGTACCCTCTCGTTAGGACACATCTAATGGAGAGTTCTATATCACATCTTCTTTCTCTCTATGAGTATGGCCAGTTCCTTGGTTTGAGTGCTCACAACCAATCTCTGAGATTTTTTTCAATAATTTTCTAAGCAATTTATCTGTCTCCAGTGATGCCCACTCTCAATCCACCTTCCAGTTGTCATAATTATTCTAAAACACAAAGATTTTTAATATCTGTGTTTTAGAAAAAATTTTTACAGATTGACTAAAACCAACTATATAGAATTATGGAAAAACTATATTAATAGGCAGTTAACAGATGAGCAATCTTAATGATCAATACATATATAAAATGGTGCTCAATCCTAATAGCAATCAGGGGGAAAAAAAGCAAACTGAAGAAAAGGTAAAATGTCATTGTTTTATCATATTAGCAAAATTTGAAATGAATGATAATACCTACTGGCTATAAGCATATACATTTGAGTTACAATATGAATTACTACAACCATTTCTAGAAAGATTTCTGGAAATTGCCTATTAAAGTTAATAAATTTACAATTCAAGTTATTTGTGTTTTGAGAATTTAGAGTTTAGTCTGTGAAATAACACCAATCAATAAGAATGAATTTACAAAGATGTTTAATATACCATAATATATAGTATCAAAAACTGGAAATGGGCTGGTCATGATGGTACAGGCCTCTAATCCCAGTGACTCAGGAGGTTGAGGCTGGAGGATTACAACTTCAGGGACAACTTAGGCAACTCAGCGAAGTCCTGTCTCATAATACTTTTTTTTTTAAGGGTTAGGGATGTAGCTCAGTGGTAGAGCCCTTTCCCAGCATGCTGAAGGCCCCGAGTTCAATCCCCAGCCTCCCAAAACCAAAACAAACAAACAAAACTGGAAGCACATCAAATGTCTATCGACAGGGAAATGCTTGAGTAAACTGTGGTACATTCATATTGCAAGACACAATGCAGTCACTTGAAAGACTGAGTTGTTTCTATGCCAGTAACTTGGATGGATTTTTCAAAATATATTTTAAAGTCAAAAGATAAAAATAAAAAGTCTAAGATTAATTTTTTCAAACAATAGCAAACAAATCTATGAATACATGATTAATAACATGTAACCATATTTTAGTTATATAGGCCTAAGGGAAGAAAAAGGGCAAGAGTAAATTAGTTAAAATATGAAAAGCAAAAATAAAAAAATATAATAAAAAAGCAAAAATAAAAAGATATAATAAAAATATAAGACTCAATTTCTGTAAAATGTAGACATTTTACACACATTTGAGTACAAGAAAAACAATGAAAAAATAGCTACCCAGTGTTAATGGTGTATCTCAAAGTGGTGGAGTTTTAGGACACCTCTAAAAACTTGTACTTTCTATATTTTTCATTCTTATACATTTTATATGTTTTGAGTTTTATACAGTGAATGTGTATATATGTAGTTTGGTTTAAAAATAAAGTCTCTTATTGGTGAATAAGATCTTATTTCTTTTTTGCTTAAACCTAACTAGTTACCCATCACCTAAAGGATCAAGTCCACACAAATGTAGCATAAGACTTTTTCTTTATTTCCAGTTAACTCCCATTAGCCATTTTGAGTCATAGTTTTCTGAATATTCTATGGTGTTTCAGTCATCCCATCTTTGAACTCACTCTTCCTTTTATCTGAAATATATGTTTAACTTCTCTGACTGTAAATGCCTTCCTTCTTATGCTGAAAATTTGTTTCAAGGTCAAGTCATCTAAGAAGTCTTCACCAGCACCCCCAGAATAAATTTCCCACAAATTATTCAGCAAATGTTAACTGACCACCTATATACTTAGCATTATGTTAGTATTTAACAATGATAATTAATGTTAATCCTTATTCGCAAAAAAATAATGTGCAATCTGTTGGAGGAAGATATTCTGGGAAGGTGAAAAATTACAGCTTGGTTGGATGAGTATGGAAACGGAAGTGTGAACAACTGTGAGCAGAGGGAGAGGGGAAGGGAATCTACATCAGTCAAAGAAGTTGGGAAAGCTTCACAGCTTGGGCTGTGAATTTGACTGAAGTCTTGAAGAACATGCATAAGTAGAAGAGTGTCCATTGATTCCTAGCACAGGAAACTATCCCTAAGCAGGCAAGAGTACAAAGTCATGTGTGGAGAACTATAGTGATCTACATCTTGATGATCTTCATCAACAGAGGGGCTGTGTTGTCTGTTTTTCCCTGACAGATGTAACCACCTTGAGAAGAAAAGCTGTGTCTCCTTCTCCCACTATGGCAGGATGCCTGACACACAATGGGTGTTCTATAACTATGGTTGTACTGAACCCAGATGAATTCTGCCCCTTTAGATCTCTTCCTAAAGATAATCACTCAGCCTTATCATTTGTAATAAAGAATTTTCTAACTACTTTATTTAAATTCAAACCAAGATCCTGAATCCTTTGTGGAGTTTTGGTGATTTGAAGCGAAGCTTATTTCATTCGGTACTTCATCTATATTCCATTTAGTGTGTGATTTTAATTTCATTATTATCATATCTATCTTTTATCTTGTATTCAAAAGAGAAAAGCAAAGTCTCTGCATACATCAGTGGATTCCAGGAACAATCAAAATGTTTTTCTGAAACAAGGGACCCAAGAAGCTTTTATCCCTTCCTCCCAGTTAAGGGAGCAAAAGTGCTTCTCAATTCCCCAAAAGATGATTTCCATCCTGGCTTTTATTTTTAACCTTTTATCTTATTCAAATTAATTTTATGCTTAGCAAAGAAATACACGTGTATGGCTTTAAGTTATTTCAACATCACCAAAAGACTTCAAAGAAAAATCAGTGGGGGTTCCTTATGCCATTCTGTCACGTATCACCCCATTCCTCAGTCTCCAGGGTAACTACTTTCAACTCTTTTTGCTTATTTCTGGTATTTGCATCCAAATTTCCAAATAATATGCTCTATCTCTGGTTCTTTTCACTCACTTTACACGTTTATCCATTGGCTTTTACTATGCTATCTATAATATCTTCCTTCTCCATAGAGATTTAGCTCTATCCTCTATGTGATGAGTTACTCTAACCACATCTTGGACACAGTCTAATAAGGATACCAACTCTTTAGGGGCTGTTACCTAAAATGCTTTTATCTTGTCCCTGCTGCCTCACCACATCATAGGATTTGATAATTAGAATTATAAATGTAATAAATAGGTTTTTATAGGTGAAATAGTGGCTTATAAACAAAAATTTGCACAAGTTCTCATTGGTAAAAATAGGCAGTATTCAAGATATGTGAATTTGCTGAGATCATTTATTGATTTCTCCACCATAATAAGAAAATAATCTAAAGAAGCCTAGAGTCTATAGCCTTATAGTTAATCATAGGCTCAATCCCTAGAGATCCTGAGAACAGACTAATATGAAAAGATTCTGATTGTCAGTGGTCAATTGTAAGGTTAACTGGATTTTGCTTCAAAAACATTCTTTGCCTAACTCTTCATGCAGTCAAAACACCTAAAGGGACAAGAAGTTCTTGAATCATAACTGTTTATGTACCTGCTTGCTGATAAAGGCTTATTTATGTATTGAGTAAAATGAGGTGTGACATAGTTTGTTCTGAGACTTGCCTTCTTAATTAAAGTGAGTTTGAAGGTGTTCAATAGTAGCTAAATGTCACTTTAATCTTCTTTGCAGGACTCTGCTTCAACTGAAAACACTAAGGATTATGTAAAACTAAACTCTCAGTTTGCAACAAATACTCATTATAATAAACTATTTAGCACCTTTGAACATTTCTTCCCCATCTAATCTTTCCTATATATAGCAATTATTAGTAAAATTATTATTTAGTGCTTCTATTACTATTAAAATAATAATTCATTATTAAAGTAATTAGTGAATTATGTCTTTCTTTTATCAATAAGTTTTAAACTTTTGTCATCAGTGACATATTTTTTCCATTGGTTTCATTTTGTTCCTTTCTTTTTTGTAGTACCTTTCAATTGTCTCAATAAAATGTTCACAATGTTAAACCTATCATATATCAGATGCAATATTTTATTCTAGAAACCATATTTCTACTCTAGTCTACCCGGATTGCTCTTTGAAAAACTGATGCTCTGGATGTTGACATACTTTATATACAAACAGAGATATGAAAAATTGTAGTATATATGTGTATTAAGAATTGTAATGCAAAAAAACAAAGTACATGTATAAAGGCATAAATCGGAGTGAACATACTTTATATACAGAGATATGAAAAATTGTGCTATATATGTGTAATAAGAATTATAATGCATTCCATTGCTGTTTGTATTTAAAAAAATAAAATCAATAACAGATTTTTTAAAAAAACTGATGCTCCCTTATTTTTACCTTTTATTATAAAATCTGTGACCTCTATATCCTGGACCTTTTTCTTATCTTCTGGATTATGTTCTTAATATGATGAAGAACATGCCCTGGTACTTTCCTAACAAATAATATATATAAAGCAAACATTCAAAGTCCTCAAATATCTGAAATAGGAAAGGAATGAATGGGTCATTTGGTAGGAGCAGGTTTAAAGTTCCAAGCAACTGCTCAACTGTTTTCTAAAGTTGTTGTTCACTATCTTTACCAACCCTCTGTGGTCTGTCTTAATTTTGGTAATTCAAAAAGGTTTGCAGTGATACCTCATTGAAATTTTTATTTGTATCTTTCTAATGACTAATATATATTTCTCAAGTGCCCATTTACTTCTTTTAAAAGTGTTCAAATCTTTGGCCAGTTTGCTTATTTTCTCATAAATGAGATTTGAGTTGTTGTTTTTTTAACAGATTGTGGGTATGAGTCCCATAAAATATGAGATTTTCAAACAGTTTCTTCTCTCAGTCTGTGCCTTGCATCTTCATTCTCTGAACCATATCTTTAAAAGGCAGAAATTCTTAAGTTTGATGAATGCCAAGTATTATTTTTTTTTCCTCTCACTGACCATGTTTTTATGCTTTTCCAAACCCAAGCTCATAAACATTCTCTCCTCTTTTGTTCTTTGTTTTTAGAAGTCTTATAGTTTTAGGTTTTACATTTAGCTCTATGTCCTATTGTGTTTAACTTTTATATGAAAGATATGAATCCAATTCATTTTATTTGCATATGAAAATTCTCCATCGTGTTAACAAAATTTAAAAGATTGTTTCTTTGCACCTTTGATGAAAATTATTTGATGATTTATACATAGCTCAATTTCTGAAGTCTTTACCATAGTCCACTGACACATTCGTCTATCTTTATGCCAGTACCACAATATCATGATTAACTGTAGCTTTATAATAAATCTTGAGATTAGGTAGTTTAAATCCTCCAACTTCATCATTCTTTTGCAGACTGTTTTGGCACTTCTAATTCTTTTGCATTTTTGTATGAAATCTAGAATTTATTTATTAATTTTTACAGGAAAAAAAGTCTCCTGGGATTTTTGACAGAGATTACATTAAATCTATAAATCAAATTGAGAAGAATACAATATTGAATTTTTCTGGCTCATACACATTATATTTTTTCATTTATTTATATTTTCTTTATAGTTTTTAAGGAAACTATGGTTTAAACATATTATCAGATTTATCTGCAAGTATTTAATAATTTTGATGCTATTATAAATAGTGTTTTTAATTTAAATATATTGCTAGAAATAGAACTGATTTTCTATCCTGATCATGTGTTTTTTTGTCTTGCTTGATCTAGTTGAGTGTTTAAAGATTCCATAGGAATTTCTACCTGCACAATCAATATGAATAGAGACAGTTGTATGTTTTCTATTCTAAAATAGACTAGTTCTTTATCTTGCCTCATTGCCCTGGATAGAACCACCTGCACCATCCTGAATAGAGGTAATTTCAAAGCAGACCTCTTGCCCTCTTCTTAGTACTAAGGGGAAAACATCCAGTCATTTCACCATGAAATATGCGGATAATTGTAGTTTTTTCTTAAATACTTTTGTTTCAGATTGACAAATTCCCCATTTGTTGTGAATTTTATTGAGAATGATCAGTTGTGATGTAGAATTTTGAAATTTCAGCACTGAGATAATCATGTAGTTTTCTTCTTATGTCTGTTAATATAGTGAGCTATCATGACTGACTTTCAAATGTTAAAAAAAAAAACCTGACTTTTCTGGTATTAAACTTTCTTGGCCTTGAAATATTATCTTTTTGTGTGTAGATATACCAAGTGACTAAAATTTTGTTTTGTATATTTGCATCTATCTACCTATAGATCTATAATTTCCTCTTAAAAAATATTTGAGGGCTTGGTTTCGCTATTGAAATAATACTGACCTCTTACAATGAGTTGTAAATAATACCTTCCTCTTCAATTTTGTGGAAGAGTTTATATATAATTGGTATTATCTCTTTCTTAAATTTGCAATATAATTTACCTGTGAAGTCATCTAGTCAAATTTCTTTGTGTGAATATTTTAAACTAATTTAGCTTCTCTAATAGAGCTATTCTGGTTTGATGTTTTCTTTATATGTCTTGAGTTGAGCTTCCAAAGCTTGTTTCTATCAAGAAATATGTCTATTTCATCAAAGTTCTTTCAACTTATTGGCATCAAATTATTCACTGTGCTTTCTTACTATCATTCTATCATCTCTGGAATGTTTAGTGATGGCAATTCTCTCATTACTAGTACTGGAAAATTTGTATCTTCTAGCTCTTTTTAAAATATATCTGAAAAGAGTTTTATATTTTTTTATTTTTACCTATTTTATATGTTTTTCATTAACATCTATGAATTCTTGCTTATTCTTGGACCATGTCTTTCTAATATAACAACTTGCATCTTACTTTTTTTAATCAAACAACTATTTCTCATAATTTTGTTGCTATTATTTTTCTCTCCATTTTAATATATTTTGTGTTTTAGTATCTGCCTTTCATAATAGAGGCTTTTCTCAGCTGTTTGATGAATTAGAAAGAGTGTGGCAGTAAAAGATGATTGCAAGTTCTGTGTAGAATCACATTTTTCATTAAGACAATAAACATCAAGAATTTCCACATTTCCTCCCATGGTGGTGGTGGCTGGGGTTATGCCTGGCTGTCATTGTTTAGCAAATTAATGTGGAAAGGAAACTGTTAATTCTTTTTTTAAGAAGACAAATATTCACATAATTTCCCACTGTACAGCTGCATGCTGTATCTTCTGCTCTACCTTCTGACTTTGAGTTCAGGATCTGTTTTATTTTCTCCTGCACAGGGATAAAAGCAACTGCCTAGATGCTAATATAGACCAAATGGAAGGGTAGGAACTAAGAATTTGCTACAAATACACATTCAAGCAAATGCTTTCATTTATGAAAACCCAGTGCACACTCCCTCCCATTGTAATTGGGGCCTCCAACCTCTGTAAGCACTTCAACTTGGTGAAGCCAGTTACTCTTCCTTCATCTTATTTACATTTTTTAATTTGTTGACTACTTTCATCAGTTATTATCTCTTTCCTACTATTTGAATAAATTAGAAACATTTGTTGTCATTTTAGAGGAGCATAGGCAAACACACATTTTTGATCTCCTATGGTTAACTGAAAATGATATGATGGAATTTTTGTCTAGCTGTGGCAGATTAAGGACTTTAGTTTATTCTTCAAAATTGAGGTGAATGGATAAAGGAATTACTCAGGCATAAAGAAGAATGAAATTATGTCATTAGCTGGTAAATGGCCATTCACTGGAGGACAACATGCTAAGTGAATAAGTCAGATTCAGAAAGTCAAGAGATGAATGTTTTCTCTCATATCTGGAAGAAGAGAAAAAGAAGAATAAAATAAGCAGATTATGCTAAGTGAAGCTAGCCAATCCCTAAAAAAAAATGCAGAATGTCTTCTTTGATATAAGGGGGGGCGACTCAAAACAGAGCAGGGAGGAAGAGCATGAGACGAAGATTACCATTAAATAAGGATGAGAAGTGCGTGGGAATGGGAGAGAGAAGGGGAATTGCAGGGAAGATGGTAGGAGACCCTCATTGTTATGCAAAATTACATATAAGATGGTGTGAGTGGGGAGAAAAAAAGAGAGAGAGAGAAATATGTCACAGTAGATTGGGTAGAAAGAGGTGATGGGAGGGGAGGGGAAGGGAGGGGGAATAGGAAGGGCAGCAGAATACAATAGACACTATTATGGCCCTATAAGGCTGTATAACCAATGTGATCCTGCAATCTGTACACGTGGGAAAATAAGATTACACACCCCTTTTGTATCAAATGTATGATATGTCAAGATCATTGTAATGTTTTGAGCAAGTAATAAAAAAAAATTAAAAAATAAATAAATAAAAGGGAGACCAATAGAGAATAGGAAGGGGACTGAGGGAGGGATGAGGGGAGGACATGAAGAAGTACTGGGGAACAAAATCTACCAAATTATGCAAAATCCATGTACAAATGTACCACAATGACTTCCACTTTTATTAATAATGATAGAAAGGATATCATTAGCATAGAGCAAATGGATGGTCAGAAGGAGGAAAAGAAGTAAAAGAAAGGTACAAGGGGAAGAGATTGATCAAGTGCATGTACAAATATGACAAATTTCACTTGAAATTCAGTGCCAGGAATTTAAACATCTACCTCTATAGAAAATATCGTAAATTTGTGTTGTTTTGTTTTTAATAAGAGTAATCTCATACTTATGCTTCCTTTATCAAGCTTAAATAAAACTCATGCTCAAAATTTCCCCTTCTGATTTTTTTGCCATAAATATCATTTTCTTTCTTCAAATTGGTATCATGTATTTTCTTCACTAATCTATATTGAAACTGTCCTATTGCATGTATATTTTTAGTGCAAGTATAAAATCTTTTGGTAAATAGGTTATAAACTGAGGAAATAGTTTAAAACCAATTCTCACTGAGAACCACTTATATTGCATTAGTATTTCTGTAATATTTTGACCTGTGAACCAACATTATTTCTCCAAATCCTTTATTACACAGGCAGTTCAAGTGATTTTTAGCTCATAGTGGGGAAAAAAAGAGATCTCCATGAACTGATTTTCAATTTATATTTTCAAAGAAAAAGTTTGTGTAGCCAAGGGCTTATGTAACTAAATAGCATTATGTTGGCACCAAAGAGCATATGGCCAGGCCTGATGCTTTCCAATTCCTTTGTGATTTCCAAAAACTTAGCACAATTCCATGAATAAAAAAAAGATAAATCATTGCTTTTTCTTTAACAAACTTGTTGCTTTCCTACTGTATGCCAGGCACTATTTTTGGCTGTAAGGTTAAGCCAGTAAATAAGGCAGGTGAAGATCCCAGCTCCCAGAGAGCTTACATTCTGGTGGGGAAAATAGATGGTAAATTAAACAAATAAATGGATAGATTTAACTGATTTTAAATACTTTTATATGTAATGCTAAATTAAAAATTACTTTTATATACAATACTAGGAACAGAAGTGCTATGAGAAAAACAGACCAGGGAAAGTAGGCCAGGAGCAATGGATAGGGAGTACAGTGGAGAAGAAAATATTTAAAATAGGGTGGCAGCTGGGTAGACCTCATTGTGATTGTGATATTGATATTCATGATATTTGTAATCACTGTTTAAAGAAATTTGACAGTTTCATAATCTCTGTCATTTGACATTGATTGACGCCTTTTTCCTCTGGGTGAGTACAATTTTTCTGCTTCTCTGTAATGTTTAGCAGCTGAATACTAGATATGAATTTTCCATTTTGAGTACTGTAAGCTACTGAATTCCTCTAAAAAGTGTTGGATTTTGTTTGGGGACATGGTTGAGTTACTTAGAATCATTTTGATTCTTTTAAGGCTTCTTGGTAAACTTTGACAATCAGGGTTCAGAGCAGTCTTTATTCTGGGGGTCTTCTCTTTTTTTTTTTTTTTTGGATTGCATTATAATTTTATTGAAAAGCACTGTATGGGAGTTTCACAATGCTCATTTTCTTTTTTTTTTAATTTTTTATTGTTGGTTGTTCAAAACATTACAAATTTCTTGATATATCATATTTCACACTTTGATTCAAGTGGGTTATGAACTCCCATTTTTACCCCATATACAGATTGCAGAATTACATCAGTTACACATCCATTGATTTACATATTGCCATACTAGTGTCTGTTGTGTTCTGCTGCCTTTCCTTGACTGTTCCATGTATGACTTTGGGGAAGGTTTGGCCCACTGTTCCCAGGTGGTTCTTTCCCCTGCCTCAAGGTACTCCACCTCACCCTGGGCAGAAATAGCTTCAGCCAAGGGCTGGAGAGGACCTTCTCTGTAGTGCTCCAGAGCTGCTTCACCGAGTAGCTCCTCTCTCCCATCCCTCATGTGTACTTATCCACAGGCCTTACAGCCACCAATCCCTTCTCTACTCTGAAATTCTTCCTCTTCCCTTCTGCAAGCGCTCTGTGCTGTAGGACTTCTGTCTCCCTGCCCTGCACTCTGAAAGCTTCCAACTCCATAACATGAGCAGTGGTAGTCTTCCCTCTCTCAGGAATCACATACTCCTGCTGTCTAAGAACTCAACACTTGAAATAATCATTTCACTTTTTTCCGGAGACCATAATTGTTTAGGACAGGAGGGCAATTCCTAGGGAAGTAGTCCTTTATGAGAAAGTGAAATGTTCTTTAGAATTTTTAAGGAAGCAGCTGTGTGAACTTACCATTCTTGCATAGTTTTAAAAAGATTTCTTAATCCATTGAAGATTGAAATCACCATCTTTTCTCAGAATATTATGAACTTTTCTCTATGCTTTTATGAGTTTTCACCATGACCATAGCACCCAACATGTGGAATACTAGAGGTGGGACATTTTTTATTGCCTGAATGGACAATGTAGGTATAAATGATATTATATATTTTAATGTGTTGTATGTTTCTTAATTTATATTCAAACATCATCAAAATAAGTACAAATAGAAAGAAAGCATTGTGTCCCAGCAAAAGAAAGAAAAAAATGTGGGCTGGGGATATGGCTCAAAGGGCTGGGGATGTGGCTCAAGCGGTAGCACGCTCGCCTGGCATGCGTGAGGCCTGGGTTCAATCCTCAGCACCACATACAAAGATGTTGTGTCCGCCAATAACTAAAAAATAAATATTAAAAAAAATCTCTCTGTGTCTCTCTCTCTCTCTTTAAAAAAATATTATAAAAGAAAAAAATGTAACTTTTTTCTCACTTTACATAAGTACCAAATAAAAGAAATGATATTATATGTAGCAGACTTTGTTTACACTATTCAAAAACACTCAGATCCTGCCCCAAGAAATAAAGGCTTTTCCTCACCTCTAGCTAAGGTTATCGGGCATCAGACACAATTGATTGTGTGTTATTCAAACTTGGTGCTTATGTCCATGTTTTAAAAACCAGCAAAATGGTTTTCAGACACATGCAAATCTTAGACATGGAGAATTATTGTTCTCTTAAAAACTTTCTTTGAAGAATTCTTGTCAAGTTTTTTTGCAGGTTTTAGTGCTTCTATTTAAGGATCTTCACAGGTGACAAGTAATTTCCTGCAACCCCTCTGACCTTCAGGACAGTGGCAAGAATATAGCACTGTCTGAAAGAAGCACCTATTTTATCACAGTGATATAATTTTAGAACTGAGAAAAGTTTATTCTTTATTTGCAAGTTCTTTCAGTGACATCATTCTATACAGAAAGTGATTGTAGGCTTCATTTTAAATGTGCAATGTTTCATAACAAATCTCTAACCATTGAGGAGTAAAATTCCTTCGGTATAAGCTGCTTTTTAATGGCTATTAGGATAATTCATTTCCCATTGTACATGAAATATTTCCTTCTTATAATGATTCTGAAAACCATGGTTATTCATGAGCTGTTTTTTATGTTAATTTCTAGTTTAAGCTAAGTTAAAAAAAAGATGAGACTAAGGATTCATAAGCAAATAACAAAATGTGTGTATACATATATACATATAGTGTATGGAGATGTATATATGTGTATGTATATAAATAGAAAATAGAAAACATAGTGTTTCAAAGGTATAGAAGACATACATGAAGGTAGAGAAATTTAAAATATATATATATTTTTTTTTCATTTCTAAGGCTGCCATAATAGAGTACCAAAAGCTGTGTTGCTTAAAAATATAGTAATATGTTGTCTCACCTCTGGCTTGTCATTAATCTCAGACATCCTTTGGCTTGTAGATGCATTACTCCCATCCTGTCTTCCCATCTCCCTATGTGTTTTCACATCGTCCCTGTCTGTCTGTCTTTGTGTCCACATTTCTTCCCATTGCCCCTTTTCATAAGCAGACCAATCATATTGGATTAGGGCCTCCCATGATGATTTTCTTTTAATTTGTTAACCTCTATGTCCAAATAAGGTCACATTCTGAGGTAGGAGGGGGTAAGATTTTAGCATTATATGTTTGGTAAACAAAATTCAACACCACCCCCCTAAAAAAATCCCTCTGAAGTCATTTAAACACACATACAACACCTTTATTGAAATCTTCCAAAAAGACTAAAACAGTAAATATGATTAGGCATTGAAAAAGGAGTAATATGTTTATTGAGTTCTATCCCTGAGCATGAAGTATCTCCCTTAGTTCTATGAGAAACTCACTATATATTCTTCATTTTTCCTCACTCAAGAAAACTGAGACACAGAAAAGTTAAACAACTTGTTTAATGTCTCAGAGGTACGACGTGACAAAATTTATCAAAAATTTACCAAACTTCTCACCACTGACATTCTTCTTTTTATTAAGGGGATTACTGAGCCACCATATGCTTTACCTCTGAACTATATCCCCAGTCCTTTTTTTTTTTTTTTCTTTTTCTTTTGATACAGAATCTCACTAAGTTACTGAGGCTAGCTATCCTCCTGCCTCAGCCTTCCAAGTCTCTGAGATTATAGGCAGGCAACCCCAGGCCTGGCTACAAACATTGATCCTCTTAACTTCTTTCATGTCATGAATCACTTTGGCAGCTTAGAAAGCCAATGGAATCCTTTTCAGAAAAAAATGATTTTAAAACATGAAAGCAAGCACATAAAATATAAGAATATATACTGAAATATATGTATCAAGTTATTTTAATGAAAAATGATAATAAATTAGGCTTAACCACACAAAACTCATTTTTAAGTAAAAAAAAAAAATGCAAATATGGGCAATTTATATGGTTCATCCAAATAGTAATATATGTGCTTCTTTATCAGTTAGAAGATCAAGTACATTCAATAACTACGGTACTTTTAAAGTAATAATAATTGTAACAATATTTTAATAGCTGTCATACAGTATATGCTATGAAAATCTTGGTAATTTCTACTGTTGACAAAACTGCAGAAAGCACTAATACATCTGTGGCTTTTTCCCCATTTTAATAACTGACATAATAATAAATTTTAGAGGTTAGTAAAGTGGGGCAAAGGAAAAGTCTATGAATTCCAGGCTAAGAATTCCTGCAAAAATTCTGATGTCAATTTCAGGACCCTTAATTATTAAATAAAAATGCTTAAAATATAATCTAATGGGTCTTAAATTTAAGTTTAATATTTTAATGATAAAATAAAACTTTTCAACCTCTTTGAATAGTCTGACAGGAACATTTTTCTTGATCATTCTCCATATGCTCTACTGAGGGAGACAAGTTCATGTGCTACTGAATATTTGCATATAACTTTTATTTGTAAGGTATAATATAAATAAAATATGATAGAAGTTGTTTTATAAATTCTCAAAATCATTTATATTATATGCTTTAGTTTCTCTAAAGTCTTTACTCAGCCACATACATACACACACATAGCAACTTCTTGTCCAGCTTTAATGTTCTTTATTTTGATAAGATATCATGAGGATGATGTCAGAGAAGAACACAGGAAAAGGAGCCATCAATAGAGTGAAGTCTTATGACAACAGGGCATCAAATAAATGTCTTCTTAGAGGAAGGAAAAGATTCTCCTTAGGGACTTCTCAACTCCTTTCTCCATGGCACCCCCTGACATTCCTTTGACCTCCTTTGAGATTCTGGTCCTACCTTTACTGAAATGACCCTGCAAAGTCACTACCAAGTTTGACCAGAGAAAAATGTGTGTCTCTTTAAAGCACAATTTCATTTCTTCCTATTAAATACATTAGGACAAAAGAACGAAATTAACCTAACAGTACTGATACATTTGCAAGAACAACCAACTATAAAAGAAAGAGATAAAGCAAGCAGTTTGTAAATTTTCTTTTTACAACACCCTTGTTAAACTAATTTAAGTGTCCTGCCTCCAGGAACAGCTTAGAGAGGACACACTTTAAGTGATTATTCCTAAATAGGTTATTATTTTAAATGGACTCCTTAAGAGTCACATGTGTGGCATTTGGTTAATCCATTACATTTGCAATTACAAACCACTGCTTTTTATGGCAGGCAAATTATTTTATATGCTCCACAGCTGCACTTAGGACAGAAGACTCAGCCTATGACGTTCCTCTTGAAAAACATTAAGGGAAGCACTATCCCTGCCCAAGGGTGATTAAACTTCTTAAATCACTTCTGATGTGCTACAGAAACAGCTCCCTCTAATCCTGTTTCTCTGAAAGAATAAACTTTGTATTCATATTGGTTTGTGGGACTAAGACTCCTCCTGCTCCTGGTTTTTGCCTTTGTGTCCATTTTAATGACACCAGAGAGCAGTTGAATAGTCAACCTAGGAGCTCTACTACACAAGCAACTTACACAGCTTTGACAGGCTGAACCGGAATCTGTATTCACATCACACATCTGATGTTCAGATTTTATCTATTAAGTTGAGAATTGGCAACTTCAAGTTCTGTTTGAAAAGATGTTGTGTAAGACGTTGATTTGGTTCCAATCCATGTTCTATCACTTATTAGCTTTATAATCTTGAATAAGATATGTAATTTCCCTAAGATTTAATTTCCTCTTGGGCAAAATGGGGATTATCAGTGCATCCCTAATAGAATTAATGTGAAAATAAATTGGATGAGATTTCGTATGTAAAATACTTAACTCTGATCCCTAGCCCATAGCAACATTTGGTAAATAATCATAACCCATAATTATTACTATTGGAATATGTATATAATTCTCTCACCCCACCCTCAGAAAGGATTGAAGTGAATCTGTTCTGGGTGCTAACCTGAGTCTCAAACAACACAGCTAACGTGGAAGAATTTTCACAAGATGCCAAGCACAGAAAAACTATAGTTTGGACTCCATATATTAAAGTCCTTAGAGAGTTTAAGACTTAAAGTAGGGAATTAGGGTCAGTTGGCAAGCCCAAAGGGGAAATGTGGGACTAAACACTAGAGACAAAGTTATAAATTTGAAACTTACAGTTATGAGACTAGTGGAACTTGAATGTCCCTAGAAGTTTACCAGAGAGAGATTAAGTGAGAGAAAAATACTCCCTTCTTCCATATCTGCTTCCATGGTCATCAGAGATTGGCATGTGAATCATTCTGCCTGATTCAAAAATCATATTAAAGTGGACAAAATGAGTGTTCCCACATACTCATTTATTTACTTTTAAATGCCTATGACTTGCCTAGTTTTGAATCCCATTTTAGAGACAAATAGCTACAAAGAAGGATTTCGCTTTCGAGGATCTTAGAACAGACATTCTGATCTATAAAAAAAAAGCAATTCTCTACTTTCTTGCTTAGAGGATAGAATGAGTCACACAGTTTAGTAACACTTGCAAAGGTACAGTTTCAAGGGGACAGAAAAATAGACTCTGAATGTGTGCTGCTTGTTGGTCACCCAGGACTTGTAAACACTTGGTTAAACACCTAATTGAAGCTGAGGAGCTAAGGCCAGAGGCCTGAGTTTGCTCCTTACTAGCATAGGTATGGGAGTTAGAGCTGTGGGATGCCATAATATTCAGTGTCACAGATAAATGGCTTAAACTGCACGAATTTATTTTCTACATGTTCTGGAAGTTGGGTAGTTCAAGATACAAGTCCTGGAAAATTGGCTTTCTTGGGAGGCTCCCTTTCAATTTCATAGAGAGCTGCCTTTTCACCATATGCTGTGGCCTTTCCCCTGTGCATGCACACAGAAGGAAAATGAGCCCTCTGGTGTCTCTAACAAGGGATATTAATCCTGTTGGCTCAGGGCCACACCATTGTGACCTCATTTACCCTTAATTACTTCCTTAGAAGTCCTGTCTTCAGGTGCAACCACACTGGGGGTTAGGGCTTGAACCTATGAATTTTGAAGGACACAAACTTGTGGTCCATAAGAGATATACAGCAGGGAGAACAAGAACTGAAGCTATCCAAGGACAAAAGTAGTATAGAATCTTACATTTAAAGGTGGTGGTACAAGAGAAAGTGGGAGAGATCATGAAACATGGTCATAGAGAAAGGAGCAAGCTCAGGGGTGAATGGTATAAAACTAGGATTTCAAGTAGTGAATAATCAACATCAAGGTCAAGTAATAAAGAAATAAGATATTTGTCATCCTGCGCTTGACTTGATATTGAGTCAAAGACATTCATGAAAAACAACAACAACAAAAATGACTAAAAGGCACATTTTTGAATTTTTTAATGAAAATGACTTTATTACAGTTCATGCCTGGGACAGGGTAGAGATGGATATGTTATTCTTGTAATTTAGAATGCCTGCTTTATCAAAAAGAAGGCTATTAATGAGAATTTTGGCTGTGTTTTAGCTACTGAAATATTAATATCTGGGTATATTTGGAAAGGTCAACATAGAGACATCTTTCTTATTTTTCATCTCTTGGGCTTATGATGGATTTAGAGTACAGATACATTTATTATCTCATTTATTCTCCAAACATCCTTCAATGAAGATATTCCTCTCATTCCTGCTTTACAAATTAGAAAATTAAGACTTAAGTAGATGAAATCATCTTCCCAATGTTCTTCAGTGTTTCAAGATATAACAAATGCAAAAGTTAGTTCATGCCATTCTACTAAAGGCCAGGTGACAGAGCTGAATGAAATGAAGTTGGGCAGCACCCACCTACTACTACCCCTACTCTTCCCTTTCTCCGGCCTCCATCTCGAATGGAAATCTTCTTCCTGCTTAAATTTAAAAATGCTGAGAAGGGGCTGGGGATGTGGCTCAAGTGGTAGCGCGCTCGCCTGGCGTGCGTGCGGCCCGGGTTCGATCCTCAGCACCACATACAAACAAAGATGTTGTGTCCGCCTAAAACTAAAATAAATAAATAAATAAATATTTAAAACAAAAAAAAAATGCTGAGAAAACTGCAGTCCCTACCAAACATCACAGGAACAATTTGCCTGAAGGGCTTTGTAGGTAGAGGTGATACTGTTGCCAATCCTTTGCCTATTCCTGTAACCATGGGAAGACAATTCTAATTCAGTTCTTCACACTACCCTTTAGGTTTCCTGACCCACATTCCAGTCCCTCCACTTTATTTGAGCTGTGTTTGAAATTAGAACATTAATAATATATTAAGTCTGTTGGGGTCAGTGGTCCTGACTTGGGAATCTTGAATTGTTTGCCACCAATTCAGGGAAAGAGAAATGAACTAAGTGACATTTAGGTATCATCTACTACCCAGTAGTAGTTCTTGAAGTGGGGTTCTCAGAGGAGCAGGCTCAGCTACTGAATTAAAAACTGAACATGAGGTCCAGTGGTCTGGGTTTTAATCAGCCACTCAGACATACTGATACATGTTGAAATTTAAGTATCTCTCGTATAGAGCTATAGAATTCTTTTCCTTTACTATTTGTATGGAAGGAGTATTATGAATGTTCTCAGAAAAAAAAAAAATAGAATCCATCCATCAATGTAATGGTTAATTTAAGAACATTTTACTCACCATTCTATGTTTATTTGTTATCACCTTTATCTATATAGTCTTTAAGACTCTAATATCAAAGCAAGCTCTCAGGATTGTTCAGCATTATGTGAGAAAACACACTCTGCATTAATAGCACTGAAGGTTAAACTATATGACATATGTTTCCTCAACTCACATCTTATTGCCATTTCTCAAAGTATGGTATGTGTTTATTGTTACTTTATGTTAGAGTATGAAAAAAAAGAGTTGAAATGTTTATATTCTATACATAACAAAATAATGAGGGTTTTTCTTATGTATTCAAAATGATAGCTTTGTTTATATTTTAAAGAGAATTTTGTACTGTTAATATTTTAAGAAAAAGATCATTATTTAATATTTCTTTGTATATTTCATTCCTTTCTAACATTGAAAGAAATTATTGGTAGGGTTTTGAAAGCCTTGAAAAGGTAAATTTGGGGGTTGTTTTTAAGGAGTTCTTTGCCAAACGTTGTTTTTCCAAAATAATAAGTAAATCTCAGAAAACACTGTCTATTTCAGTCTTTCAATTTTAGTATTTTTATTCAAATTTGTTATATATGACAGTGGAATACATTCCAGTTCATATTACACATATAGAGCACAATTTTTCATACCTCTGGTTGTATACAAAGTATATTCACATCATTTGTGTCTTCATACATGTATTTGAATAATGATGTCCACCTATTTCACCATCAATTCTAACCCCATGCCCCCTCTCTTCTCTTCCCACACCTTTTCCCTATCTATTCCTCTCATGCTCCCCCTCCCTACCCCACAATGTATCAACCTCCTTATATCAGAGAAAACATTTGGCATTTGGTTTTGAGGGATTGGCTAACTTCACTTAGCATTATCTTCTCCCAGTACATACATTTACCTGCAAATGACATGATTTTATTCTTTTTTATTGCTGAGTAATATTCCATTGTGTATATATACCACATTTTTTTCATCCATTTATCTACTGAAGGGCATTTAGGTTGGTTCCTCAGATTAGCTATTGTGAATTGTGCTGCTGTAAATATTGATGTGGCTGTGTCCCTGTAGTATGCTGTTTTTAAGTCCTTTGAGTATAGACAGAATAGAGAGATAGCTAGGTCAAATGGTGGTTCCATTTCCAGTTTTCCAAGGAATCTCCATACTACTCTCCATATTGGCTACACCAATTTGAGGTCCCACCAGCATTGTATGAGTATACCTTTTCCCCCCACATCCTTGCCAACACTTATTGTTATTTGTATTCTTAATAGCTGACATTCTGACTGGAATGAGATGAAATCTTAGAATAGTTTTGATTTGCATTTGTCTAATTGCTAGAGATGATGAACATTTTTTCATATATTTGTTGATTCATTATATATCATCTTCTAAGAAGTGTCTGTTCAGGTCCTTGGCCCATTTATTGATTGGGTTATTTGTTTTTGTGGTATTTAGCTTTTTGAGTTCTTTATATACTGTAGAGATTATCTGATGTGTGAGGGGTAAAAATTTGCTCCCAAGATGCAGGCTCTCTATTCACCTCACTGTTTATTTCTTTTGCTAAGAAGAAACTTTTTAGTTTGAGTCCATCCCATTTATTGATTCTTGACTTTAATTCTTGCACTATAGGAGTCTTATTAAGGAAGTTGGGGCCTAATCCAATAGAGATTTCGGCCTACTTTTCCTTCTGTTAGCTGCAGTGTTTCTGGTTTAATTCCTAAGTCCTTGATCCATTTTGAGTTGAGTTTTGTACATTGTGAGAGAGAGAGAGAGGGGTTTAATTGTATTTTGTTGCATATGGATTTCCAGTTTTCCCAGCACCATTTGTTGAAGAGGCTAACTTTTCTCCAATGTATGTTTTTGGCACCTTTGTCAAATATAAGATAATTGTAATTTTGTGAATTAGATTCTGTGTCTTCTATTCTGTACCATTGGTCTACCAGTCTGTTTTTTTACTATTGCCAGTACCAGGCTGTTTTGTTACTATTACTCTCCTATAGTGTAAGGTCTGGTATAGTGAGTGATACCACCTGCTCAAATTTCCTGCTAAGTATTGCTTTAGCTATTCTGGGTCTCTTATTTTTCCAGACAAATTTCATGACCACTTTTTCTATTTCTATGAGGAATGCTGTTTTGGAATTTTGATTGGAATTGCATTAAATATGTATAGTGCTTTTGACCAAAAGCAGTAGAAGACAGGAAATGATTAAAATTAGAGCTGAAACAAAAGAAACAATTGAAAAAATTGACAAAATAAATAGTTCTTTGAAAAAAATAAACAAAATTGACAGACCTTTAGCTAGACTAACAAAGAGAAGGAAAGAAAAGTCAAATCACTAACATACATTGTTGAGAGCCACAGCCGAAGGGGCCCCAGCAAACTTCCAGCTGCCAGCAAACTTCCAGCTGCCGGCTGATGATTGGCTCACAGCGGCCCCAGCAACATCTAGCTGATTGGCTCCTCTGTGGTGATGCTCATTGGGCTGTTTCCCTGCCCTTTCAGACCACGGAGCTGCTCATTGGGGGACTTTTTTGGCTCCGCCCACGTGACCCAGCCAATCGGCCTCAAGAGCAGGAGGATTGTGGGAGGTGGAGAGAAGCTTGTGTGGGAGAGAGAGGCTTGTGGAAGGCCGGTGGTGGCAGTTGAGGCTCTGAGGGTTTTTCCTGAGATGCTGTTTTGTTTGGCGTGTGTGGTTCTAAAAATAAAGTTAGTTTCTTTTGACAAGTGGCTCCTGATTGTGCCCAGCCAGACTGCGGCAATACATGATAAAAAAGGTAATATCACAATAGACATTATAGAAATACAGAAGATAATTAGAAATTATTTTGAAAACTTATATTCCAATAAAATAGAAAATATTGAAGGCATTGACAAATTTCTTAAGTCATATGACTTGCCCATATTGAATCAGGATGATATACACAATTTAAACAGACCAATATCAAGTGATGAAATAGAAGACACCATTGGAAGCCTACCAACCAAGAAAAGCCCAGAACTAGACGGAAACACAGCTGAGTTCTACAGGACCTTTAAAGAAGAACTAATACAAATATTCTTCAATTTATTTCAGGAAATAGAAAAAGAGAGAGAACTTCCAAACTCATTCTATGAGGCCAATATCTCCCTGATTCCAAAACCAGGCAAAGACACATCAAAAAAAAAAAAAAGAAAGAAAAAAAAAAGAAAGAAAACTTCAATATTTTCAATGACATAAATGCAAAAATTCTCAATAAAATTCTGGCAAATCAAATACAAAAATATATCAAAATGATAGTGTACCATGATCAAGTGGGATTCATCCTAGGGATGCAAGGGTGGTTCAACATACAGAAATCAATAAATGTAATTTATCACATTCATGTAGGAAACTAATGAAATTTTACACTTACTATTTTCATTCTCTTCAATATACATAGTAAGAAAAGACAAAAGAGGAACTGTAGAAGGAAAGCAAATCACATTTAGTAGAAGGTCATAAATCCACAGCAGTGATGAACAGAAATCTTAATAATTTTTAATGGTAAAAATTAGTTGCTTAAATTTTAAGCCCTTAGGTTAAAGCTAATTGGGAACCAAGACATGCCTAACTGAGTCTTCACTTTTTCATTGATGCAGACAGATGAACAAGTCCCTGCCATCTCTCTCTCTCTCTCTCTCTCTCTCTCTCTCTCTTTGTTGTTTATGGTTCTAGAAATTGAACCACTGGGCACCATGCCACTGAGTTATATCCCCAGGCTTTTTTAATTTTAATTTTGAGACAGGGTATCACTAAGTTACCAATATTGGCCATGATCTCGGTATCCTCCTGCCTCAGCTTTTTGAGTCACTGGTACTATAGCCATGCACCACCACACCTGAATGGGCAAGGCTTTCCAGATGCTGGAATTCTCTCATCCATTTTAAATCCATTTTACCCAGGGCTTTAATGCTATGAATTATTTTTATGTTTTTATTTAGAATGTTTAAAAGGGTTTCTCATTTGATTGAGATAGTTTTACAGACTTGCTCCAGGAAAATTTCTGAACTATATCTAGACTTCAACTTTTATATGAGACATATGCCTCTCCTTCTGGTTCTTCCTCATTCTTTCACAAACATGTAAATCATAGAACTAGAAGCAACTTCAAGTGGTTTGTGTCTAGACCGTAGGTGGAAATGGCTTGCAGAGATAGAACAGGAAGCCAGGACAAGGAAGGAAAAGGCAAGACTAAAAATAAGTGTCAGACACCCTCTAAGGAACATACCCAGACAGAGTTCCACAAATCATTTAGCAATGTGAAGTCAGGATAATACCAACGATGAAGCAAGACATTGAGAAACTAGACATTCTGTCCAGGTTAGCCTGCTTCTGTTCTTTCATAGTCATTACCTCATTGTTTTCCATAGTTAATGATAAGCTACTTGAGATCAAGCATTTTGACTTATTTAGATTACTCATTGATACACTTTATATTATTGGACAAAATAGAAACAATAAATATTGAATGAATGAGTAATAAATTTGGTAGGAGCCAACTATTGATATGGCCTAACAAACCATAAAAATAAGCTGCATCAATATACTAAACAAGTGTACATCTCTTTATTACAAAAAGTGGTCTAAATTTTAATAAGGATTAATTTTCCTCCTTTCACTTCAAAGCCTATCAAAGTTCAGAAATGCAGAGCTAAAAAACAAAATTACCCTTTTCCAATGATTTCCAACCTTGGTAGAGAGGATTTTTTTCAAAGCTACATGAATCTTAATGAAGTAGGTATAAAAATCTCCATATGACTCTAAGCTTCTTAGAAGCAAACACTGTGTTTTGTAATAAACTATTAATAATAAACATTTTGATGTTGCTAGTTTATTCTTCAAAAGATTTCAGATTGATTTGAAGAATAGCAGTTAATTTGGACAGAATTTCTCTAATGTCAGGAGATGCAAACAAAGCCTGCGTTTAAGCTTGTACCTAACAAAAAGGACACTAAAAATATCCAGGCAAGTTGTTTTAGTGATTCTTGACTCAGGCTTAGCATTCCTTAATATTCCCAAACCAAGTTTTGTTGACATGGTCTATTATTCCAATAGAAGCATAAATGGACAGGGAGATAGGGTGGAAAGAGTCTTCCAGAAACTTCACCCTCAAAAGTTAAACACTAGAGGACATCAGTAGAGAACATTCAAAGGTTTATGCGATCAAACGTGGCTTTATTTGAGACAAAGAAGAGAAAGAAAGGAGAAATACTCTGGATAATGATATAATTATAGCATTTAATTAGCCAAATATTAAAACTTTTAAAAAAGACACCTGATTCTGAGTACTATAACACACTATAAAATGCTTTTAAAGTAAATTTAAGGTTTTTTTCAAGTGAATAAGACTTTTTAAATGTAAATTTAGCCTGGTGCAACAACACATGCCTGTAATCCCAGCAGCTTTGGAGGCTAAGGCAGGAGGATCATGAGTTCAAAACCAGCCTCAGTAACTTAGCAAGGCCCTAAGCCATTCAGTGAGACCCTGTCTCTAAATAATAGAAATATAGAAAAGGGGTAGTGATGTTACTTAGTGGTTAAGTGGCCTGGGTTTAATCCCCAGTACCAAAAACTTTTTAAAATAAGTTTAGTAATTTCATGTTGGTAAAAGCATCATTGCTTTTATTTTAAATTACTTTTTCCCAAAATTTTCAAATTCATATAATATTCAAGAGTAAATATGTGGAGGAACTTAAATAATAGACTATAAGGTGAAACAAATGATTTATTGTTTATTAAGCATAAAAATAGATTTTAAGTTACATAATAAATTTTACATATTTCTACAAGTATGTAGTCAAGTATGTAGTGGTAAAATGATATGATGTAGTTATTTGCTTTAAAAACTTCAAAAAATTGGAGGAAGAGTAGATAAAACAAAGAGGATGAAATCTTGAAAACTGTTAACATCTATTTGACGTTTATGAGAATTTGGCTTATTTTTCTCTATACATTTATATGTTTAATTTTTCATAATATTTGGGTTTATTTTTAAGGCTTCATGTAATCCAGAAGATGTTGGTGGATATTATATGACACTAATTTCCCACATAAAATCTGTCCTATAGTCTGACACATACTACAAAGTAGGTGTTTCATCTTTGTGAATTGAATAAGCTAATAAAAGATAAAAGATTGATTCGAAGTACAATAAACACTATTCAATATTTTTCCTTTTTACTTACTTACTTTTATTTGTTCTTTTAAAATATACATTATAGTAGAGCATATTTTGACATATTATACATACATGGAGTATAACTTATTCTAACTAGGATTCCATTCATGTGGTTGAACACAATGTGGAGTTTCACTGATCAAACAGTTTCACTATGAACATAGGAAAGTTATGTCCGATTCATTCCACTGTCTTTCCTATTTCTATCCTCAATCCCTCCCTTCATTCCCCTTTGTCTAATACAGTGAACTTGTATTCTTCCCTCCCCTTCCCATATTGTGTTAGCATCACCATATATTCAATATTGATTCAATAAATTTAATGCCTGTTTTAAAATATTTCCCAAAGTTTCCTTAATAAACATAATTGTCTTCTTATCCTTATTATTTTGAAGAACATGCAGTTTTAAAATCAGAACTCTAAATTAGTTTCTCCTTCACTGAAATATTGAAACTCATATATAATCTTGGGCTAATACTAGGCATAAGTATAAAGATATGAAACATATGAAAGCCAGTTCTTGTTAGAAGACAGCATTAAGTTTTCAGTGTGGCTTCACTCTGAAGTGTTGTGAATTCCTAAAATATAAAATATGTTAAGATTCAAACAAAAGTGCAAAAACACATCAAGAACCTAATATGCCCATTTCAAATGATCCTTGCTTTGGTCTTCCTAAACTAACCTATGTGTTTCTTAACTGCCCCCATGATAAAAATATTTTCTGGAAAACTAACCTTAGATATTTTCGGGAAAAAGAAAACATGCACAAATAAATAAGAAAATGAATTCTGGTCAGCTCAATTTGGTATGTGGTAATCAGTATTCCAGAGCCATTGCCCAATTTCCAAATTGGTTTTACTCCTAGGATCTTGTTCTCATGTACTTTAGCAACTCCTCTATCCTGTAGTTGGCAGGGATGGAAAATTTCCTCTCTGGAGGTGACCTCTGTCCTGCCCAGTGGATTAGATGATTGCATGGTTACAGTCTATTGGCTTTGATCCTGGGATGCAAATGTTCTCCTCTGCTCTGTACAATCCCTCTTTGTCTTGGAGTCTGGTCCTTTGTTAGCAGCAAACACCCTCACTGTGGGCTTGTCACAATGATTTAGTAAAGGCATATTTTACTGAAATAAGAAGCCCAATGGTGTAGCTGGAACTGATCAAAAGCCATCAGCAGGCTGACAGATTGTTGTTTATGCAAGATTGGCCTTGGGTCTTTTGGAGGAAGAAACCTCTATATATACACTATGAAAGCCAATGCTTGGTCACAAAATTGTGATCTTCACAGAAAGAAAAATTATTTTTCTGAGTAAAAAGATATATAGTTTTGAATAAATTAATAAATGAAAAATCTCTAAGGATTCTCCCAGAGAACATTACTTTTGTTTTTTTTTCCTTGGTCATTTATTTACTTATTTATTCTTTCATTCTCTCTGATGGGCATTGAGCTATGCACCAGGGATAAAAAAGAAAGCAAGAGAAATATTGCCTCCACCTCCACAGAATTTAATGATAGTAGCAGATTTTGATAAGTAATCAGACATTAAGTAGAAGTGAGGTAGAGAGTTATAATTTATGTTCACAGTTCACTATTCTATCCATTTATGTGGTGGGCTCCATTTACAGCTGGAACAAAATGGAAAGAATATTATGTTTTTCAGGTGTTCAGGAGCAACTTCTACTTTTGCACTTCCATAGAAGTAGAGTTAATTAGTAGGATAAATAGTACTCAGGAGATTTAACTTTGTGATCAGGCCCTGAAGAGATGACCAAGTCATGTTTAGAAAAGGTGGTGGGGTACTAACATGGAAATATGAAGAAGTTATGAGGAGACATGAATACTGGTCAGAGGGAACTTTTCTGGCACTTAGAGACCATTGAGTTACCTACATGGGTAAGAATTGATACTTGATTAATATTTTTTCTGGATCCCTGATCCTTGAACAGTTCCTGGTCATCCTTAGTTCAGGGGTCCTTCATGTTCCATTCTATCCTAACTTCTAATTTAGTGGGGTGGGCAGAGGAAAGAGTCAGAATGTCACGATACATCATTGAAATTTATGAGTTATTATTTTTTCCACCTGTGTTGTCATCATCTGCCTTATCAGACTCTACAACAGAGATTATCATCTATAAGAAGAGAGGAACCTATTGAAATGAATGAGATCTTTGCCACCCTTTTCATTATTCAGTGATCCATGCTAATTGCAAAAATCCCACTCTTATCTGCCCCTAGGAGGAAAAAGGTATTGTTGAATGGGAAGAACTGACAAATGCATAATAGTTTACAGGCAAAGAGAGAACTTGGGCTGAAGAGATAGCAAAAGTTGTAAAACAAATAACTTATATAACTAGAAATCTTTGAGTTACTTTTAACAAGTTAAAATCTGTCATCTCAAAGAATATTAGAAATCTGTCATACATGTCTGTAATATTTCATGTAATATAAGAAAGTTATTTATTTTTAGTGAGGAAAATGAAGAGTAGGAAGTTACACAAACAACAGATTATTGTCATATTCTGATTCTATACCTAATTATTATTCTGATTTTATACCTAGTTATTATTCTGATTCTATACTTAGTTTCTTTGTGGTCTTAAGAAAATTACTTAACGTCTTTGATCAATAGTGATCTTATTTATAAAAGGAGAGTAATAATAATTTGAAGGAATTCTGAAAAGATAAGTAATAATATATATTAAAATACTTTGAAAATATTTTAGACAAAAGTTCCAGAGGACTTAAGTGGGAAGAGTATTTTGAAGAGTTGGCTGAGTAAGTTTGAGATGTTGTGTATGCTAGTCAAGATCTATCAATTTGTTTTCATTTAGTTTTGTCTTCTTTGCCAAAATAAAACATTAAATTTGAGGAGAACAACCTAGTGATGTCACTCTAGTGATGGGCTAGGGGTGTGCTTTGCAGCCTGATACCTATTCCTCTACATAAACTCCCTAAGAGCCCACCGGCAAAGGTGTGTGGAAGTTTGCCAGACACATTGGTAGGCAGGGCTGTCTGGAAGCCTCCTGTCATTCTTTCCCTTAATACTAATCTCACAGCTCTCCCACCGTGAAGTTAACACTTCAGAACCACATATACTACTTAACAAGCAAAGGTAAACCCGGTGAATAGAATGCTACTCTGGTGGTTCATATCCTGAGAAGAAAACAGAAGGTGTGCAGAAAATTTGAATATTAGTTTTTTCTGACTCAGTTTTTACATTCAGAGATGATGATGAGACAGTCTATCCACGTTTCCATCCACTACCTACATTTGCAGAGAAATAAGCTTTGTGTGTCAATTTTGTTTTGTTTGAAAACCTCAAAGGCCAAGACCAACACATTCCCACAGACTTCTGTCTTGTTAGAGATGCAAGGGCTGGCCTACGAGAGAACCAGAGCTTTCAGATTCTATTTGAGTTGGCCAAATTGCTACGAGGTCCATGTTTTCAGTGGATTTTAGAGAAGAGTCCCAAACTGCAAAGCAACATCTGCTGTTCCAGCCCCAGCTACATGCCAGTTACTGTTAAAGAGATTTCTACCAGGGCCAGATGCAGTTCTTAGGATAAACTCATCTGTGCATTTCTTGTTTGCAGCCAGCTCTAAAGGGTGAATGGAGCTTAATGCCAATACTAGGCTGTAATGATGTCAGTTGCTAAATCTGTAAAATAATATAATTAAGCTGGTTTCCTCAAAATTCATTTTTTTTATCACAACCAATCTTAGAAATAGTCATCCTATAAATTATTATATACCCCAGTCAATCTTTTGTATTTTCTTTTATCTTCTCTACAGTTTGGGATTTAGCAATTATTCCTAAAAGGAGGGATTCTCAAGGAGATGCCAAAGGATTAAACAAAGAGGACTCAGTGTGCTGAAAGTCAAGGGCTACTTCTTGTAAGTAATGAGAAAGATCTATTGAAAACAGGAAATGAAATTCTAGTAAACATTCTTAAAACAAATATGCTCCACAATAATATTTGCAGAATGAGGTACATAAGAAAAACATGAATGGTTTTTGTTTTGATTTGATTTGGGAGTGTTTGTAGTTTCATGTCATTTGGATCTTATTTGGAGCTCTGTGCCATTGTACTGTTCAGCCATTTTTTAAAATAATAATTTATTATGTACATACTGTGTGCATTGTAGAAACAGAAATTTTAAAAGTAGCATCCTTAAGGAGTTCATAATTCTATTTATGCCAGAAAATTATAAAACAAAATTTATTTTTAAAATAACAGAGAAATATGCAGGGTTCTGTGGTAACAGGAGAGAATAATATTGATAAAGTCATTTTCTAAGTATCCTCTTTTATTGGTACTATTTCTTAAAAAAAAAAACAACTATATTGCAGCTCTTCCAAAATGCCTCAATTGTGTACAAATCCTCCCCCATGCTGTGAAAATCAGGCCTAAAGTACAAACTGTGAATGTGAAAATGAATAGACTAGAAATCTATCCTCAATTTGATCCATGATTCATAAGGAAATTGGATATCTCAAAATTGCTTTGGTTCATAGAAAAGACCATCTAAAATCTTTTCAGAATTGACCTGATAATATCTGTAAAGAAGTTTGAGACACTTCATTGATGATTAGGTTGGCAAACACAACCCAGTCTTCATCCTTCAGAGAAGAAAAGGAATTGCTAAGAGTGGAGAGAGAGAATTATACTAAGCCCCAGGTCTGTTACTTTGTGTGATTGGTTGGGTGTTGGGTGTGGCTGAGAGAGGCTTGACAATGTTGATGTCAGGTATTTTCTAAACATTGCTGCTTTTAGAGAATCATGCTGTGTCCTGAGTTCCTAAACTAGAAAGGAAATGGAAAAAAGGAGAGCAGTTAGCTAGACGCCATGGAGAGTACTGCTTCATTTTCTGTCTGTCAAATTCCAAGAGCGATGCCATGAGAGGATGTTCTATCCCCATCAGTCCTAAAGGGTTGATATATGGGACTAAGCTAGCAGTAGAGAATCAGGCAGATTTTGTTATTTAAACAGAATAGTTGGTGCTTTATTTTCCAAACAACTAACTAAGATCCTATGGAAAACAACATTTGCAAACCAACTTGCAACTAGGAAATTCCATGTATAACAGTATTTTTTTTTTGGTTTGGTTTTAATCATCTCTACCTAAATATTTCAGGAAGTTACTCTATATAAAATTATATCTGTTTTATAGATAACTAACTTGTTTCTTTGGGAAATATGCATGAATGTGTGATATAGGAACAGATGGAGAGTTAGTATCCCTTCTCTGGCAGGTCAAAACGTTTCCTATTTTCTTTACCTCTACTCTGAAATAAAATTAGAAATCAACTAGCATATATCATGTCAGGGAAAAAAAAAAGTGGAGAAAATACACATTGTAACAAGCCAACTTCCCAACCATAGGCGCAAATGTTTGGAAGGACTTCAAAGTGGCCCTGCAGCCTTTGACCAAAGCCTGGCAGCTCCACAGAGGAGTTCAGTAATGAGGACAAAGACTGCCAAATGTGTAGTGTGCCCATGCCAGCTAAAGTGAGCTGGCAGAAAGCACAGCCAGAAAACTGTAGACCAACAGTGCCAAGATAGTAGAGGCCAGGGTGGCAGGAGGTGGGGGCAGTTTCCAAGGGAGTGAGGTTGTTTTTAATTACTTGCTGTCGTATTGCTCAGCCTTGCTCTTTGTGAGTGTATGTGGGTTGCTCCAATACCCCATCCGTCATTCCCTCTGACAGAGTTAGGGAGCCAGAGAATGTGCAGTGACTTGTTTCCAAACAGGGTGGGGACAGGCATTGACATGAAAGTCAGACAACCATATCAGGCCGGGCTGGGAAGCCCACATCTCCAAATGAGGCATCCCAGTGGAGATTTTTTGCTGTACTGAATTCTAGCAACTGGTAATGAAGTGTGTCTAAGAAGCAATTTAAGAAGCCATGACCAACCTTTTAATTTATTTCAGTTAATTTCTTTATTCCTACTTTCTACCCTGTTTCCAAATCCTTTTGCATTATTTAATGGAAAAGGCAGTCTCCATGTCCACTCTGAATGAAACAGCATGTCACAGAAGTATTGGTAGTAGTTATATCTACCATGTTTTAAATTGTTGCTATATTCCATATTCCGCATCAGGCAATTCATCTTTATCCACATCAGGCAATTCATCTTTATAACTACCATGCAAAAAGAAAAAAAGAAAAATCCTGTTTTATAGATTTGCATCTGTAAGAGATGAAAATTAAAAGAGAGACACACAAGTTATCAGGCAAGTCTGCTCCAGAGATGGGAGCTTTGTTGGCAGAATCCAGCAGGTAGGAGAAAATCAAAAAGAGTCACCAGCTTAAACTTACTGGGAAAGAGAGGAGGTGGTTAGGGAAGGGTTATTGGAAGAAGTAAACTTTAAGGTGAATGATGAAAAATAATGAAGATTAACCAGGTGATAGGAAGGTAAATGATGGCTTGGCAAAATGAAACACTTGTACAAAAGCCTTGAAACAGTGATGTCACATCAACTCAAAGTGGTAACAACATCATAGGAAAGAGCAGAGGTGAGAGATGAAGCCAGATAGGTCAGTAGAAAACTAGCAGGAGTTGGTTTCAAGGCAAGTCAGTGTCTTGTAGCCCCAAGAAAGAGAAGTCAAGGAGAACAGCATGAGTGAAGAAGTTTCCTGCACTGGATAAAGAAGTTTTAATTTGTTCTTAGAGAAATAAAAAGTGTAATGATTTAAAGTAGAAGCGAAATAAAAACAGATTTTGTAATTCAGAGAACAAATTGCAGAAAGGAGAAACAGAAGACAGAGTGCCCAGATAAAGGGCAATTAAAGTTTCCTAGGTACTTTGTTATCAGTGGTGTACCAAGAAAGATACTTAGGAAGAATCCCTAGACCTGGTGATTTGAATGAATGTAGTTAGTGGAATAGGGGAAGGAGGAGGCAATCAAGCATGCTGCCCACACTAAGATGCCACTCACTAAAATAGCCACAGGTGATGGAAGAGTGAGAGTGAAAGAAAGAGAGAGAGTGAGTTTTGAAGGGTGATAAGGAAGTGAACCCTGGCTTTGGACACAGTATTTTAAAGACTTTTTTTTAAGTAGTAGTTTCTACTGGGTCATCAGATGCATGTGTCTGAGCCAAAGCTAAAAAAGCCATTCGCTAGTAATATAGATTGGAAGTTATTGCACGGACTTAATTTTTTTAAATAGCAATGGTTTCTTATTACAAAGGGAATAAAAGAAATTCCTCCTGTTCTCCCCATGAAAGCTGTTGGCCATGGGGGTGCACCCAGGCTAGTTGGAGCATGAAAGCTTATGTAAGTTTTGAATGGGAAGCCCAGAAAATGTAGAACAACAAAATCTGAGATTATTTATTCTAGCTTTGCAAACTTCTAGGTAAAAAAAAAAAAAGGACACTAAACCCTTGAGAACCATAGCTCCTAAAAAATGTGCCCAGTTCCCTTGCTGATTTGTCTGTGAATCTTCAGAATTTGATGTGCAGCCACTGTGAAGCTCAACAGTGTGGCAGCGCCTCACTCCTCTTCCCCTACCACACCCCCATCCCACCCAGGGAGTTTACATGTATCCTAATGAACCACCATGAAGTCCTTGTTGCTTAGAGGTTTTCAAAGAGAATGGAGTCCTCTAGGACAACTGATCAAAGTGAAATCAAAAAGTAAATAAGCAAAATAATAGAAGTTGTTCTATGGAAGTTCTCTTCCGTATGCCTTTTTATTTTTTAAGTCTTAATGATTCATTAAGACCACTTTCTATTTTTTAAAATATCAGTAGAAAACCATTTAAACTCCATTCTACCTATATTATCTGTAATTGTTGCTGTGATAGTAAAGAGCAATAACATCTCAGATATCCAGATGTTATTGTTATTGATTTTAATTGTAGCTTGTTTTTTTAATTGAAATTTATTTTACAGGAGATATTTCAAACCAAGTTCATTTATCTTTTGGGGGGCATAAGAGTCATAGTCACCCACAACAGTAAATGTCAGTTCCTAAACCAACAGCTCACACATGCTAAGTACAAATGTTATAAATTAGTATGTAAAGTTTTAGAGTGTTTAAGAAAAGCTTAGTAATTTCTGACATGCTTATCTCCAATTTCATGATGTAGTTCATTTGCAGAGTATCTGAACACATGTGAAAACGATGCCCTCTAAACACTGCCAACTTTTTACATCCATGCTTGTAACTTGTCTGAGCTATTAAGAATGAAAAAAAAAATCCCATAAATCAAAATGACATGAAGAAGGGGGAAAAAAAGCATCTGAATGTAACAGGAAAACAATTTGTTCTTCCCACCAAAATAACCTAAACAAACAGCTAACGAAACTATTTTAAAAGATAATTATTGTTTATATGTTTCCTTTTTGAAATAATTTTTTTTAAAACAGTCTCCACATGAGGTTATCGGGCTGGTGAGAACATAGAAGAAGATGTGGTTCCTTGTACTGTGGTTGAGATTTATGGACCTTGAAACCTTGAAGATGTTGAGCATTCATACTGAACTCAATTGGAGTAACCCAGCAGGTTACAAGTCAAAGTAAAAGTGAGTAAGCCTTCATTCATCTGGTGGAGCACATGATTTGGACCCAAATGAACAGCCTCACCACTCAAATAGGGTTAAAACCACCTGAGCAGATCAAACCAGGAAAATGATTCCCTCTAAGTACACCTAATTCAACTTAAAATTGAAGATGCTAAGGGTCATCAACTTAAAAGGACTGATCAAGCAGAAAAAATGGAATCACAATTCTACAACTATCTGCTTCCAGAGTAAAGTCTGTAGCTTAACCTAACACAAAAATAGGGTGGATGCTGAGTTTCATGGGATAGGGAAAGGCGAACAAAGAAAACACATTTGTCTCAACAGACCTTGTAGTCTTGATGTTTTGCTCAGGATTTGAAAATTATTCAAAATTCATACAAAAACTCCAGTTGGCAGATAAAAGAATAATTTATTTTAAAACACATTATTTCCAAAATGTATACCAACATGTTGTTGATGTCTGCAGGGGAGTGGGGAGGTAGTTAGGGCTTTATGTCTCTCATATGTTAAGCTTAATTGAAAACAATGTCATTTTGATTAAATGGGAAAAAACAAGTGGAAAAGAGGCCTGAGCAAAGTGTGTTCTCTCTCTCTCTCTCTCTCTCTCTCTCTCTCTCTCTCTCTCTCTCTCTCTTACAATAGCTGTATTTGTCTAATAGGGATCCCGTAGCAAAATATCAGAGACTAGGTGGCTTAAACAACAGAAATTTGTTTTCCCACAGTTCTGGAGGGTTGAGGTCAAAGATGAAGGTGTCAACAGGTTTTGTTTCTTTTGAGGCCTTTCTCCTTGGCCTGCAGATGACCATGTCCCTTTGTCTCCACGTGGTTTTTCAACTCTGTATTGGCTGTGTCCTGGTTTTCTCTTCTTATAAGGACTCTAATCATACTAGATTGAGGCCCACATATAGGACCTCATTTTACCTTAATTACCTCTGAAAAGGCCCTCTCTTCTCACATTCTGAAGTACTGGTAGTTGGGATTTCAACATATGAATTTGGGAGTAGCACACACTTCAACTCATAAAATAGTTATGTATGAAAATGGAAGTAGAAACGTGAGGTAGCTCAAATAGACAATTTGAATCAAAATTTATTTTGGCTTCCTGCTTCACAATAATCCAGGTATACATTCTAGGCGAGAGGCTAAATTACCCTATAGCATCCAACGTAGTCTCAATTTTTGTTTCTCTGCATGCTACTGAATACTTTCAAGCCCCATCTAAAGTTATTGCATTCAAGCTTGTGCTCCACAAAAGTGTATGCTGCTTGTTACTGAAACTGTGTAAATACCCTTAGGTAAACTAGGTGCCTTGACTTTTAAATATGTAGAATGCAACCCTTGAGTAGACCATGAAATCAGTTTTTGCTATTGTTTCAATAGGAAATTTAAAATATTACAGTGTGTAAAAAAATAAAATAGCAAGTATAAGTTCATGATGTCAGTAATATAGTGGAGTAAGGATATCTGAAAATTTTATTCTTCACAGAAGCAATGAGTACAAAGCAAAATGATCAGAACCAGATTTTTCAAGACTCTGAAATTAAACAAAGATTTCCAACAAATGAGAAGCTGGCTGAATCTTGGTTAAAAAACAAAACAAAACAAAACAGTATGCTGTGCAGCATTTTAACTTGCCTTATTCTCACCCATCCATCTCACCTTTGCAATAGACTTGAAAAGCAAAAGTGGCACTTGCAGGAGATTCAGAAGACTAGACACCCTCCAAGGGAACCCAGAAAGATTTAGATTATATCTGCTTTAACCACATTCCCAAGGAATTGTAATTATTTGACCTTTTTGATGACTTCCTGGAAAAAACCCAGTCACAAATCTGGATTTATTTGACCTGATTGGAGTTTGCTTAGTGAAAACAGATCTTTCTCTGGTTACATTAATTTAAAAAATTACAGTCAGTGGTAAACATCAGGAATGCCTAAAGCAGTAGATAACAACTGGGGCAAAAAAATAGGCTAACAAATAAACTTAAAATGTTGGGGAATGTGATGTCCTAAGAGGCTTTGGAAAGTTCTAGTACATCCCTAGGATTCTCAAATGCCACATGCATAAAATAGTTATGTATGAAAATGGAAGTAGAAACGTGAAGGTTTGTAAAGAAAGTTGTTTGAAGCTAGGGCTTGAGGGTTGATGGAGTCTGTGCATGTGTCTGGAACTGTGCACATGATTACAAATGACCCAAGAAGGTCCTAAGATCTCACTCTCGGCCAACCCTGAGTTTCTCAGTACAAACAGGAAGTTACATACACCAAAATACACGCAGTCCTATAAAACAACTGAATTATAAACTTCAAAACAGTGAGTTTTAGGGACTGGGGTTGTGGCTCAGTAGGAGAATGTTCACCTCGCACATGTGAAGTGTTGGGTTCAATAGTCAGCACTACATAAAAAATAAATAAATAAAATAATGGTATTGTATCCAACTACAACTAAAAAAAATTTTTAAATAGTGAGCTTTATAATATGTAAATTATATCTCAAAAGAAAAAAAACTTTTGGTAATATCGCCATTTTGATGATGTTAGTTCTGCCTATCCATGAACAGGGTATATTNTATATATATATATATATATATATATATATATATAATCTTAGACCTGGCATAATGTTCATGTATTAATTTCTGTTTTCTGATTATAAAATCCTGGATTCTAATGATTATATTATTCCTTTCTTTATTTCCCATAAAGCTTCATAGTAGTTTTCACTTAATAGGTACTGCACAAGAGAAAAAAATTACAAAATTAAGAAGTCAGAGAATGCAGTAACCTTTAAAATATATGCCTTCAGAAGTTCAAAACAGATATATAAGAATAACAAATTAAAAATTAGGTACAAATAAAAGCTCATCAAACAACATGGAAATAAAAGAAGTGATATGAGAGTTTATGTGTGTAAATTCATGCATGCATGTATGTATATAATCTATCAGGTTTATAACTAGAAGTGTAAGGCTATCATTCATTGGTAGGTCAAAGTGATTACTGGATTCAGAACTCAAAGTTCCCTTTTCTATTCTGTACTTCATGTATGGGTTACTAAATCAGGTTTATAGTCCACTAATTACAAGGAGAGCAAAGCAGTATCAATAAGAAAACAAAGGCTTCACCCCAGAATCAGAACAACAAATTTGTATTCCTCCATGGCATAAGGCATATCTTTAGCATCACTTGTTTGTAGATACTCAGGAAATTGTAGAGATAGAGTTATACCATATTCCTAATCAAATAATTTTTATGTATGTATTTCAAATAAAAAACAAAATCTGTCTCTCTAATTGAATCTTGCCCTTTAAGTGATATTTTCTGATGAAGACGATAAATCACAGGGTCCAGATAGGAATACAAATATAAAATGTGTGTTTTCTCAGAGTTGTGCCTTTCTTAGGCAGCTCATGTGATGGCCGTTTAAACTGCATGTCATCTCTCCTGTTGGTTACTGAGTCTCCTCTTTGCTGATTGCCTGTATTTGATTGACCAGTGGGTGGTGAACAGCAGGACAGTAAGACCACACTGCCAGAACAGCAATAAGGAAGCACTTCAGACATTTTTCAAGACCTCAACTTGTCTAGTATTTATTTTCTTTCAAAGGCACATATGTAACTGTTCAATATTAGCTGTAAGAAGAGCAGTTCCTTTTAGAAAGAAGTCTTAAGAAATATGTCTACTCAAAATTCCAGATATTACTAAATCTTCATTCTATTATAGTATCTCCATGTCTTAATTTAAGCATCCTCAATTGTGAATGTACTACTTGACTGAATATTTTTTCATGAATTTTGAGTAGATAGTAATAGAATAGTTTTCCCTAACATCAACATCTCACTTTCACAATCATAAAATTTGTAAATTAGAAAAGATAACAACCAACTTGCATGAAAGACTCTTTTCAATATGCATAACATTCAATTATTGCCTTTGGAAAAAAAAGTAGGATTCCAAAATAAAAGCAGCTTTCATTAACTTTAATACTTCCTGAGAATAAGATTCAGACATAGAGTTGCAAATAATTATCACCACTATGTCTGGGATTTGATTTTTACCCCCCTAACAAGCTAATAAATTAATGTTACTGTATTGTGGATTCTCATAGAATACACAAATCTTGTAGCTCAGAGATAAACGATTTTATTACTCAGAGCACAGCCAGCCACATATGTATCAGCATGATCTGTTAATTTTGCTCCAGTTCCTGTGAGGTAATGTGGAAAGCCAGAGAGATGCAGAACACACAATGGGTTTGCCTGCAGCTAGAGGAAAGAGAGAAGCTTGAATGAACAGGAAGAATCCTGAATTTTTTAATGTTGAGGCCTATAATCTTTTCTTCCTAATCATTACCCAGAAGGCAACCAAAAAGAAATGAACAATTTCTGAGGACAGTAACATTCAGTGATCAAACTATCTCATTGTATTTGTTGACCAGGAAGATCTAATTAGGAAAGAGTCAGAAATAGAATAGTCAATGGAAAATGTATCAATATTCATCAAAGGGAGGACTGAGCAGAGATCTACAAAGATGATCTTGTGTTTGCCCACAAAAAGGATTGACCATGTCTGCTTTTAGTTTTTAGCCTTAGGATAAACAGTGGCAGGTCCCAGTGGGTACCATGATGTGTCAAAGATGAAGTATTTGTTCACCAGGTCAAATCACTCAGAGGAACCTGTGCAAGGTCCCCATTGTTTGAGTTGCTTTACTTCAGGTGGTGGAGGGAGGGAAAACAGATGACACTCTGGCCATCTTGGCCTTACTATTGAATAATCCATTGCCACTTACCCAGTGAGGTCTATTGATTCCTAACCCCATTGTTACCCTTCAAGTGGACCTGCCCTAAAGTAGAGATGAAAATCCAGAAAGTACAAGTCCTGCATGAGTAAGGCATTCACATTCAACACCAGGCCAATAGCTACATTTCAAAAGGAGTGAATATGGCAGCTGTATCAGGCACCTAGCACTGTTTTACTGGAAAAAATGGCCTCTTGGAGTCCTTGGTAGTATTGAGACTTTAAAGCCGACTTTTGTTGTTATCTCCTCCAAGAATTTTTTGTTGTTTGTTTGTTGTCTTTTTTCTCTTAGGGGACCCTGAAGGAGATAGTACATAAAACAGTCCCTGAGGAAGAGAACCTTTCTGGCACATAGAGTAGAGAAGTTCTGGCATCTAACCCATCATTCCCTTATATGTTCAGTTATGGGAGCCACAGGAAAAAAAAAAGTACACTAGGCCAAAGGGCCCCACTTGCAATATCCTTTTAACTTCCTTTAGCAACTGTAAGTCTAACCAAAGCTTTATCTGATGAATTTGATCATCATTTTCCCTGATGCAAACTATAACAAGAACTTAACAAATACATGGTTAGTGGTTATGCAATAGGTGCCAGGAGACTCTTCTACTTCCTTACAAGGAGTGTATAGTATGCAGGGTAGCAGAGGAGACTATTTCACAGGAGACGTAAGTGGGGAGGCTCCTTTCCTCCCTCATCTCCATTCCACAGTCCGTGCTACAGTTTGGATATTAAATGTCCTCCAAGAGCCAAAGTTTAGCCTTTGTCCCAGCTTTGCACTAAGGGAGGTGGCAGAAATTCTAAGTGGAGCTACTAGAAGGTGTTAGGTCTTTGGGGGCATGTCCCTAAATAAGAATGGGGGGTACACCAATCTCTTTTTTTCTCTCTTTCTCCCTCCCCCACATCCATCTATATCTATATCTATATATCTATATCTATGAAAGATATGTGTATATCTTTCATGTCCTGGGCATAAATTGAAAGGTCTTGCTATGGGACACACTTTCACTATGATATACTAACCCCCTTCCCACCACCAGAGACCTAAAAGTAATGGGTCTGCCCAATTCTATTCTGAAACCTCTAGAACTGTGAGCCAAAATAAATATTTTCTCTTTAAAATTGACTTATCTCAGATATTTGTTTCAGTAGAGTATAGCACTGCTTCCTTCCCTGCACATCTCCCAGCATCTGTTAACCTGGGCTGAGGGACCCTGTTTTACACCTGCACACCACACTGTGACATCTGCCTCAGAGTTCTCAGTTGCTTTGGTCACCCTGAGCCAAGCACTCTGTCTTCACTCCCAGCCAACTTGGACCATAGGAGGATGAGGTACAAAACTGCAGCTGTGTCAGCACTGAAAGAGTTTGCATGGAATTTAGGTTTCATGCAGTAGATCATTTGCAACAGAATAAAACAAACTTCCAAAAATTTCAGTCCATCCAATGGTTTATGTCAAATAGCAAGGTCATAACTGTTGACACATTTTTTTTAAGCAGTGTGGATTCCAACCAATATTACCACAGATACATTGCCTTTCAGTTTGGCCTCCAGGGTTTATTGCCCCATAATTATGGTAATATCCTTTCTCCTCTTGCCTGGAGGGGAGCGAACAATAACCAAATGCTATTTGAGCAGCTTGTTGCATCCTTACCTCTCACCATCTGGCCCATCAATAGTTAGGAGTATGGAGATTCCTTGGAAAACTGAGAATGGAACCACCATTTGACCCAGCCATCCCATTCCTCGGTTTATTCCCAAAGGACTTAAAAACAACATACTCCAGGGACACAGCCACATTAATGTTTATAGCAACATAGTTCACAATAGTTAAATTGTGGAACCAACCTAGAAACTCTTCAGTAGATAAATGGATAAAGAAAATGTGGTATGTATACATAGTGGAATATTACTCAGCATTAAACGAGAATAAAATAATGGCATTTCCAGGTAAATGAATGGAGTTGGAGAATATCGTGCTAAGCGAAGGAAGCCAATCCCCTCCAAAAAATGGTAAATGTTTTCTCTGATATAAGGTTGATGATTCATAATGGGGATGAGGAGAGCATGGGAAGAATATATGAACTTTAGATAGGGCAAAGGGGAGGGAGAGGAAGAGAGAGGGATGGGGGTAGGAGAGACCATGGAATGAGATGGACATCATTATTTTAAGCACATGTACAAAACCATAAATGATGTGAATATACTTTGTATACAACCAGAGATATGAAAAATTGTGCTCTATTTGTGTAATATTAATTTAATTGCATTCTGCTATTATATATAACAAATTAGAATAAATAAAATTTAAAAATTAAGATATATAATTATAATACCTTTTATTTAAAAGGTATTTCCAAGCATAAAAATATTATTTTTAGAATTTTACTTTGTGTACCAGAGCTTATTTGATCATTAACTTGATGAAGTTTCCTGAATTTAAAAATAAATTTGTAATTGTAAAACACAGAGAATATTCTATGTAAAACACAGAAATATCCTATTGTAAACACAGAAATCTCTCTATGAATACCAACAGTAATGTCTTTGAAATAAATACCAAAAAGTTGGGGCGGGGGGAGTATCCTTATTATGCCCCTCTCATCCTTGGGCATGTCTTACATGAGGATCCCAGGTCCCAGGGAGTCCTCTAATACCTGAACCAAAGCTATGGGGTGCTTGTCCTTTTTAACAGAAAACCCTCTCTCTTTCAGCTTCCTAGTCTTTTCACCAAACTATTGAGTTTGGAATTTATTTTACCTACTTTAAAACTAATAAGTTGGCCCATTGCTGCATCAGAAATACTATCAGGAGACTCAAAATTTATGGACCAGAGACAAAATAATATCATTCACAGTGCACATAGCATGAGTATCAGCAGATTTGTGTTGGTCTCTTTGCCCCCAAGGTCCATGGTGGTGAGGAAGAGGGTCCAAATGAATGCTGAAGATATGGGTGCTCATTGCAGCTAAGGAACACTTGAAGGAACTTGCATTTTAGAACAAGCAAAAAGTAAGCATACTCTATGTTCCAAAAGGAGACCTGACTCCCCCTCTAGTTATTCACTGCACAGGCAACTCTGGGAAATGTCCTAGGTAAAGAACAGTAAGAGTCTTGCCTTCTGAATACATTCTTTAATAAGAGGGGCTCTCAGGGACCCACAGCCATTGTCCATCTCAATAAGAACATGTTGATTATGCACCAGACACTCTGCTAAGTCCTTTCCTGCCTTATTTGATCAGCATAGCAACTCTGAGTCAGGTACCATTATTGCCACCCCTATTATATAAATGAGAAAACTGACATTCAGAGAGTTTAATATGAGAAATTTGCTTAATTGTAAGGGGAGAAATGAATGTTCAAACACATCCCACATGAAAGCCCATTCTCTTACCCACTGTCTTAATATGTATACCAGTGTCACTCAGGACTTTTCAGTATTCCTCAGAAAATTTTAATAAATATTCACTTACCAGGGTTGGGCATTGACATAAAGATATTTTGACATAGAGCCAGTTTAAACATAAGTGTTATGAGGGCAGAACATATTTCAGATTAAGCTGAAGGTGAGATTGGTTGTGTTTTCTTCCTCTGTTGGGATGTGGAAAGATTTCCACACATCTAAAAGGATCACCATGTTCCTTAGTTTTGGCAAGACTGTCCTAGTTTATATCTGCTGTTCCCAAGTATCCATTTATCTATCTGTTTACACATAAAATGTCAACATGATTGGTCATGACTTATTGTGAAACAATTCTTGGAAAGATAGGGAGGAAAAAGAACTCATTGAGAAATATATATTCAAGCAACATTTTTAAAATTTATATATGGGTGAAACCTTTTCAAATCCATTGGTTTAGAGATTGTTCCACCCATTAAACTCAGTTGTAGCCTGATTGACATTTTCTAATGTACATCATCATGCTTCTAAACATTCCTATCTTGTTTTCCTTTCTCCCCATATAACCCAGTAACTCTGCATCTACTACAACAGATGAATTCTAGCCAGTGTATACAAACAATAGTCATGCTAGAAGGAATCAAAGGCCCATTGTTAAACTGGAGATTTAATTTTTCATCCTAAAATAACATTTACTTTAAAAAACATTTTTAACTAAATACTAGCTATGTGTATGTCATTAAAAGTCCTGAATATGCAAAAAAAATCCTTTATATCAATTTCCTCATACATGTGTGTCATTGACAACATGCTCACTTATATCAGAAATAATGTAATAGATAGTAAAACATTCAGAATAATAAAAATCATGAATTAAAATTATGTAAATATGAACATATGTTTGAATACATATGTGAAATGAAAATATAAAGTTAATTTAATAGCATTCAATTAAATATTTAATAATTTTATTTTTGGTAAAATTGTATTAGTTCATAAAAATAATAAGATTAATCATAACAGAATGAAGAGTATACTCTAACTTCTAGTATATAATGTAACTGGGGAGAGAATCACTCTCAAGATATGAGTAGTTTCCCATCAGTTCCACCTACATGCAGATTCGCAGTCTGTCTTTTTCTTTAATTTGTGTACAGCGAAAACAATATGAAAAGTAAAATTCCCATTTCAGTCCAGATATGTGTAACAGGTACAGCAACTAGAGAATTAATATACACACAGGTCCAAGGAAAAACAATGTGACTCGAGTGGTTTAACCCATTTCCACTTTGAGCAAATTAGACCACCAGCTACACAGCAATATCCTGAGGGGATAGATTGAAGAAAGTTTGGTTTCAAGGAGAGACTAGGTAAAGACCAGAATGTGGAAATTATTTGGATCCAATTTGTGATCTTAGTTAGCTCAGGAAAAAACTCTTCAGAATAAAATTGTACCAACATAAGGGTCTACAGAAGATTGGGGAAAAGGGAGTGGAGAAAAAATAGAAATCAAGATGGGAATTCCTTTTTAGTTTTCATGCTCCAAGTATCATGATTTAATCCTGAAAAGAACATCTGACTCATTTATTTCCATGCCCACATGATGTCCCTTGTATTTGCTCTTTCAGGGATAACTATTCAGATTGCCAACACCTATAAAATTCATTAGGCTGGTTTCCAGGAAGCCCTAACTACTGTAATTGAAGTATAACAATGCACAAATAGGAAAACAAGTGTTTGGATCAATAACAGTAAGCCAGAAGTTCCAAACTATTTGGATTTATTGTATTTAGCTCTTGGGCAAGACACCTGACCTCTTTACCCCAGGAAAAATGGGGCAGATCGATTTTTTTCCTACTGTTTTTCCTAGGAGTATAAATTTGATACATTTAAAGAACTATGTAAAAGTTCAACATTATAGCATGGAACATGTGAAATCTCCATAAATGAACTTCAAAATATCCCATTATTTTTGTTAAAAAATAAAATTCCATTCAATTATCCTTTTTTAAATCTTCTCTCTTAGAATTATCATTATCTGTATTCTACAATTAATAGTCTCTTGCTGATGCAGCAGAGATAATAGATAAAATGGGTTTATAGATTCCAGAAAGAACAGTACCTTATACACAAAAGACTTTTTCTTCCAAAGATAAGAAAATTCAGCTTGAAGGATTGGCAAACATCCAATATATTATTGAGCATACCTGCATATTATCTAAGTCCACTCTGGCAGGCCTAATAAATGATTAGAACTCCCTCTGGAAATTAACTCTTCTCTTTCATATTCTACTTTGAAGTCTCTCTCTTGATAATGCACTTCCACAACTTCCATTTCCAGGTAACATACAATATCAGAAGCAATAGACTCAAAAGTTTCAAATTGCTGTACTTCCTCATTCTCATCCATCTTTTCATAAAGCACAGTGGCCAACCAATTCAAACAACTCTATACTTTACAGATGGAAATTCTGTAGTGCCATCCTGGAAGGCTTTTGCCCTTCTCATTGTTAAGCTCCTTCTGTTAGAAATGTTAGAGAAGGTAAACTTCTCAAAGAAAATGACAGAAAATTAATCTCCTAAGACAAAGAGAATGAAGAGTAATTTAAATGGTCTCTCCTCATTTTTAGCCATATGGGCTATCATTTTGAAGTTCAGTACTATTCGAGCCTGAAAAATATAACACCGTTTCAGAGAAAAAAAAATCATATTACACTTCATTGGTGTAATTTTGTTCCAGTTCATAATCATTATTGAGATTTTGGGTCTTTTATAAATTGCATAGTGCCAAATATGAGATTGGGTATATGACATGTATTTAATACCTATATTTAGATCCATACACGTTTCATTATGAAATTTTTCCTTAAGAAAATCTTATGTAATTCCAAGAATACTTTTAATTTTCCTGAAACACATCCCCACTCCCAAGATCAAACTAATTTTATATTGATTGATTGATTGGTTTCAGTACTGGGGTTCAAGCCAAGCTTTGCACCTGCTAGGCAATTGCTTTATCACTGAGCCATAACTCCAACCCTTTTTATTTACTCATTTTGAGACAGGGTCTTGCTAAATCCCCTAAATTTACAATCCTCCTGCCTCAGCCTCTACAGTAGCTAAGATTATAGGTGTGCACCACAACAACTGGTTCAAAATGGTTTTAAATGAAATTCTTCTTCCAACATAAAGGAAATTTCTATGATTGTCTCACAGGTGTACTCTGCTATATACATTTGGATGATACATTGCTCTTCCCGCAACCTTTATTTCACCTGATATGTACATGAATATTCTCAGAGGTATTGGTGTCAGAGGGCTCTCTTTATTCGGGACCATGTTTATTTGTTCAAATTTGAATAGACATGGGGAAAAAAAAAGCTAAAGTAAATTAAGATGAATAGCAAAAAAAAAAAAAAGAAACTGATCAAGTGAACACTGTTCATGTATGGATTGTATAAATAGGAATCTTTAAGAAGTTATGTTCTACCAATTCTAATTTTGCCAATCAAAGCAAAGGCATATATATAGGAATCAAAAAACAAAAATCCTCCAATAACAATGCTGTTCAGTCAGGAGTAAATGTTAGAACGCAAGAGTTAAGAGATCCCACTATTGGCCTGTCCCTGGGAGGGCCTTGGGCAGATTACTTAACATACAAGTGCTTCAGTCACTCATCTGTTAAGTGGGAAGAATTTACCTAAATGGAGCCATGATAAAAATAAAAATTAATTTATGTATAAAATATTAAGTTTCTGTTCAGCATGCAGTGGAGGGGACAGCTCTGTTAAACATAGCCATAACTCTGTCTTGAATTTCAGTTAACTTAGTAATCAAAACACACATTTATTTTCTTTTATTCTTTTCTGATTACCAAGATAACCAATATTTGTCTCTATGATATAGCATGCTGTGAAAACGACCATTATCGGTCTGTTCCACACTTTAAATCAGTGGACCCCAAAATTTAAAAATAAGTAGATCTAATATTTGATAAAAATATTATCTTTATAAAACAATGCAGTGGAGCCCACTTCTTGAACAGTGGCTAAAATATAAGTACAAGAATAAATGAGAAATTTGGAAGAAATTAAGTTTTTATATATGTAGAGAGTATTGAAGGAAATAGGAAGAACATGGAAATAAAGATAGATTACCAAAGAATCTGTGACCTGGAAATGGGAAGTTTGGAACTTCAGAAGGTTGCAAAGAAGGACAAGTGTCTCTGTCCTCAAGAAGTTCACAATTCTGAAGTCACATGGTATATTTCTCCTGTCAGACTCAATGCCAGTAACTTTCATATGTCACCTAGAGCAGACAGCTCAGATCAGCTGTTTCAGCCCCATGAGAACCCTCTTTGTACATGCCTTCCTGTAAAAAAAACCAGAAAGCTAAAAACGCCATTTTCAGGTTGCTTGGCAGTTAGGCATTTGTGTTATACTTGGGATTTTCTTAAGTCTTCATTGTTCCTGGCTGTGCAGCCTCCAAAATAAAATCCTCTGATTTCCTAGACCTTCTTTATTCTATCTAATATACTGTAATAAATCACTTTCTGCTTAGATTAGCTTATCAGCATGGTTCTCCAGAGAAACAGAACTAAAAGGGTGTTTTGTTTTAGGAGACCAAGGGAAGAGTTACAGTTTGAGTCCAAAAGCAGTCTTCTGGCAGAATTCCCTCTCTGGGAAACCAGGCTTTCTATCCAGGACTTCAACTGATTGGATGAGGCCTACTCAACATTACAAAAGGCAATCACATTGACTCAGAGTCACCTATTCACATATTAATATCATTTTGAAACATATATTAAGAATAAAGTTTGACCAAATATCTGGGTACCACACCCTAACCAATTTGCAATGTAAGGTAAACCATCACAACTAGTTAGATTTTGTTTTCCACATTAAAAACTCTCTCATATCACATAATCCACCTCACAAATTTGGAGGTTGAGGACTGCAACCCTTATTTCATTGATGAGAAAAACAGATTATAAAAATGTCTTGTACTTCACTATGAAGCTAATAATAAGTAGCTGGATAAGAATAATAACAAGCTAAGAAGGAGAAGCTGGAATTTGAGATTCCAAGTACAATGTTCTTTCTGTGATGGTGCTATTGCCAGGAAGTCCACCTGGGAAGACCGAACTAGCCACAGGAGAAATTAAAGGCTAATACAATGGCAAGTATTCCTCCCTTACTTGGAAGAAGAATTTGTTATGTCATATTTCAACAATTTGGTCTGCAATGGGGTTTTATGGAAAAGTTACTTTGTAAAATGGGTAAGATTTGAATATATGTCAAGGAAAAAGAGAATATTTCAGATGAAGAGAACAGTAAGCAAAAGCAGAGGGTGGATATAGACCCAAATATGTCAGGAAGGTGAGGAGTCTGGGCTGACTAGGAAAATGGTGAGGGAAGAAGTCAGATACCTCCATTAAAGCAGACTATGGGCGTGTTATCATCTGTGTCACAGGCAAACGTTAAGGTCCTTAGTCAGAGACACATCTTAATGAGCATGGTGTCAGCTATTATTCCTCTTTTCCTGGCTCCTGGTCTTTAGTTCTAGTCCTGGCATATCAAATCATATTTCCATCTGACCTGATCCCACAACATGCTTCATTATTGCATCATATCTCTTATTTCCAGTAACAACCATTTTTTCTCCCAGACTCTTTATATATTTATTTATTTATTTATTTATTTATTTATTTATTTATTCTTATGTGGTACTGAGGATCGAACCCAGAGCCTCACATGTGCTATTTGAGCACTCCTCCACTTAGCCACAACCCAGCCCCTCCCAGACTCTTTCTTAATCATCATGATATTTCTATTTCTTAAAGGATTCCAAATTCCATCCTTAATGTTTTCTCTCTGTTGTCCCCTAGATCTCAAGTTTAATAGGGCCTTATTTTTTCATCTCAATTGTCACTTGAGAGCTTGGTGAGGTTTAAGTGCATCTACAGGTGCCCAGATTACAATAATCTGTTTCTAGTAATAAAGGAGAATTGTAGAAAAATATGATTGTGCTCTCAACAGACTGTGACTGGCTCTCCAAATTCTAGAGGTTATTTACAGCCTCGGTAGTAAAAAGGCCACCTCTGCTCTAAAGATTTGGCATAATTCTTAGAGAGCAGTAAGTATATTATATATATTCCCCAACCCCTGCCCCCAGAGAGAATTAATTATTCCCTTGAGACTCTAAACTTGCCTAAGGATAGAATATGTTAACAGTGTTTTAGAATTAATTATTTATATCCCTGTCTGCCCCCAAGTGTAAAATATTTAATGCCACAAGTTACTGCATTTTCTCTGTTAAGTACTATCCTCTGCCTTGTCATATCCTCACTTTTCTATGTACCCAATGTAGGGCTCATTATCTGTCATTATAATCACTGTTACAGTTGTTTGTTTAACATATCCCTTACCCCATCTTACTTTTGTGGCAAAGCCCCAACTCTAGTTAAATCTACATATTATCCTATTTCATGTCTGCACCCAAACAACTGAATTTTCCTGGAGAGTAATTTAAAATCAGTCAGGCCAATCTAATGTCACAAATGCAAAGAGGTCATGCAATACAATGTAGTCGTCTTTCCATATTTTCTTATTTTTGTTTTAGCATGTTTCAAATTGACTATCTCACGTGTTGAATTCTCTCCTAAAACTACCCACTTCCCCTTTCCTCCTTCACTCAGCTGATGATCTGACTTCATACTTTTAAAAAAAGCAATCGCAACCAGTATTCTCTCCTCTCCACAAACCTTTTGATAAGCCTCCATTTACACTGATGCTCCCCTTCCTTTTTATAATTATGTACTGTCCCTCAAACCACTTATTTTCTGATTTCAGACACCCTCGTCTTCTCAGGATCTTTATTTCTGAACTTCTTCTTCTCTATCTTTTTTTTTTCCTGCACATGGATTATTGCTTCTCTCTCCTCTTCTTTCCTCCCTCACTCCTGAATTACACTCCACTATTTATTTTTTAACACTATTTTTACCCCCCCCCCAATTAATACCCCATTTTTATCCACTTCATAGCAAAATCCTATCCCTGCCTTCTTTTCTCACCTCTTACCTCTCAAGTTAGGCTTTTTTTTTTTTTTTTTTTTTTTTTGCTATTTCACAAAGACTTCTCTTGATACTTCTGGGTCAGAGTCCTTTTTCCTTCTGTCATATTAATATTTGGGTAATCCATTAGTCTGTCCTCAGGTAAGGATATGTGATGTAGGAACAGAGCTTCTAACCAAGTTGTAATAGATACCATGAGCAACAACTAATCATTTGTTGTCTAATTCCTGAGATCAAGGGCATTTGTGTTACACAGTCTAATCTATAGTATCCTAACTTAAGAATAATTCTTTGCATCATTGTCAATTAACTCAGTATAAGCACACAATAAATAACTTTAATATAAACTTGAATTGTAGGTATGGGAATTTAAAATATATGTATATCAATCAGTACATTACAACAAATAAACACCTCCTACATCCCCAAAAGTATATTGAACATTGTTGGATTTAAATCATCTATGACACCAACATTTGAGAAAAAGTAAAATTATCGGAGAATACCATAGATTTCTATGTTTTAATTGCTGTATAGATAAATAGTAAGTCTAACGAAAGTTTAGAAGAAAGAGATTATTGAATTGATATATTAGAAGTCTGACATGCACGTTTCCAACTTTGTACAGTTATTTTAGTGAAAATAATGTTTAAAATGAACTCTGCTTAATCACTAAAAGTATTCTAAATAAAATGACACTTAAATAAGTGAATATAAAGTTTGAGCCAGCTATCCACAACACAAGTCTTTCCATCAACCTGAATATTCCTTGAGAAATGTCCTTACTAATGAAATCCTATTACTGCTCTGCATCGAGCCTAGGAATTACACAGACTGTCCTTGTCACTCATGGAAAGCTCCATTCTTTATCACCCTAAGCAAACCCAAAGTCAGAGAGAATTTCCCTGATTATTTCCCAATTAGTAAGTAGAGATAGGAAGAGAGGGAAAATTCCAGCTATGGTTCTGTTTTTGTCCCGTCAATATTCATATGTTGAAATCCTAACCCCCTAGGTAATGATATTAGGAGACTGGATCTTTGGCAAGTGATTATGTCATAAGAATAAAGCTTTCATAATTGGGGATTATCTCTTAGAAAAGACCCATACTGGGTGTAGTGCCACATACCTGCAAGCCCAGAAACTCAAAAGGACAAGGCAGAAAAACTACAAGTTCCAGGGTAGCCTGGGAAACTTAGCAAGACCCTGTCTCAAAATAATAGACTCAGTGGTAGACTGTCCTTGGATTCAATCCCCAGTACAAGAAAACATGCCTGAGGGTCTCGCTCATCCCTTCTACCACATGTAAATATAACAAGAAAGAATCATCATCCATGGAGGGTGATGGGCCCCAATGTATGATGAATTTGATGGTGCACTGATCTTGAACTCCTCAACTTTGAGTACTGTGAGAAATAATTTCTGTTGCTTATGAGCTATTCACTCTCTGGTGTCTTGTTATAGAGCCCGGGGGCATTGGAACCTTGTTCTTGGTCTGCTCCTAGGATTAAGGTATAACTGAATCTTAGGAAGAAAGCTATTATCTCTTAATTAGCATTTTAAATTCAATTCCAGGACCAACACCTTTTGAAGAAGGAAATGCTTGAGAAGCACTAACTTAGGCCACTAAGGACTTTACAGAACATTTCTCTGGAGAGTCCATGGTTCATGTCTGATAAGAGAAAGAGCAATGCACTACTTACATATGTATTCACATGAATCACACTATCTGTGATGAGATGGTGTTTAGTGACTTTTATAAGGTTTCTCAATTAAAGTTCAGCCCCAACCTCTCATCCTCACTGACATCACTGTCTGAGTGAACAATCTCCCCACAGGCAGTTTTCAATCAATAGGATGATTCTGCAAGAAGAAAAGTATAACATTAAAGCCAAAGCTTCTTTCCCATCTTATAGAAAATTTCCTTGATAAAATCAATAATTAGTTGCTGATTAAGTCCAGAGTTAAATGTCATGTAACAAGTAAATTTCATTGCAAAAAAAAACAAAAACAAAAACCTCAAACATTGATGTGGCTACCACAGAAAGTGCCAATTAAACCTCTACAGTCTCACCCTGAACACCATTTCTTCCCTTAGGGAGAGAAGCTCTTTGTAAAGCCTGCTGTTGCCACCGAAGGGATTAAAGGTCACACAGGTTTTGTAGTCTTACTTGATTTCTAAATGGAAATAACAGTTTATCAATGAACATCTTTGTGGATTTACACACAAAGTTCCCTTTAGTAGTATCCTGATGGGGGACAAAATACAAACTCTGCTCTTCTGAAGCAAGCTCTTGCGAGCCTGCCAAGGTGACTTGGTACAGCAGTTTGACTTTATCCTGAGGGTCTTTTTTATACATCAGGGAAAAGACTCTCAACTTCTATTATGGCCCTCAAACTGAAGAAAGGATAAAGAATTCTGATGAAGATTTTTTAAAAAGATCTATGCAAGAGAATATATAAAAGAGCATCCTCTATGATAGAAGGAAACTAACCATGCTAATTCAAATCCATTCTCATCTCTAGGACATAATGTCTCCAAATAAAAATCTTATTAGCACCCTTTACTTGAAACGTCTGGTGATATCATCACCTGTGGTTTGTAAAAAGGAAAACCTAGATGAATTTTAGTAAATTTAATGACTACTACTTTAACTCAAAGTACAAGCTTAGAGCAAAGAGAAACTAAAAGCTATTGTCTGATTTGAAATCTGAGGAGAGAAATGGCAAAATGAAACATGTACTTTCTTTTTTTTTCTTTTATTTGTTCTTTTTAGGTATACATGACAGTACAGCGTGTTTTGACATATTGTACTAAAGGCCGAATGTTCTCTCTGATAGGTAGAAATATGTCCTTTCTTGACAGAGATTTATTTCCCAGGAGTACTCCTTAAAAATCTTCTCTATCCACCCCCCTCCACAAGAAATTAATTTTAAAAATAACTATGGGTAAATGGCAGAAAGATTAATCGAGGGAAGGGAGCAGAGGGTGGGGAGAGGGAAGGGAAAGGAAAAGTACTGGGGTCTGAATTAGAACAAGATATAGCCCATGTTTATATAATTATGTCAAAATAGACTTTACTGCCATATATAACTAAAAAGAACCAATAATAGTCTATCAAAAAAAAGAAAAAAATATTCTCTATTCAGTACTTTTATAGATGAAACATACCTTGAACTAAAATCTTCCCTCGTCCCATCTTGTTTGTTAGTTCCTGGAAATGGTTCACCTTAGGTTGTATTCAGTAAAGAGAAGATTAGAACTGTTCTGCAATGATACTATGTTCTAGTACCTGGCACACAGTGTTCTCTTCAGGGTACTGAGGGCTGCTCTTCAAATTTCCACACATCAGAGAATACAGCAATATCTAAAATTAAACCTTAAATGGGTGCTAGTGATCCCATGAGAAAATATTTGTTGACAGGAGAAACTGATTAATATCTCTTCAATTACCAAAATTAATTTAAATTTTTTTTCTATTTTTTTTAGAAAGTCTAGGGAAGAGAAGAGCTCATCATAGAGCAGGCACACTGTGATTCCTTGTAGAGTGGGATTAAGATCCATCATGATGTCCCTTCATTTCAATTTCATTACCTAGAATCAGCTGCAATCCTATGTTGCTATATTACATTTTTCTAGAAAGGAAATATATCTTGAAATTGTTTCTATAATTGCCCCAAATATCTTATTTTAGATCAATATTTCATTCTGAAATATAACTGTCATCTAGTGGTATCAATATGTATTGTAGGCATAAAGTTCCTAGGAGATACAGTAAATTAACTTATAAATTAAATCCTATGTTAGTATTTTTGTGTGTGTGCCTATGTGTGCACATGGTCATTTTAAATTCCTGTAATAGTTAAGCCATTTAAATTTGGAGCTGAAAGTTATAAGTTTTAGGTCAGATTCTTCGATTTTATCTGTTCAAATTTGAGCAAGTCAATTAACCTAACTCTTAATGGATTAGAAATAATAAAGGTCACCATGGTATTTCACACTGTTGTGAAAAGAAAATGCAACTGAAAGAGAAGTGTGTTTCTTACCATTATTCCTAAACTCCAGTTATCTATTACATACTTGCCTTTGCAAGAACTTTTATTCATGTAATTTTGGATAATGGCTTCAACATCATCACATTGTTCATTGATTCGTTTTCATCATCCAACCCAAATAACATATGTCTAATTAGAAGATTGTGCTAGTTATGAACTGATAGCTTCTAGGAATTCTCATGGTGCTCAAACTAAAGAGTGGAACCCTGAAATCTCTATATGTAGAAAAATTTCTATATATAAAAAGGCAAACTCCACTGCTTCTACTTGGAACAATCTCATGGGGGCCTCTGCATGGACTGCTCCTTTTCATTGTTCATATTGTAGCTCATATATCATCTCTTCAGCAAGGCCTTCACTGACCACCAGTCTAAACATTGTCAGTCATCCTCTTTATAGAACCCTTTGGTTCTTCTTGTTTACAGTCCCTAAAATCTTTCCAGTCACACAATATGTACCCAATAAATACAAATTGAATACATGATGGTATTTTGGTTTGTATGCCATTATAAGAATGTGATTGATAAGTGCATAAGCAGAATGCTGTAATAATAATATAATATACTTTCATAAGCCTAGAACTCTCTTTTTAAAGCTTTCTTTAACAGGATCAAAGTTAATTGATTAATGTGTCTTGTTTCTCTCTGAGCATGAAGAGGGGAAAAGAAAGTCAAATCCCCAAATACTTCTCAGCAGTTTTTTTCTGTTCATATTCATTTTGACTCTTATTTTAACTTTTTTGTTCCATATAAAGACAAGCTGTCAGGTGAATGAGTCTTTGAGAAGATGCTCATTTGGGTTGTTTTAAGGCCAATTAAAAGGAAAACAGTAACAACTGCCAGGCTTTGTTTCCCAAAGTGACAGGTCATAGTTATGTGTTGTTTTGTGATGTAAAGAGAGAAGCATACATATTTTAGTTTCAAATCAATAAACCTGGAAAACATGTTTTCCAAAGCCCATTATGCTTACTTTGAATTATGCCAATATTTTAGCTGAAAGTTAATTTTGAATAGCAACTTGAAAATTTATGGTAAAGATTTTAAATGTTAGGATTCCTGCTAATATGCAAACAGACATTTTTATGTCAAGATTAGCACCAAGTCACTTTGTTTTTCAAGCAGGCATCACCATTTCAGCTATTTTAAAATTCAGTTTGACATTTGCAATGAGAAACTCAACACCCCACTCAGCATTTACTACCTAGTGCCTTAGCGGTTACATTCCAATGGATTCCTGGCTGAAATATTCAGCACCCTTTGTTTGTCTTCACAGTCACTCTTGAAATTCAATACCTTGATGTTATTTTGAAACACTAAGTATGACATATTCTCTAAGCTTCTTAGAAAAGGAATGTCAAAAAAATGTGCATTATCATGTCTGATAAAAACCCAGTACCCTTGTTTATATTAATTTTATCATGATTAATAATGACATTTTACTTTCTTAAATAAATAACCTTAACCAATTTACAAATGTAACAAGAAAAATGGATAAGTTTATTTAGGGATTACAATGTGCTTGGTGCTGTGGGGATTTCAGATGTGAATATTTATTGTTTCCTTTATTGCTTCCTCTGCCTTGTTATATACAAAAATAAGATATGTACATAATTAACTATAATTCAAAGTAATCTGACTTCTTTTGTGTCTTTTCAAATAAAGGCAAATGAGAATGAGAATGAAGAAATTCACAGAGTGAAACTGACAGTTTTCTATTTCAAATCTCAATTGGGCATGGAATAGTATTCCATGAAATCATCTGTTTGTGCAATGAGCTCACTTTCCCACATGGAGAGTCAGCTTTCAAAATTTCTCTCTTTTTTTTTTTTTTCAGATCCCTTTCCTACAACTCCCACACTAGAGGACTTTAACTACCATTTCAATGATAAGATAGAGGGATCAGATTTCCAGTCTCACACATTTTTGGTGCTGAATCTGTACTCTACCTGCACCCCATATGTCGTATTTTTCATAATAAAATATCTGTCTCCCTCTTATCAAAGATAGTCCCTTCTCACTGTTCTCTGGGTTTGGTTCTTAAAGTCCTCCTGAAACCTCCACTAATTTGAGTCTTTCCCTCCCTCTTGCATAGTTGGTTTTCCCCACCTTAGTGGATAATTTCCATTAAGGCACACCATGTGCTTCCAAATTGAAAAAAGAAATGTCTTCCATAGACATAGTCTACTCATTTCTGCCCTATTTGTTGATGTTTTTCTGTAGTTATTCCTCTTAACTGTTCCTACATTTCCTGATCTTTAATTCATACTTCTACCCATGACAATCGTGCTTTCACTCCCAACATTCCCTGAAAATTCCCTTATCAAAAATCCAGATCAGCTCCATGTTACCGACATTCGTAAATACTTTTCCATATGTTCATAGCTTTGCCAAAGCATTAGACACTATTCAGCAGTTCCTCCTGCTTCAGCAAAACAAACTCTTCTTTTTTACCTTACTGGTCCTTTCAAAGTCCTCTCTTCTCTACATACCTCAATAGATGATTGCCTCTATTCTTACGTGTTGTTTTTTTTTTTAAGCATTCTTGTCTTATTGTCTTTATAATCCTGGCCTTGACTCTCTGCTCTAAGCTCCAGACTAAGCCTACTATCTTGAGTTCCATCAACTTGGATCACTAATACACATTACAATATATGCCTAAAATTATTTCTTGATTTTACCTGAAAATATGTTCTTTTTTTCTAGTCATTTTTGGGGGGCTCAGGCAAACACAAATTACATTATTAAAAATTAAGTATCCATTATTCCTCCCTTATATTCATGTGCTTGCATGAATTTATGAACAATATCAGTGGATTTCACTCCACAGTATGAATATAGTCTGCTTTCTTCTTTGCCCACTGATTTTTCCTTCATCCAAGTCACCATTTTCTCTTTGACTATACAACAGCTTCATCACTTTCTTGTTTCTGTGCTTAAGGCCTCCACACAATAGGAAGAATAATGTTTTTCAAAACTTAACTGATGTTATTTCCCTTCCCTATGTGGACTTGTGACAGAGAAGGAAGAGACATTTGAAGACAATTTGAAATATACTTAAACTTTGGCTCTTGAAATTGAGGGAAAAATATGTTTTCCAGGACAGCAGATCAACATTATCAAAAGATACAAAAGTGAACAAGCAAAAGAACCATGGATGAGTCAATGGTTTCTATTTGGCAGAGCATTATCAAAACAAGTAGTTAATAAGGGCAGAGTTGGAAGGAAAACAAGGGCCTTAGATTTACTGTTCAGGTATTTGGACTTTATTTGATAATTTCATTTTATGATTAATTGAAAAATGAAATGAAGTCATTTTTCTATTTGTGATTGATAAGCAAAAATAGATTAATGTAAAATATATGCAGATTATGTGTTTAATATGATAAACCAGCATACCTTTATCTCATAAATCAACTCACTGGCTGCCATTTATTTTGAGGTTGGCATAAATGGTAAAAAAAATAAAAAATAAAAATAGATGTCCTTTTTCTCATATTTTTAACTTTGAGAGAGGGAGAGAATCTTAGTTCTAATTGGCATAATTAAAAATCCACTGTCAGTTTGTTTTCTATTGTGTGTGTGTGTGTGTGTGTGTGTCTCATGGTGGGGGTGGTATTGAGAATCATACTTTTCCTTTTTTTAAAACTGTATCATAGAAACTATATTCTTCATTTTAATACACAATATCTTGGCAACTTCCTTTTTTAATGATACAAAACTCAACATTATTTGTGCAAAGATCAGAATATGACTTCAATGTTCTAAACTGATTGGGGATTATGCTGTGCTCTTTCCCAGTCCCCTCAGAGGGATGTCCAGAAGTGAGAAAATTTCAAACATCTCCCAAATTCCACTCAAAAATTTTATTGTCAGTTTTGCTCCTGAGCCTTACATTTGATATGTATCATCACTATTGAACACCTTTTTCACCTCTGCTCTCAGCTTTCAAAAGCTTTGATGGAAAAAAAAAAAAAAGTCATTTCATGTTAAAATAAATACTGAGGCTAATTAATTAAGGAAAACATTCTGAATTGAACCTCAGGGCATCTGTGGTTGTTGTATAATATCATTTGGTAGAAATATATTATAAATGAGTATAATATGTATGAAGTAAATATATTATAAATGAGTAACTGAGTCAGGCATCAAGTCAATCCACAACCTTTTGGTCCTTAGAGCTTTGGTTATCCACCAAAACAATTAACATTCTGGAGGTCTGTGACCAAAAGATGCCTTTTGGGAGACAGGAATCAATTGGGCTGTGAGTCTGCTGAGCAGTTTTAGGATTGCAATTAAGCTTTTCAAGGAAAATCAATTTGATTTCAAATAACTGTATTGGCAAGATTAGGTGTATGCAAGCTGCAAAAGTCAATATATTACATGCCATGGGTGATTTTTACAATTGCAAGAACCTATATAAAAAGGAAAAGATAGTTTTCTTCATAGCCTCAGGGCCATGTAAACAAACCTGCACTCTTTTTCACACAAGATGTTTTCCTTAAAGTTTAATAAGGTCCAACTTTGTTTTCTAAGATATAAAATTTCATTTATCCTCTTATCTCTGAGTTTCATACACCCAATTGTGTGTGGACATATATGTGTGTGTGTGTTTCAATTAGAGGTAGGAATTTCACTTTTTTGATTTGATATTTCTGCAAAGATGAGGAAGAAAACAAATGAACAGTGAGTATATCAAGTAAAATATGTTTGAATAAAAATGGAATATTTATAATTTCTCTTGTGTTTAAGGGTCCCTCCCTGCACCACTACCATTTTGAATGAGATCTTATACTCAAGCATTTATTTTTAAAGTTGTATAGCCATTTTTATAGTTATAACTCAATGATTGTTTGTAAGAATATTTAAAGGATTAATTCTGAGAGCATAATTTCTCAGCAAAGATTAGAAAAAGCCCTTTGTATCATCATCCAGTTAAGAGTGGTCCCTATGAAAGTCTTTTTTATATTAATATATTTCCTGCTTCCATAAATAAAGTGAAGAGGATTAAGTTTGAAGGAGAGTATAAAACTGTTAATTAAAAAATAAAACTGGTTAAAAGGCCAGAGAAACAGATGTGTCCAGCCCCTTGGGAAGAACTCAGTAATAAAAACTATTATTGCTTTTCTAACTAAATTTTCACATGGTTATATTTTATACAATCTCAGAAATTCAGGAATAGAAGGGATCTCAAAAACCTTCCACACTTTATTTTCATGGAGAATAGGAAGACAAAGGAAAACTAGCTGATCTGAAAACATACAACTGAACTAATTCTGAAATTACCTATTTCATACATAAAAGATGGATATTAATGTTAACAAATATAGTATTTCCATTCAGTAACTTTTTTTTTCTGTACTGGGATTGAACTCAGAGGCACTTGACCCACTGAGCCACATCCCCAGTCCTTTCTTGTATTTTATTTAGAGGCAGGCTGACTTTGAACTCCTTTCTCAGCCTCCCAAGCTGCTGGGATTACAGGAATGTGTCACCACATCCAGCATTCAGTAACTTTTCTACAACTATTATATGCAAACGTTTTATTTGATATTGAATTTAAGTGTTTAAGTAAAATATTATTATTAAGAAGCTCACAATCTAGTTGAAGAAGTCAAACTTAAACACTAATGAATAAAAAATAACAACCTTACAATGTAAGATGTGTTCTGATAATGTTTCCACAGTGGGGTGGTATTATCTGATGGAGCTAGAGAACAAAGCAGGAGCCAATTCATGAATGGCCCTGCTAGTAAAGGGTGGCTGATGCTGCTATTGTTACGTACCACCCATTCTCCTTTTGTTCTGTAAGAATTAAACTCCAGTTTTCAGCTGGGCATATGGGATACCAGAAAGAAGTCTTTTTTCAAAGACTCCTTTGCAGCTAAGTGTGACCATATGATTAATTTATGACCAATAGAACATTAACAGAAGAGATCTGGAAAACTTTCTAGATATGCATTTACAAGAAAGGTACATCCATCCCTTTATCTCTTTCCTCCATCCTGCTTTGTGTAATACAATCATGGTATAATGCCCCATGCACATTTTCAATGAGAGACAAGTGTTAGGGATGGTGAAGCAATGAGGCATGAAGAACCTAGTTCTCTCAATAACATTTCTGGGCAGAGCACCATATCTATATTCATAGTCTATCAAAATGGTATCTAAGAAAGTGATACCATTCTGTTTTATATAATCCATTGTCATTTGGGGTCTCTGTTAAATGCAGCTGTAGTTTAGGAGTATGGGCTTTATTGAGAGGCCAATGGGAGTCAATGATATATTTTCTTAGAAAGTTATTTCTTCAGATTTCCATTTTGAAAACTCACTCTTTGTTCAGTACATAAAGCCAATGGTGGCGATATCATAAAGCAGGAAGAAAGGAGAGGATTTAGATTATATCGTTAATTGGGGTGAAGATTATGGTAAAAGCAGTGGATACAGAAGGAAGCATAAAGGATCAAAAGATAACATACTTCTAGAAATAAAAACCCAATTAAGTATGAAGTAACGTAAGCATGACAATTCAGGAAACAGACCCAGAGTTTTTTTCTTTATATTACAGTGTACATGGTGATGTTAATTACTGATAAAATGAACACATTCATTTAATGAACTTATCACATAATAATTAATCAATTAATGTAGCTATTTTGGGTCAATTTATTAATTCTTACTATACAGATTTTATAGGCAAAATATTACATCAATCCTAGATAACTAAAGTAACAGGTAGGATCATACAAGACCAAGATTGGAATCTTACCAGTTTTAACTTGACATGAAATATACCACTGTAAAAGCCAAAGCCCTGTAAGTACATATATACTTCTAAAGCCTATTTATGGCATAAACTATTAAGATCTGTGAAGATTCTGAAATTTTACCATACTTTTAGGTTCATAAGTTAACCCTCCACAGTTTCATGATTAATAGCTGAAGGCATAAGAGACACCTGAGTCAGAAACAAAGGCTTTGTTACTCTCAACAATAGTAGTAGCCAAAGTGTCAGCATTTCCTCATATTAGTTGCTTAAGTCCCAAGTCCCTGAGGATATTGTAAAGAGGATCAAGTCAGTTGATACTCTGATATGCAGTGCAGAAGAAAATCCCTAAGCTTAGGAAACTGGAACCATTTATAATATACCATAAGGATTCATATATTTTGCTCAAGAGGGCAGCATTTTTCTGTCTTATAAGACTATATATTCATTGAAACAACCTTTCAAAAAATAGATCAGAATAAATACAAGCAGTGTCACACTTATAAAATATCCAGAAATGCAAGATGTCCATGAAGAGTTGTCTCCTAATGTGGACTAGATACCGATGCTGACCTCTGGCTCCTACTTAGAGTTATGAAATCTTATATAGTGATCTGTTTGTCTTTCCTTGAGTACTTTGGCCAAGATTACATTCTTAAATCAATTACTGTTTATATTGGATTATTCAGCATTTCAGTAATTATTTTTGCCTAACATTTATTGAAAGCTAATATGGGACAAGATGTTATGCTCAGTACTTTTGCAAATATAAAGATGAATAGGTTATTGTTCTTGCCATTCAATCTAGCAGAGGACACAGGCATCAAAGAACTAATGTAAAGACTGACTATATGATGAGTGTAGAGAAAATTATAGGATGAAAACAATATTGATCTCAAATTGGAAAAGGTACAATTTGAGATACAAAAAAGAATGCATAGATCTTAAAGAGGAGTAAGAATAGGTCAGTATGGGGTGGTAAGGAATGAAATGTGGATATAAAATTGATTTAATTGGCAACAATATACAAAATTTTAGATAGGTAAAGACTGAACAATGAAATGTCTCTAGCTACTGTCCCAGGAAAAGCATTAAAGACAATTTGGATTAAAGCAGTATTGGTGAAGTTGTAAGGGAGAATATTGACTAGACAAGTGGGAGAAATAATTATGTGTCAATCTGTTGTTGAAGATAAAGGGAGGTAAAATAATGAACATAATCTAGACCATATCAGTTAAATTATCAAATCATCCCAGTTAGTGGACCCTACTAGGTGGGTGTATGACCTGACCTGAACATTCCATGTATTCTTCTTTTCCTGGCCCAGTATTTGGTGCAGAGGCAAAGTCGTGCTGCAAGTCAGTCTGACATACTTTTTTTCCATAACTTTGGCTTGAACTGTTAGAAACACCATTTTTCTTTGTGCTATGGAGCTGTTAAGAGGTGATCCTGGAGCCTGAGCAGTACTACAAGGAAAAAGCAAACTGAGAGCAAAGCCACCTGGAAAATTAAAAAATAAAAGACAGGATTGAGGGATGGTGGGAAATCTGAGGTTATGGCCCAGTGGTAGAGACATGAAAGCCTGAGTTCAATCCCAAACACCACATACACAGCCCAAAGGGGAGGAGAGACGGTGACACAACTTGAGACCTTAGAACCTCTGAAGCTACAAATGAGAAACCATTGAATATTTCAGTCTTGAGATCTAGTTCCTTTGTTTGAATTGTGTTTCTTTCCTTTGTCACTGAAAACATTTTAATGAAATCAAGTCTACCTCACATAAGCATATAGAATTTTAGTCTATCCATTGGGATGCTATAGAAGTGTTGTTTCAGTGAGCACAAGGATATACTATATCATACCCAGAATCCTCTCAATCACAAGTGATTTTTTAGAGAAACAGTAGAGTGGAAATCTAGTGGTAGTAATACTGTGTCTATGCAACATAGTTTTGAAAGAACCTTTGCATTTTCTATACTACATTTAAATACAGCCAGATCTGTTCCATAGGGTATATATAAATGTTTTTCTGCACTCTTTTAGTTATGTAACCGAATGAAATAAGACTGTTTTGAAAAAGTCAACAATATGATAAAACAGCATAATGCAACAAGGAAAGTAGCCCCTTTTATATACACATAAATTATGGCAGAATCAGAAATGGATATACAGCCTTGTTCAGAGTGTTTCGCAGAATTGCTTTAGAACACTGAGCCATAAAGCTCTTAGCTTAATGAGTTGGTAACATTTTGCAGATTTGCTTAAAACACATTACTTTCCAGACTGTGTTAACAGACTCCAACAGTTCTTGCCAACACACTCATCCTAAACAATTACATTAAGATCCATAAGGCCGTGTTTACAGTTCTGAGAAGCAAATGTATTGTTAATGGGCCATAAACTATCCTCTGACTCAATGGTTTGGCTTTTTGAAATTTGTGTAATAGTCAACGGAAAATTTCCAACATCTACTTGGCATGGAAGTGGAATTAGCTTCAGGGACATAAAACTGAATGCTGAGAAGCATCCCTTCCACACATTTCTGATCTGATGTGATTTTTATATAGAATAAAACAATTTACACAGAATTTTGAAGGAAGATCATGGCTATAGTTTAGCATACGTTTAGATGTTATAGGAAAAAGTAAATAATCATGATAAGCCATAAAAAGCCTATGTGTACAATACCCCCAATTTCCTTTCAGATGGTTTTTCAAATCTCTTGTGAAATTGCTGCATCAACGAGTCACAAATACTCTGTGAACAGATATTCATTCCAGATTCATGCTTGTCATGCCTGTTATTATCAGAGACTGTTTTCCAGTTGCCAAAGCTCAATTGTTTCAACCTACTGCTTTAATCTTCCTATGAAACTCTGTGACTGCTCTCATACATGTTTTCTATCTTACCTTCCTCTAATTTGTCTCTTCCTATTCTGCCGATTCTCTATATTCATGCTTCATTCCCTCTTCACTCTAGGCATCCTTCTTGTACTGAGCTAATGTCTCTCAGTTCCTTATTTCCAGATGGTTCCACTTTTCTCTTGCTGATAATTTCCATTTATCTCAATGCATTTAAAAAATTAATCCATGTCATGCTTTGCAAGCCTTTTCTCCTGTTTAGTTTTATTATTTTAATGCCACGTTTTCCCCCATCTTTTTGAGTTCAATAGTTTAATCATTTGACATTTATATATGATAATCTATAAGTTTGTCGAAGGAATTATTCTCAGTATGATATGGATACCAAGGTATTTGAATTTGGACATCAAGGAAGTTGTCCTGTCTACTAGTTGCTGTCAAAGAATATCGTAGGCATGAGTAAATATTACACTTTGTGCATCTCTTAGCTGATGCGTGGCAAATACAGAGAAAAGTCTTTCCTTACTCAATTTAGCAACCCATGAAAAGTGAAGAAGAAGAAGAGGAAGAAGAAGAAGAAGAAGCACCAGTAGCAGCAGCAGCATGCATGAATGAAGTAGGAGGGCTGCTCCGTGAGCTTTCCCTCCTTGATGACTGACCTGATGCACCACAGAATGCAAGCTCTGGAGGACTGTGCAGAGGGCTTATAACTATCGAGCCAGCGCTTCAAATGTTCAGTCCCACAAATATTTTTAATGGTCACCTAAGTACATCATGGGAATCCACACAGGTGGATTGAATAAATGTACTAAGTCTAAGTCCAAAAACTAAGACGTAAAGCCTTCATGAGCTCTTAAAAAGCTAGAGTTGAAGTTTCGACAATAAGCCTAAGGATTAAATAAATGATCCTCATCACAGCTGGGAACTTCATCTGCATTGCATTCCCTTTGATAATTAAGCATAAACTAATATGGCACTATTCATTTGCTGACCACACCTGCTCACGGGAGAGCTTACCTTAATCTGCAGTGGCCATACTACCTTGTGCCTAACTCTGGCATATTTATGCCCAGGTGTCTGTATAGTTTTCCCCACACCCCAATTACACAGTCAGCTTTCCCAGAGGTTCTTTATTTATTTACCTTTTTCCTCTTAAAAAACTTTTGTAACTCAACATTGAGTAGACAGTCAAAAATTAGTTGGGGATAATGACAACACATTCATCTATTTTTAAAGTTTATTCATTGAGCAAGTACCAGATACCTTTTTAAGTTCAAAGCAAAGAGCTAGCTGCTGTATGAGACTTGTTTTTTTAAAAAAGGATTTTTTCATGAATCCTACATGATTTTTTCATGAATCCTCCATGATCAGTTTATAGTTTTTAATAAGCCTGATCCTACTTGGTTTCTGGGTTTCTTTTCTTTTCTTTTTTTTCTAGAATCTCCTTCTAGAGGGCGCACTCTGAAGGTTCCAGCACCTCTAAGTCACTACTGCAGTTTACTAATTCTCAAACTCACAGCAGACAAGCAGAGTGTAAGGACAGAACTGAATAGTGATATTGCTGAGGCATTGTGGGGATTATGGGGATTTAGGAAGGAAATTTATGTTCTGACCCCTCAGAGCAGAGTAGGTATCTACAAATGGTGTCTCTCAAAGTCTTAGTTTATTTCTGATACCATACTCTTCCACTCCAAGGCTCCCAGCTTTTGGCCTCCCGAAGATATGTGCTCATTATGTTTATGACGAGCTACAACTGGAGAGTAGTCCTGGCTATCCTTGGTTCTTATTTGAACCAGGCACTGTGCTGTTGCCCATGCATATTCTCATTTTAGTACTCAGGAGGTGGGTTCTTTCAGTATTTCTATCTTACAAGAAAACTGAGATTAGAGAAAAAGTTCACTCCGTCAGCTAAACAGCTACTTATTTAATCTGTACATTACATAGGTCTGTTTGACTCCAGCGGCAGAATTTTTAACCACTGTACCAATTTTGAGTTTCAGAGATTCTCACATTTTATCTGGGCTTCAAATAATTCCCTTGAAATTCCCATTTAAAAACAAATCTGGACAAAGATTTGTTTTCCTTTACAGTTAGGTCTTAAGGAACTTCAAGTAAAGAAAGCAAAATTTCTACAGGAAAAAAAAAAAAAAAAGACTAGTTGGACAGGGAAGAAACAGCTGCATCCACTTTAGGTAAAGTTTCATGGCCTCATTTTACAGTTTGGATGGAACGGCATGTTACCATTTTCCTGTTCAGTCTCTGTGGTTTACTAGGGGAAAAGCATTCGTTTCCCATTACCTTTCTCAAGAGCTGGGATAAAAGGATTATTTTCCCATACATATATGGATTTATATGGAAGGAGTAATGTGTTCACTTCATCTGAAGAGCAGAGTTTGTCACTTCGTCATCCAGCAAGATTCCAAAACTTCATAGAGCTTTACTGATATACCTATAAGAGTTCCCGCTTTCAAATCAAAAGCAAAAACAAACAGAACTCATCTTCACAACCTGGGGAAATGAAGAAGGGGGAGCACGGGCTTGTTCAAAGCAACAGAAGAGCAGACAGTCATCTAAGGCCTGTAAATACCTTGCCGATCTTCATTTATTCCCTTTAAGGATTCTGTGTCTTTAAGGAAGACACAGAGAATGAAGTAATTTTTTGTCCAGTAATTCACCTGAGGTCAACAAGGGGCAGATGGAGGAAACCGAGTATGCTGATATTTCTCCAACTGAGGTTGTTCAAGACAAAGCAGTTCCTATTTCTTTTTCTTTGAAATACATAGAAGTTTGAAAGGTAGNGAAGGAGGAGGAAGGAGGAGGAGGAGGAGGAGAAGGGAAAACAGCCCTTGAACTCATTTATGCACAGTGTTCTTATTTTAAAAATACTGAAGGAAATGATGTGGCATTGAAGGCCATTAGATTGGGAAAGCAGTTCTGGTCCCTGGTGCATTACTTGCCCTGAGACTGGTATTAAAGTAATAATAATGATACCTAATATTTATGAACTATTACTAATATGTCAATTATAGTTACTATAATTTAGGCATACAAACATGCTGCAAACATTATCTCATTTATTCAAAAAAGTTGAAGGGGAAATCCAATTACTATCACCACTTTAATGATGAAGACAACAAGATACAAGATGGCTAACTAACTTTTTCATTATGAAGTCAATAAGCAATGGATTCATATTTTAATCCATGAAATATGGTTCTAGAACACACACCTTTTCCCATAAAATCAAATGATAGGACTTGGGGAATTTCTGGAACTCTCCATCTTCTCCTCTAATTTATATCTTCTATCCTATACTGCCACTATATGCTCTTTTAAAAGTCCTACACCAATTAATCCACTTAAAATTGCAGTATTCAGACCCACCAAAATTTTTGATTCCTTACTCTAACCACCAGGGCCCACAATGACCCAATCATACTCTAGGTGTCTCATGCTTCAATGTCCTTCTTTGATTCCAAATGAATTCCAGGTCTCAATGACTCCTAGCTTGTAAATGCTTATGATATTTTGAGAATATCATATCATTTATATATGTTTCCCTATAGGAAACCTATGAATCTGTTATTTGCACTTTTTAGATAGGACTTTTGAACCACTGAGTAATTTTCATGTGCAAATGACACAAGGTAAGCTTCATTAATCCATGAATGGATCCTTATCATAGCAACCCAGCTTTCCTATTTTTATGCTGAAATATGCAATCAAACTCTGTTCTGGGGTGATCTTTATGACTTGCTTATAAAAAAACATTACACTTTATCCATGATATGGGAATGTCACTTATCTAAAAGCAAGAAATTTTGACTTTTAATGAGAAGATTCTAGTCTTTCATAGTATTTATAGAATTGTTATAGTAGAAAAATACTTGGAGTCAATCACCTAAGTTATATAAAGAATTTTGTGACTATGAGCAAGTCATTATTCTTACATGAGCCTAGATTTCTCTATAAGCTTAGGTAAATTACCTGTAAACTTTGTTAATTCAACTTGATAAAATCTAAGGTCCTCATCAATTCTGAAATTTATTGATTGTCTGGAATGCTCATAGAAACTGAAATTCAGTTGTCCTAATAATTGTATAGAGTACCAGGTAAATTATAAGTAGGGTGATAATGCATTTTTTATTTGCATGGAATATTCCCAAATTGCAATGCTCTTCATAATCATTAACAATACCCCTTTCACTATTCATATTGTCCTAGCTTTTATAATAAATTTCGTATCCTTAAAGTATAACTTTGCTTTTAAAATGTAGAGTACATTAGTATTACATTTACACAAAAGAGTTAAGGCCATATAAAAACCATGTATAGGTTTTTATATGGCCTTAACTCCAATGTTAATAGCAGCTGTATTCACCATCATCAAAACCCAAGGAAACCAAAATTCCAGTCCATAGGAGAATCTGTGGTACATCCAGACAAGAGAACATTATTCAGTGCTAAAAAGAAATGAACTACCAAGTCTTAAAAAGGCATGATAATGCACTCCCACTCTCTCAAAATAAAGAGAACATAGCTCACAAGCATCCACCTTTCCTCTCCTTTATCCCCTTTCCGGTGTGGAGACCCCCACATTCTATGGATTCCACCATTCAACAAAGTATCTCATCAAATTCCTTATCTTTGCAGTCTTCCTCATCCCTATTCCCTCTGCCTCTTTACCTTGGTCTCCAGTTTTTATTTTGATAATTCTGTTGATTTCAAGCTTTCCCCTTTCCCCTCACCTATAATCATTGTTTACCATTATTTGATATTTAATAGATGCCAGACCTTCACTTTGCTGTTTTGACCCATTCTATTCTCAAAATAAGCCCCATTATGATATATCATGTAAAGGCTCAGAGCAGTTAAGTTGTTCATGTTCAAACAGCTAATATTTAATAGATCCAGACCCTAAGTCAGGGAACCTAGCACCATAGCCCTTGCTTTTAGAAAATCTATCTATTACCTCCCTATTCCTGTCATTTCATCTGAAAGTTAAACACAGAATCTATACCAATTTATCTTCTGACACATAGTATTACCATGGTGTGAGACAGGATTTGGGTGAAGATGGAAAATACAAGATTAATTTTGGAGATTCCAATAAAGAACGGTTGTTAATAAATATTATGCTGTTATAATCACACAAATAACTTGAGAAGTTATAGATGAGTCTGTCATATGGTTCTCCAGTGGGACACAGGTATGGATATTTTACATTTCTTTTGTTTTTTTGTTTTGTTTTGTTTAGTGGGGGGTCTATATTATTTTTCCAGTATCCTAGTATTCAAAATTTATTAAATTTTATCTCCAAATTACAAGAACCACCACATGCTAAAAAAAAAAGTCCATGGTTCTGACATGCAAAGAAATTACAATATAGTGGGGGATTTAGGATTAACACAATTGAAATAATTAAAATATAATAAGATGTATTTTAAAACACCTTCTTAACTTTTCCATTACTCTTCAGTAGAATTCTTGAAGTTTCTTCTCTTCCAGACTTCTTATATCCTACAAATTAGTCATCTCATCTATTTTATATTTCCAGCATTTTGAATGTGAGTTACTGAAAAATCCACAATCTTCTCTAATTTATGTTTAAGTTATAGACAAAAAAAAAAAATTTTAATTGCCATGTAGCATCTCCCTTGTTTGTCAATGACCTACAAAACATATCTCAACATGATATTCTTGTCATGTTCTAGATACATGTGCTGACCATCTTTTATATGGATTCTGTTTGTTTAAGAATATATTCCAGGGCTGGGGATGTGGCTCAAGTGGGAGTGTGCTCGCCTAGCATGCGTGAGGCACTGGGTTCGATTCTCAGCACCACATAAATGTAAAATAAAGATATTGTGTCCACCTTTAAAAACAAGAATACATTCCAAATAAAATAGACAAGAATTCTAATTACTAACAACAAGTTTTATGGGTATTTTTTTCCGTTTTTATCAAGTGGATAAAATCAATAGTTTGAGGGGTTTTTTTGGATATTTTTGTTATGGATGTTGCTTACTTGAAAGTCACCATACAAAATAAGATGTTGGTGTATGTAGATGCTAAGCATTATTATACCAGAAAGTGGAAAACCTATATTTTAAAAATTGCCATCAGCAACCTCACAAATATACTGCTGTAATATGAAGCTAGAATAAGAATTTTCTGAAATATCATACCTAAGTGTTTGTTAGATGAAGTATGAAACTAAGGTAAGAAGATAATAGTGCCAAGAACAAAATGAGAATAGTGCTATAGGAAAAGAAATCAATGGGAACAGAGAACAAAGAATATGAAGTGGCTTCCTGTTTGCACTGACAGCCTAAAGAGCCAATAGAATGACTGACTCTTGCTGTGTTCCAACAGCAAGCTGAAGGGGAAAAGGCCTTTGAAACAATATAAACAAAATGTTGCACATTCTGAAAGTGAATTCAATAGAGATTGTTACTCTGGTCATTAATGATCAAGAGTAGACACAGATAGATTCAGGTGAATGATAAAATGTGCCAGTTTTGCTTATCCAGTCTCCCACCATCTCATCTGTGGAGAACAGTCAAGGGGCACTCTGTGGGGAAGAAGTATCACTACTTATGTTTTCTACATCCTGAAAGAGTTTCTTTGGTAAGTTTGGGATAAGCTATGTATTCATATATATTTTAGGTAAGTATAATGTTAATCCCCAAGCAAAAGCTTTATAAGTTTCTATGAATAGAGGAAGAGCAACTATTACCCATTTGAGTGAATTTTTTTAATTGAGAGATGGGAAGAAAAATTGAAAACCAAATATATAATGTTTTCATTTATATGAAGTGATAACATTGCAATGTTCTTGCTAGGACAAATTAATGTAGTGCACATAAAAACATTAATAAATATTAATTCTTATTGTCAATAATATAGTTAAATATCCTTCCTTGGTTTTCCTCCTTGTATTTCCTACCTTCTACTCTGTTGTGTATACTTGATTTTTTGTTTTATTTTTCCTTTTGTTTTTGTTATTGATCCTCTGTCATCTGACAAGACTCCCCTGAAATTTCTGTAAGAGGATTAATCTACCTTTCCCACCAATTTTAAGGTATGAGCATGACCTAGGCCTAAAGCCGTCAACAAATCAAATGTCTCGGGCACCCTAATTATTTCAAGATAAACAATGTGACTAATAAAGTAAAGATAGTCAGAACTAGAGTTTTTCTTAGATCTTAATTGGAATAACTGAGGAAAAATATTTCGTTGGATTTGAAATTGGGAGGATGTAGTTGCCTTAGACTGTTCAGGCATATGAGCCAATAACTTCCTCTTATTTAAGTCAATTCTCATATTTCCTTTCTCTCTCTGTCTCCACCACCACTCTTTCTCTCTACCCTTCTCTCCACCTAAGCCCTCCACTCTACATGAGACAAATATATCAGACCCTCCTCTTGTCCTGTCTTCTGTAGCCAGAATACTTTATTGAGAGGATTCCCAGGTATATAATTTAAAATATAAAAAATGTCTTCTCTGACATTTTACTAGGTGGAAAACTCTAGGTATTCTAATATTCTCACATAACTCCTCAATGTATCAAGTTGTACAGATAAAAACTAATTAAACAGAATACATTGGGTTTTCTAGGTTATTCATTATCATGCCTTCAACAGGTAGAACAAAAATTGACATCTCTGCTTTAGAAGAAATATGCAAACAATTATGATTTATATGAATAGAAAAGTCATTCAGCTCTAGTAGGGGGTTTTATATTATGAAGGAAAGCAAAAATAAGCAATAGAAAATTTCATGTATTCAAGTATTTTATCTTCTGATATACGTTTCAGCTGCCAGATATATTGAATCATTCAGATGAAACAAAGTATTTGATATATTATTGGTATATTTATGCATATGTGTAAACTGAGATCATTTTCAGGAAATAGTCAAATTCAAGTTTGCTGCAATTTTTAAATTAATTTTCTTGGAATACTAATAATGGTGAGAGCAGCTCACAACTGGAATTGGTTGAGAAAAGAGGCATAATGGATTGGGGTTGAGGCAAATTGAAAAATAAGGTGAGTTAAGGACAGGGGAAAAAAAGAAGCTGATGGGTAATAGCTAATTTTAGTAGTACTAAAAATCTCAAGGGCAGTAGTCAAGGAAGAAGAGACATAAAATCAGGCGATTTAGATTTCTGATCCACTGGGACAGACTGCTTCGTGCTGTGGATCTTCAGCACTCTGGATAGCTCCCAAGGTACATAGCACTTGAACTACATCCAAGGCTTTTTTCTCTTTTACCCAAAGACCCAAGCATCCAGCTGGCTCTTTCGCTTCAAGCAAAATTTTCTGATCATTTAAATGATGTTACTAGTTTTGCTAAACTCAGTTTCTGTAGTCCTGGGATAAACCTCAAAAGACTTTTCATCTTGGCATCAGATCAATCAGTCGTGAATTGTGTCTTAGTCTTCCTTTGGTACAGCATTTGCAAAAATTATCTTACAGCTATTATTTTATATATCTGAAAAGATATTCATTGGAAGACTGTTTGAATATTAAAAGACCAAGAAAACTTGTATGTTTGTCTACAAAGGAATAAATACATAACCTGTAGTATATCTAGATAAAGAAAATGCATATAGTAATAAAATATAACAACATGTAAATATATACACACACTGATATAAGATGATTTCCAAGACATACTATTAAGATAAATTTTAAAGGTGGAAGACAAAAAATATCTGCATAATAATGGAAACATGAGATTTCTATTTATGAAGAAACAGACTAAATATATTTCTATGTATAAATAATATTACTAGAAGGATGCACAGGAAACTGATAATGGACTCAAGAAAGAAGATCAATGAAACTTGTTGAATTTATATCACATGCACGTTAGTTTTCAAATAAAAATTTTATGTATAAGCAAATTTAAAAGGTAAAGTTTAAAGGAATAGTTATGATCCAGTCCTTGCCAGTCCTTGTGCTTCTTTGTGGAGATTTGAGCCACCAGCATTATAGATATAGAAAGCTTCCACAAGCCTGAGCCATTAGGAAAAGTTTCCTGGGGTATGCCTCTGTTTTTTAGTCCCTTTCTCTAATTCTTAAAAAAAATATATTGACTCACAAATAAAGTAAAATGTCCAATTACTGGGAAGTTTAACTCTTTCAAAATCCTGTTTGTGACTATTTTACATGATTAAAAGAATCCAGCATTGCCCATGAGCTCCAGAGAAGCAACAATGTGGGAAAAAAGTCGCAGACATTTGTTCCAGAACAGATCATTCTATGCTTAACATGGTTAATAAATTCCTGACATAGAAATTGCATGGCAGCATTTTCTCAGAATCACATCCCACTCCTGACTATAAAATGATTGCAGGATGAATTGCTGTCTCAAAAACCTAAAAAGAAAATAATAATCTGGAAAAGAACATCTCATATGTTACCTGGTATGGCAGGTGGGTACCTACAATCAAGAAAAATTACTTCATCTTTAAACATAACTTATAAAAAGGAGGAAAATTCATACCTAAGAAGTTTTTTTACCAATAGTAAAAGACATGTATGAGTGTTCCACAGTTTATGTTTGAAAACAAGTTGTAAGTACCAAAAACTCTTAATTTCAGAAATTTTATTTAAAATAGAAGAATTTACTATTCTACTATAAAAAGCAGGTAATCGTATCTATTTTTGCCATGTATGTAGAGAGTGTGGATAAATTATGATGTGCTCAAAGGAGAAATTAAAAATAAATAAATTTCCAGTAATGGAAACTAGGAAGCAGAATTCTAATTAAAAACTTAATCAAGAAGTATGAGATGGATTCATATAAAGACTATGTTAAATATTCAAACTTGCCATGAACTCATAAGAGGAAAGACACATGATAGTTGCTACTAATATTTATCTTCAGTGAGATCATATTTTATCTGTACTTCAGTATTTTGTCTATATACTTTCCTAGTATTTTTCAGAATTCCTATCATACTATGCATTCATTACTTTAAAAGTTTAGATAATTATCATTAAGGCATATGATAGTCCAAAATGATAATTTGGTTAGGAATTAAATAGAACTCATAAATAAATTGTACTAAAAATATTCTATGAATTGTTTGGTGCTTTTGGTTGTACACTATGGTACACATTTAAATTGAACTGTTTTATAGGTACCACTGCTTGGCTTTCAGGGTCCAGGACCACTACATTTTTCTATAAAGACTTGCCTCTCATTGGTAACTTACTCTGTACTCTGAGATCCCATAATTCTTGGTAGCTTACACTAGCTTTGCATAATAAATTTGTGTGTTCTCTTTCCAATTGTATAGTCTATGTAGTCTTACCAGTCTATATAGTCTTTAAATTCAAGCATAGTATTGTAATTGTTATAAAAATGTCATGTAAATATTTATTTCTTTAAAATATAACCTAAATTGGTAATGTAGAAGTTATATAATTGAATATATCATAAAGTTAACCAACCCAAAACATAAGGCTAATAAGATATCACCAACTTTATGAGTATTTTATTGAGTAAAATAGATGCTAGAGGATTCATTGGAAGTTATTTTTATTGGCTCTAAAATACTAAAATACCATATATTTAAATTCAATATTGTAACAGATACAACTTCTTAGACTCAGGATCTAGGAAAAGCATTTTTCAACCTTCCCAGACAGGAATTGGTATATCAGAAGCACCTGACTTATCTATATTTTTTTCCATGTTTCGCTAGGAACCTGTCTGTCTGAGGTAGTTCCCTAAGAAAATGATAATGGAATGATCATAACTGTCTTTGAGACTCAAAGGAAAATATAATCTCAATCTGGGCCTTCTGTACCAACCTTTTCAGAAACCTTTTTAAGTATATCTTCTCCTTAATCATTCTGCCATAGCCTTCTGTTTGAACTTCAAACATGCATGGATTGTGTGGGGGCTAGGGGAGAGGGAGAGAGAGACAGAGAGATAGAAATTATTTGACCTTGCTGAGCAGATTTCTTATTGGCTGCATTAATTCAAATCTTTTCCTGTCTAATTTGCTTCACTCTCTGTTCTCCACTATGCTACCATTCACTCTTCATCAAAGTTGCTGTGCACAGACGTACAGTTTGTAGTTATATAATGAAACACCAGAACTGTCCAGTGTGAAGTCTGCACAAGTGCTCATAGTGATCTTGTTTACCTTACTTCTCTTTTGTTTCTTCTTCCCTCATTCTTGTCACATTTCAAATAACACTGCATACTCATCCTAGGCTAATTTCCTTAGACTGTTTGCAAACATTTCTTCAATAAGGTAAAGTCTAAAGACCTAGCTCTGACTTCTGTGCTCATTTTATTTCCCATCTTGTTCCTACTCTCACAAATAGTTTCTACTCCACTCAGATTCATCTCCAAAACAGAATTTCACATTGTCATCACTTCATCATTAACATATGCCATCTCCCTAGTTGGAACATTCTACCACCTCTCCATCCATGTAATTCCCACACATTCTTTAAAGTCTAGTTAAACCTTACATTTCTGTAAAATTTTACTGACTATATTTGTCCCCAAGAATTTCTCAATCCCCTGACTCCTATCCTATTTAACACTAAGATGTATTTATGAATGTGTATATGCTACCTTTCCCTGTGGCTAAGCTCCTTAAAGTCAGATGCCAATTATTAGAACTCTTTATGTTTTCCAAAGCATATAATACATTTTAGGTAAGATTGATAAAAGCTGATTTTCAGTGAGTGGTGCATTTTTATTAGTATTCTGCCATAATTATAATTTTATTTTGGCCTTTTATCGTTAAGATTGTTTAATTATTTCACAAGGGAGTACTTTTATTTGTTGATGGTAGTGCTTTTAGGAGGAGGAGGAGGAGGAGGAGGAGAGAGAGAGAGAGAGAGAGAGAATATTAATTCCTGCACTTACCTGCTGCTCACTCAAGTTATGCAATTATGCTTTTAAGATGTTAGTAGCAATGTCTACTAGTGCTGGTGCTACTACTTCTAATCATCATCATCATCATCATTTGGAATTATGCTTCATATAATGTTCCTCCCAGAGAGTCATACTACATACCAAGTTTCTAAAAAGTTCCTTAATAAAGGAGGAACTGGGGGATTTATAAGTTCTGTTAATTAAAAATGGCCATGCTTGAAAAAACTTTTTTCAGAAATCACTTTCTCAAATATTAGTATTTTCCAAAGACATTTCTTCAAACATTTATAAGGGAATTGCTGTTGATGGAATAATAAAATATGCCACCTTTCAAAAAGAATAATAAGAAAATGTGTAATTATTTGGTGTGAAAGAAGGAAAATCATGACTCTATACCTGTCAGCCTTTAAATTTTTCTTGAAAAATGAAACTGATTTGAAGAGTACTATTCTAATTTTGTAACAAAAATCACAAAAACAGAATATTCTATAGACTTCTCATATAGTTTTCTAAGAAATGTGTGGACTGCAAAGCCCACACTGGCTCATAAACTGGGGCTAAAAATTCTAGGGGTTGAAATTATTAGTTTAATTTGATACCAAATACCAGTTTGCTTCTTTAATTGAAATAAAGGAGGATGGAACAGAAAACAAAAGAACAAAGTCCTTTAAGTTAGATAAAGACATTAATATTCACAGAATGAATATGTGTGATCTGCTGACCACAAGGCAAAGTGAAAGAGTTTTTCTGCAACATAGTTTTCTCAAGTATGTATGGTGAAGATGCATAGCTATAAGAGAATATATGTTTTTGGCTTATAGTAAATTTTCTTTTGAGTAGAATTTAAATTATCTTGTACCAAGTAGTCATATATTTGGAGTACTATAAAATGGTTTGGTAGAAAGCTCACAAGATTTTCATGTCAGACTTACTTGAGAAGCTCTGCTACCAACCAGATAGGTGACCTTGAACAAGTTACTTAATCTTTCCCAGTCTCAGTTATCTTGTCTATAAAATTGAACATAGCACTCTCTCAGTACATGGTGAGATAGAAAAAAAAGATATTAGATTTTCACCTTGCTTCATTCTTTTTTTTCTTCCTTCCTGCCTTCTCCCTTTTTATGACCCAAAGATATGCTATGATGGTGACATGCTTTATGAGCTACCAGAAGTGAAAATTAACTAATCTTGTATTTTGTGTATAAATCATTAAGTGATGATACTGTCATGTTATTAATAGAAAATAATTTTAACAGGTTCTAGCTATGTTGATAGCAGATAAAGTAGAGGTATTTACTTACTTAGATCAGTTTCTTTTTTATTCAACATGGACAAATAAAGAATTACATTAATATTAAAATAGGTTTCAGGGAATAAGTTTATAACCAGACAATACCATATGCAAAGAGGAAAACATATACATTCAGAAAATATAGCATGGAGATGAGAACGTTTAATTTTGAACACACTTAATATATGGTCTTTTATAGTGTAAAAGCTTATTTACCAGTATTGTAAATAGGTTATCTGAATTTGCACTGTATACCAGTCTTTATTCCAGGTGCTAGGGATAAAAAGGTGAAGAAGATCTGTCCATTTACCTCAAGAATCTTACAGATGGCTCTTTCGCTTCGCTCTGGGCGGAGAAGCTGAATGTGTAATCAGCAGTGGATTGTAAGTACCCGAGGCAAAGAAAGCTCAGTGCGCCCCGCCTTTTTTTTCCTTTTTCTTTTTTCTTTTTTCTTT
>NW_025999925.1:13708752-13741449 GCF_001458135.2 Marmota marmota marmota
GTTGGTAGAGGATAGGAAAGGTAGCAGAATACAACAGTTACTAATAGGGCATTATGTAAAAATGTGGATGTGTAACCGATGTGGTTCTGCAATCTGTATTTGGGGTAAAATTGGGAGTTCATAACCAACTTGAATCTAATGTATGAAATATGATATGTCAAGAGCTTTATAATGTTTTTCAACAACCAATAAAAAAAAATTAAAAAGGAAAAAAAAAAAGAATCTTACAGATGAACAATAATTGACATGCAAATAAACAATTACTTTTTAAAGTTCAAGTACAACAATGCAATGCTGTGCAAAATAGCACAAAATGATCAGGATTAACTTTTTCTGTGGTTACTCTCAGAGTTGTGTAATTAATGTTTGAAAGACAAACACTGCTAATAACCATCCCTTAAAGCTATTAGGGAGGAAAGGTACAACACCATTTCAGAAATGAGGAAGCTACCAGAGTTCCATGACTTACACAAGGTCACAGAGCTTAAACCATGCCTCAAAATTAAATGTAAGCCAAGTAAAATAATCCTAAAAATCTAAAGGCCAAATTATTTCTCTGATACATGGATGCTGATCTATAATGGGGCAGGGGGCAGGCACTAAGAATAGAGAAACTTTGGATTGGACAGAGGAAAGGGAGAAGAGGGAAAGGGGTATAGGGGAGAAAGATGGTGGAATGAGACAGACATTATTACCCTGTGTGTGGGTATGATTGCACAAATGGTGTGACTCTACACCATGTACAACCAGAGAAAGAAAAAGTTGTGCTCCATTTGTGTAAAAACTAAAGTAAAATTAAAAATGGCTAATTTAAAAAAGAAATCAAACATAACTACTAAACCAGTTCTCTTTCAAGATGATCAGGTACTCAGTTCAAATCTATCTGAATCACAACCTTTCCATTTTTTTCTTTTAATTAAATTTAGTTTTTTACCTGACACACAAAAACATAACAATTGTATGCATAAGTTGGATAATATATACAATTCGAACATGTATACAATGTGTAAGTTTGAATCAGGTTAAACATCTTTCTCTTTAAAAACTTTCAGAATTTTGTTCTTGTTTCTGAAATGGACAGCACATTATAGTTATCTGGTGCTGGAAGCAGCAACAAACCCATCTCTATTGTGTCAAATAAAAATAGATATTAAGGGGTGAGTCCTCAAGTTTTCCCTTCCTTCTTCCAGCTTCTGGAGAACAAAAGATTCTTGCTTTCCCAGCCAACTCTAGAGAAAAAGAAAAAATGTAAGAAAGCCACATGGGTTAAATGGAAGTAGGTTAAAAATAAGTTAATGAACTAGGGAAGGAAAAGAGAGACAGACAGACAAAACATGACTTTCATAGTGGCACATGCCTATAATACCAGAGGCTTGGGAGGCTGAGACAGGAGAATAGGGAGTTCAAAGACAGCCTCAGCAAAACCAAGGTGCTGAGCAACGCAGTGAGACCCTGTTTCTAAATTAAATACAAAACAAGGCTGGGGATGTGGCTCAGTGATTGAGTGCCCCTGAGTTCAATCCCTGGTACCTCTCCTCCCCACCCCACCCCCCAAAAAAACCTTTTTTGGTTTTTGAAAGAATATTTCAGGGCTGATTCTCATCTTTGTCAAGAATTTTGGTAGAAACTAGTGACAAGGAGAGAAATTTTAAAGATTATGTGTCAGTAATTTTTTTTTCTTTCTGGAATTTTCTCTGGAGTTTATCATTATGATGTTGATTTTAGGAAAACATTCAGTGTGCAGGACTGCCTCACACATTTCAGAAGGCTAAGTATCTCTTGTGCCATGTACTAATTATCAAGAGTGCTCCCCATCATGATAACCAAGAACATTCTCACACGTTTGTAAATATCTTCAAGGAGGCAGTACTGCCCCTGGTTGAGAAACACAGCTCTGAAATAAGGTTAAAAACAACTCTGGAAATGGTATGTGAATGTGTGTGTATTGAACATTAGGTAGGTAGATAGATAGACACTATGAGCTCTGTTTTTTTGAATGTGATGCAAACTGACCTACAATCAACCCAAATACATTCTGATTATATCTATATAATTTTTAAATATATTATTTTGTCACCTAGATAGTAGATGTATTGTTTTATATGCATAAAAAGTGGGTTGTAATGAAAGAAATAAATATCTCTATGGCAAATAAATGAAAAAGAAAAGGGAAAATTGAAAAAGAAACCCGTCATTTTATGTTTGACTAATTCATTGCCTGAATAGTGCAATTTACCTAAAATTACAAGAAGGTGAAGTGATAGGACCAGTTTATAAACCCAGTTTGACATGATTCCAAAGTTCATGATTTATTATAGTTTGAAAGGAGTTCAGTGAGGTAGTAAGAAAACCAAATTAAAAAAAGAAAAACCTTTAGATAATATGAATTAAACCAAAATGAATGTTTTTCCTCCGAATGTTTTTCAAAACTCATGAGTCATCCACCCACATCTAATTTCATGTTAATATCAAACCATCTGACAATAGGTTTGGAGAGATATTTGAAGAAAAAGCTAAGAAATTAAACACGAACATTCTTAAAAAGGCTCATTGTAAAATCCTATTGCCAATAAGTGAAGTGATTTTGATAAAATTCATGGGAAAAAAACTAAGTCTGTATACTAAAGAGAATGTTTGATTTGTTGACTTTCCTGGGCAAAGGACCGGAAGCATAAGAAGGAATGTATTATTATTCTAAATTCAACCAAACATTTACTTACTATTCACTTCAACGTTGCTTTGGAAAAAGATACTTCTTATTAATATTAATTGCAGAATTAATTGGAAATTATCACCTTGTTTAGAATAAATTTCAGAAGAGAGAATTCTGAGCATGGCTTGACTTCCTTCTTCAACCCTTGCATCTGGCAGGGAGGAAATCCAAGCCCTGTCAAGAACACCCTGAGCGTGACTCCTGCTGAGCTGACAGCAGGGCTCCCCTTTGCCTCTCAGCCTACTGGCCTAGAAGTAGTCAAAATAACAGAGGAAACAGGCCCTGAGGCTCCCAAGAGCTCTTTACTGTTACAGAAGAGATCTAAGTGAATTCTCATCGCCTCAGGAACATTATCACAAAGAGACTTCATTCATCAGACTGACACAGATTCCCACTGGAGGTCAGGACCACACAAATGCTCCTCCTTTATGCTGTCTCCCTACAGTCACGGAGCTTCAAGAAAGACTTCACCAAGGACATTTTCACATGTAGTATTTTAGGATAAGAAGCAATTTAATTTCTCATTGCTGCCAATAGGACTATCCTGGTTTTCCTTGGCTCAGCAATCCAGTAGAAGTCTGCTGAGTCAGAGGTGATACAGAGGATTCAACTTATAAAATTACTACCCTTTATTTGTAAGCATTGCAAATTTAGTGTCCCACAAAAGATCCAATCTTTTATAGAAGCATTATCTTAGGTATTTATTTAAATCACTATGGCTGAAAAAAATGCTCAGAAAAGTAAAGAATCAAGGTGTGTCTGGACAATTTCTTTTTACCCTAAAATTTTCAAATGGCAGATAGTAGAGTTAAGGAAAACATTTATTCAGGACACTCCCGAGGGACAGACACCTATTCAAGGGGAGACTATTGAAAGACACATATAAGTTGGCTCCCAGTATGAGATTTTGTTGTAGGGAAGAGATCAGGCTCAGCTCCAAATATCAGGAAAAATGGGAAGCCTCAGAGCCAAGGAATAGGGTGGGGGATCTTGGATAGAAAAATACTATGAAAAAGCATCAGAAATAAGGAGAAGCTCTGGCTAAACTGACCTAACAAAATTTTGCTGAAGGCAGGACAGGGTGATCATACATCAACCAGGGGAAGGAGGAAAATGAGAAATTTGAATTTAGAGTGAAGTGATTAGATATCAGGAGAGGGAAATTAGCACTAAACTGAATTAGTAGGACTAAAGGGGAAGATGCTAAAATTGGACAATGCAGAGATGAACGGAAAAGTTCAAAAGTCAAAAGAATCTAGTTGAGAAGAGAGTTTCAGAAGAGCCTGACTAGAGTTTGTTCATGGAGAGACTTCATCAGCAGTGATGAAAGTAATAATGCTGTCAAATAGCCCATCCTAATAGAGAGAAATGTCTATTTTCATTTAACTCTAGTAAGATTTTTGAAATAGGTTCAGTTGTAAGTGTGTGGGCATGTATATGTGTGCTTTTTCTAATAGCCTTCAGATTAAGCACAACATTTGATTTATGCTGTAAAAATGGTCTTTAGTTTCAGAGACTGGGTTTACATAATTTGCTTAAGTAACAGGATCAAAACAGGAAATAACTTGATAAAATATCAGATTTGCTTCCTTTAGCTGATTATATTTGTTATATAAACCAGGCAGTAGACATATCCTTCGTTTCATGCCACTGAATCATAGTTTCTGGGTTACCTAAGTAAAAACTGCAACTAAGAATTCCCTTGTGGTTCTCTTTCTAGGTATGAGAAGTCTCGAGAATTGGTTTTCTAATGTGTGGATGCTGGTCCATAATGGGGGAGGGGAGCATGGGAGGAACAGAGGAACGTTGGATAGGGCAAAAGGGAGGGAGAGAGTGGGAGGGGACATGGGATAGGAAAGATGGTGGAATGAGATGGACATCATTGCCCTAGGTACATTATGAAGACACAAATGGTGTAACTCTACTTTGTGCACAATCAGAGAAATAAAAAAATTGTGCTCCATTTGTGAACTATGAATCAATATGCATTCTGCTCTCATGTATAACTAATTAGAATAAATAAATAAATAAATTTTAAAAATAAAATAGTATGGTTGGGACAAATTAATAAATTCATCACTCAAATCTCCAGATAGGAAACAGAGGTCACAAGGCCAAGGCAAGCAATAGCCTTCTTTGGGAGACACTAGAAGAGGTCAGGAGAGTTTCAACAAGGACATGGAGGATTTTGCAGTTGTTCATTGCTTACTTTTGTCTACAAAGAACCAGCAAGTAGAAAATGAAACGATTGCTAACTGAGATGGTTCTATCTTAAGTGATTGTGGAAAGTTTCTTGTTTCATTTAGAAAGGACTATGAATGATCACCAACCCAGTTCTGAAAAATGCCAGTTACCCCAAATCATTCACCAAGCCTCCCTCAGTTATGGAGCCCACCTTTTAGTTCATACAAGCATTCCGTTTAGCTGCCCAATGGTCTATTTTCATTAAAGTGTCCCTCTGAAACAAAAATAATCAAGTCAGAAAAAATTCCAACCAAACCATAGAAATGACCTCTTTTACATCAGTGAGCTGATGAAATCTCCCAAAGGACAGTTCACACTGTAAATTATTCTTCAGTTCATCGTGAGTTAGAAATCAGTTTCTAGTCACTTGAGAAGCCCTGAAGTAGGTCACTGCTATAAGCTTTCTCACCTGTCATGTTATAGTAGCCAAGAGCAGATACTCATATTGTTGATGATTTTAGTAAGCAAAAAAAAAAAAAAAAAGAAATGGTAGCTCTGATAGTGCCACTAACCCTGCTGATGAGCATGATCATATGCATCATTTAATATCTGCTAAGCATCCAATGAATACTTTACTCTAAAATGAGCACTATAGAAATTTATAGAGATTTTAAAGAACAGAAACAGATTATTATTGTCTGGGAATCTATTACTTTAAAAGACCCAAACTGAGTATATAGCAACCAATAAGATAATTTAGTCAACCCTTGATTCAGCCAGGATAGTAAAGTGGCATAAATAATGGAAAATTACAATTGATATGATCATAAAAATAGTGGGAAACAACCATAAAACTGATATGGCTTATTTGCCCTTTTTACAGATGAAGAAACTGAGATGACTTGCTTCATGATGGTCTATTGGAGTTTCAGGCTTAATATTCAGGTTTATGTTATCAAATGATGTCTGGGTACAAATGAAGTTCTTCAGGTCAGCATCCTTCTATATGTTTCTTCTAAATCCTTGCTAATGGTAGTCCTGTGAATTTGCTCCTACACACACATATAACATAAAATGCAGAAATAGATATAGAATAACCACAATAGACAATCTCATATAAAAAGAGGGCGGATGGGAGGCAGAGAGCAAGCAGTCCCTGGTTCATTGTGATTCTGAACTCCAACCCTACAGTGTTATCAGTGACATGACTGCACAACCTCAAAACTTTTTTTTTCTCCCTTTTGGCTCTTTGTTCCCCCTCAGAGTCTTCCTTCCTTTTCCATAATAAGTAATTTTGTTTGTAGCTAGGTAGTGATGACACTGAACTACTAAAGAAAACAATCTGTCATGAAATGGAAATGTGCCAGACAGGGCATTTAGTGAATATAAAGAAGAGTTCAATTTAACCATTGTCATTTTAAAAAGGAATATAAATAAACAATGGTATGAAGACCATGGCCATAGCTTTTTATTGAAATGTCATCACGAAAATGAATTAACTTGAAAAACAAAAATAATACTTTTTCCAAATCTCTTTTCTCAGGCAAATTAAAAATGTTTATTATTATAAAATATGCTTTACTTTTTTCTTTTGAATGATGAAAATACATGATTAATAAAGACAAACCTTTAAATTATGATGACATTCGTTCTTTATTACAAAATGCAACAGATTTTCTTTCTATCTTCTAGAAGATTTTTATTTCATAATAGTCAATATAGAACTTAAAGAAGAGAGCTAAAGCAATTCATTGGTAAAGAGTCTATTTTGGAGGATGAAATTGCTATCTAACTTGAAGGGTAAAGCTCTTTAAAAGACAACTTGGCAGGTTCTAGTAGATGAAACACTGAAGTAGCTAACACTAATAAATACCCTCTTTCCTGAAGTCTTGTGACCTTTTCATTGGCTCCAGACACCAGGGACACAAAAAGAATTAAAATGTCTTTGACAAGATGTATGAATTTTTTATTTTTCTTTCCTTTTATATCCATAACCTCACAACTTTTGTAATTAGTCTGTGAATGCCTCACTCACTAATAAATTTTAACTCCTGTGAAAGGATTCATTTGGGTGGTATATAATCTTTATTTTTAAGATGCAATTTATCAACTAAAGCTAATTAAACTCACAGTTGTCATGCTTCCTATGCTTCTTGAAATTCAAATTAGTAATTTGATACCACATCTTTAATAGGTAATGAACATTTTGTGACATTTGTTTCTTCTAATTAGCCTATTAAAAATTGTATAAGAATTGCCTATTGATTGAAGAATTCTCTTTGCTGTAACAGAATTAATTAACTTTGACTGTTATTTCAGCTAGCCAATGACTTTTTTTTAATTTCAAAGAGTCACATCAAAAATCATCTATGTCAACTATTCTATTCTCTTCCTACTTTTAATTTTTCATCGATATAGTCAAACCTTGGTATAATATCTAAAAGCCTACAAAAATGCTCAACAAACTCAGACATATATGCTTTAGTATTTTATTTACACACACACACACACACACACACACACTATATATATATATATATACTTACATCTACTATATGTATACACTACACATAGAAAAATAATTTTGGAGGTTTCAAATATATTTGATAAAACATATCTCAGGTTAGGGCTGTATCTCAGTGGTAGAGCGCTTGCCTAGCATGTGTGAGGCACTGGGTCATCCTCAGCACCACATAAAAATAAATAAATAAAGTGTCTGTCTACAACTAAAAATATTTTTTAAAAACATTATATATATATAAAAATATATATATAATATATATATATTATATATATATATATAATATATATATAAAAATATATAAAAATATATATATATATATCTCAACTGTGCTCTCAACACAAAATATTTTAAACACATGTAATTAACAAAGATCTCCCAATTTTTCTTTTTTATTTATTTTTTTCACTTTTTAACTGATACATTAAAAACACAAAACATTAATGTATAAGTATTGTGGTATCCTCATGTTTTGCTGTACATATACATTTGATAATAATGTTAATCTATCTCCCCATCACAAAAGTCCTTTCTTCTAGCTTTTTGAGGTATACAGTAAGTACAAAATAACTGCTGTGTACACTAAAACTTCTTACTTCTATCTAAATGCAACTTAGTACCCATTAATTAAATTTTCCCCATTCCTCACTCCTCCTTTTACTGACTTTTACTTTCAAGGAGTTCAAGATAAACTACTTTCATGAGAAAGAACCTTTAAGGAATGGGAAGAAAATAGATCAATGGAAAGGAGGATGGAGGACATTGATAAAGTCATGTGTGCAAAATTAGAAGGAAAAAAATCTCTACCCTATAAACAGTTTATGTCTTCATGCCACTGAAGTAAAAGGAAAGAAAGTAGACAACATAAGGAAATCCTATTTTCAGGCTTCTCATTTCTAACATTATCATTATGATGACTCTGTTGATCATAAACACATTGATTTAAAAGTTATCCTGGGGCCTAGGGCTATGGCTCAGCAATAGCACACTTGCCTGGCATGTGTGAGACACTAAGTTAATTCTCAGCAATACATATAAATAAATAAATAATAAATATCTATCAACAACATATATGTATGTGTGTATATATATATATATATGTGTGTGTGTGTGTGTGTGTGTGTGTCCCCCCCAAATGGATTCTGTTATTATAGTATCTTGGTTTGTTTGTTCCTTTTTTTTTTCATGTTGTCTATGTGTTTTCATTTCTTGCAGTGTGGATTTGAGGTATTAGAGTATCTACCCTACAATCTTGCAGTATCTGAGCAGATTATCTCTACCTCACCTTGACCTTGACGTTGGGCTTCCAGACCCTGCCTGTGTCCCTCGATGGATGCTACTACAACTAAAAGTGCTGGTGGCAACAGTGGAAGTAACTTGAGATAGCAGTGGGGGTGTCCCAAGATGGATGCAATCTCTTTCAGAGATGGGGCTGAAAGGGAGGGCATTCCATTGGCTTTGGGATGCCTGTTCAGAGATGCAGGTGTTTCTAGGCTGTCTGTTGTTGTAAGGTTGAGGCTACTGCATGAGGAGGGCTTATGGTGATGGCCTGGGCTCTAGAGTGGGTCTGCCGGTTGGTAGGGGCATTCCTGGGCCGGGGCCTGAAGTCTGCTGTGGGTCTGCTGGTGGTGGGGTGGACCTGGGTCCTAGTCTGGGCCTAGGATCCAGAGTGAGCAAATTACTCATTATCTACATCAAGTTTTACAGATTATGGCTTCTAACATCTTGGGTTTTAGTCATAGAGTGGCTATGTTCTGAATGTGTCCCTCCAAACTTCATGATGAAAACTAATGACTTTTGTGGTAGAATTAAGAGGTGGAGCCTCTGGGGAAGTATCTTATTTCACTGGATAGTATATAAAGAACAAAAGTTCATTTCTTACAGTTTTGGAGACTGGAAGACCAAGATAAAGGAGTTGGTGGGTCCGTGCTTGTCCACATCTGTTGCACTCTTAAAGGGGAGGAACATGTTTCTTCAGGTGGTGAAGGCAGGGGGCCAAAAAAATCACATGCCTTGTGATGCCTATTTGATAAAGTCCTTACTTTTATTCATGAAGGAGGAGCTCCAATGGCCAAATCAAGCTTCACCTCTTAGTACAATCATATAGACCATTAAGTTTCAACACATTGGAGAGGACATATTCAAACCATGACAGGAAATGACTAAGTCATCAAACCGAATCACTCATGAATGAGATTAGTAACCTTATGCTTGAGCAAGCCCCTTTGTCCCCTTACACATAGAAGAATCTATCTGTATGAGAAGCCAAATCTGTTGGCATTTTGATCTTCAACATCCCAGTCTCTAGAAATGGAAGCAGTAAATTTCTGTTACTTTTGAATTACCCAGCCTAAGATATCTTGTTATAACAGAATAACCCAAGCAGATTGAGACAATGGTTAAGTGACAAAAAAAAAAAAAAATGACCAGTTTTGTAAGATAATTAGAGAAAAAGAAAGCAGAGGGACAAAGGATAGAAAAGAGAAAAGAGAGTGAGAAAAGACAGGAAGACTGAGACCTAGAAAGAGAAACAAGAAGAGAAATAACAGAAATTGTGTAATATGGCCTTTAAGCCCAGAAAATGGAAGGCAGACTAAAACGATGATTGAAGTAGTAGTGTGGTCAAAGTAGTAGTGTTAAAATATCCTTTTATAAAGCTAAATAGGAAATTCAGGTATGGTATATAAGTCTGAGTGTACAAATTGTGAAAGACATAAATATACCATGTGACAAATTTTACTTTATATTGTTGGCTAGCATTATGCTAAAGCAGACTGCACAAAGACTTAATTGTCCATGGGGAAAGGGTTTATTTAAATAAATTTGAGAAATATCACATATCTCCCCCTGAAAGTGCTATAATACATATCAGCATATTAACCTCTCTAAGAAATCCTGGAAAATAGATTGAGTGAGAATTACTTAAATTGGTGTTTATCAGTCTTGTTTAAAGACAGGATAGTTTTTTTTCACATATAAATCCCAATTTGTGAGCTGTAAAATACTGAATGTTTAGGCTGTAAAAGATAAGAAAAGCATACAGTTTAGGAAGATAAGATCTCATGATAATGGGATAAAAACAGAGAGGCTATGGAAATAATCAAGAGGAGAGATTGGGTCTTAGATTGGTCTGGGGATAGAATAAAAAGATATGGGTCAATGTGAGAAATGTATCAGAGACATTGACTTTTGCCAGGCCCACAGCCTCCCCTGGGATTGCCCTTTATAGTTTGTCACTTCACAACTTGAATCAGAGGGGAAGCCTGATCCAAGGTGGTCAGCAAAGAGACTTTCACAGTCTAGCTTAAAAACAGAGGTTAGGATTTCCATTTCATGAGTTTGAAAGTAGGAAATGGAGACTGAGATTTAGCAGATAGATAGAGACACATGTAGATATGTAATAATATACATGGAGAGAAAGAGTCTATACACAATGCTCATTTTCCATGTTCAAATTATATGCAGACTTTATATGCAAACTTTAGAGCTAAAATCCAGAGGAGTGCTTATCTGTGTATGAAAAATCAATTGCATTGATGTTGCCATTTGCAGGTTATCTTAAATTATTAATATTTATATCTGGTTTCCCCTAGTCCTTGTGTAATCTTTCCACCATGAGTTAAAGGTGTCTGTATTGCTTCCAAGAAAAACAGAATTATTTTAGAGTATGCATGAAAATAGATAGAAATAGTTAATGCACAGGAGAGACCTGAGGGAAGCAGGGCACAGAATTTATGTTATTACAATTAAACAGAATAAAGAATGCACAGAACCAGACTACTTCACGTGTGTACATAAATAAGGAGAATGAAGATTTATCTAAGCTAGGGAAAGAGGAGCCAATGAGCCCAACCCTCACAGCAAGTCAGGGAGTGGAGATGAGAGAGACAGATGCAGGTGATGAATAATCATGTGGTGTCCTTGTAGAAAAACTGTCATCACCCTTAGTAGCCCCCAGCAGGAAGTCCTGTGGATATCAAATAAACAGGTAGAGATTACTCATTATCTGAGCCAGGCACCATGGTATACTCCTGTGACCCCAGAGGCTGAGGTGGAAGTATAGAAGTTTGAGGCCAGCCTTAGCAGCTTAGCAAGACCTTGCTTTAAAATAAAAGAAAAATGGCTGGGGACATAACTCAGTGCTATGGTGCGCCTGAGTCCATAGCCTAGTACTGGGGTTGAGGGACCAGTACTCATTACCTGGACCTAGAAGAGTGCCTTTGATCATGAATTATGACTTCCATCTACAGATAGAAATTCTGAATTAAATACTCCTCTCAATGACCCAAGAATTTTCTGTGATGTATTTGATCAGGTTGCATAAGAAAATATCAGTCTGAGAGACTTAAATAATGAAAATTTATATATCACAATTCTGGAGGCTAGAAATTCAAGATCAAAGAGGTGACTGACTCAGTTGCTGTTAAGGGCTCTCTTCCTGGGTTACAGACAACCAATTTCTTGTTGTATACTTACACAGTATAGAGTCCAAGCTCTCTGGCATCTCTTCTTATCAGAACACTAATCCCACCATGAGAGCCCTACCCTCCTGACCTCACCTAAACTTAATAACCTTCCAAAGGCCTCCTTCTCCAAATACCATCACATTTTGGGGGTTAGGGTTTCAACATATGAATTAGGATAGGGTTGGGAACACAATTCAGTCCATATCATTTTGCCCTAGCCTCCCCAAATTCATGTCCTTCTTACAAGCAAATATGTTATAGTTCAACAGCCTCAGAATTCATAACTAATTCTAGCACTAACTCAAAAAAGTCTGAAATCAAAAGTCTTTCTGAAATTTTATCTATATAAGATGCAATTAAGACTTGAGAAAAGATTCATCCTAAGGCAAATTCTTCCCTGGTTGTAAACCTGTAAAACCAAACATTATATGCTTCCAAAAATACAGTGGTGGGACAGGTATAGAACAGATATTTCCACATTCCTATCCCAAAAGGGGAAATAGAAAAGAAAGAATAATAGGCCCCAAGCAAGTCCCAAATATAACAAGATTAATTTCAATTCCACCAAATAGTAAATCTTGAATGTAATTCTCATTGGATTAATCCTCTGCCTTCTAGACCCACTGAGGTGGTGGTAACTCCATGGGATCCTGAAGCTCCCACATTCAGAAAGAAGTCATCCGGTCTGATGAAATCCAGGTAATGACCCTGATCTTATATGAAACACCTTTGATGTTATTTTTCCCTGGTTCTTGAAGAATAGCACATGTTTGCAGCCAAATATCTTCATTGTCCTGTTTTGTCAAATCCAAAGAATCCCACAGCCTTTCCTCATTTCCGCTTATCTCTTCTGCCCTCTTTAGTTCAAGTTGGCAGTGCTTTTGCTGGTACAATACTATATCTATTTTGACTGTATCTATTCTTAAAATCCTTGGTGTTTTCTTCAGAATGATCTTTCTTATCTTTTGCAATTTAAATGATACACTGAAAATATTCGAATCTCCAATTTCAGATTCCTTCTTGCTTAACAATTCCTTCTTCAAATCATCTTTCTCCTTTTGCATTTTACTATAATCATCCAGGAGAAAACTTTTTGAAACACATATCCAGTTTCATCACTCATAATTTCTATTTCCACAAAATCCTAGAACACAGGTCAGCCAAGTTTCCTACCAATATATAACAAGGATTGCCTTTCCTTTGGTTTCAAATAATGTTTCTCATTTCCATATTACTTTTAATTCCCACATTTCTAATATGTACCTCAAATTCTTTCAGCCTCTGTTCATTACCCACTTCCAAAGCTGCTTCCACATGTTTATATTTGTTACAGCAGCATCTCAATTCTTGGTTCCAAAATCTGTATTAGTCTGAGCTATCCACAGAAACAGAACTGATAGCATTATACAGGTAAAGCAAGAGTTATTATAAGAAATTGGCTCATATGGTTATGGAGGCTAATAAGTCCAAAGATCTGAAGATAGCAAGCTAAAGACCATGAAGAGCAGATAGAGTTAAGTACCAGTCCAAGTCCAAAGACTGGGGAACCATGAGATCCCATAGTATAAATTCTGATCTAACACCAAGTCCAAAGGCAAGAGAAGACAGACATCTTGGCTCAACGACAGAGGTACAAAGCAGAATCTCCCTTTTTTCAGCCTTTTTGTTCTATTCAGACCCTCAATAGATTTAATGAAGGCCAGCCACATTAGGGAAGGCAATCTGTTTCACTCATTCTACTGATTCAAATGTTAATCTCATCTAAAAAATACCCTCATAGACACATTCAGAATATGGTTTAAGCAAATATCTGAGTACACTGTGGTCTAGTCAAATTGACACATAAAATTAACCATCACATAGGCCCTATCTAGAATAACATTCATAGGGCCTCAGCTGGCAGATGAGCCCTTTGACACTCAGAGAAGTGGTAATTTTGAGGAAAGAGAGCCTCAGCATTGATAATTGGGTGGAATTGGAGAGGGGTATGCTCTGTCCCCGTTAAATGGTAAACATAACAGATTTTCTATAAAATTTTACTTTGAAATTTTATTACTTTTATGAATGTAACTATAAAAGGTCAAATTGAACATTGCTTTGTTGTCTCTGCATGCTTAAGCAAGTCAGATGGAAATAAAACTGCATGGAAATAACAACCTCTCTAACTTTAATAACAACTCATAGCTTTGTTTATCCCAGAACCCTCTGGATCTGAGGACCACCTATGTAGGAGGAATTAAAAACTAAATGAAAGTACTCCACATTCTGTGCCTAGCAGTTTAATTTTTAAGCCTTTATAACCATAAAAGCACTCAACTATTGTTTTATATTTTGTCTTAGAATGAGTTTCCTAACAAAGATTTCAGTAAAAGTAAATCTGATATTTACAGTCTCAATTTGTTTTTTGGTTTTTATGAGCTCTTATTAACATTTCCTTCATCTGAGTTCCCTCTGTTCTTCTTGGTACTGATGTTTGCTGGGGGATATAATTCTAAACTCCAGAGCATAAATCTACTTTTCTAAATGTAATTCTCACTCTCTCCACTCAGACATAATACTTTGGTTTTGTTTAATTTTTTTACATGTTTTCAATTTTCTGTTGCTTCAAAAAATTTTATAGATTGAACATGACACCTTTCCAATCTCATCATCAAGGGGTTTTCACTTTCTGCATTAACCAGGTATTCAGTCACTTTTAGAAACTTGGTTCTATGGATGAAATAAGAATTAGGATGCACAATTAAACAAATACAGTGATATGATAGTGGCACAATGAGGAAATTCTAATGCAATTGAAGCTTCAAATGCAATTGAAGCATTTTTTATAAGCCAGAAATAGAATGTCTTTTTTATTGTTGGTTTTTTTTTATGATTGTGTTTTGCTTCTATTTGTTGTTTTACAATTGGGTTTTTCTTGGTATAATCTCTTAGTCTGTTCTAAGCCTCAATAATGTCTAAAATGAATCCGGATTTCTTTAACACATATTTAATAAGCAATAAAAGTGTAATAAATATTGGGCTTCATTCAGTTAGAAACTGAAGATAAAATGGTGAACAAAAATACTGAAGTCTATTGTCTTCTACAAGGGAGGCAAACTTTAATCAAATAATCATAAATACTTTAAAAAAAAAAAAAAAAAAAAAAAAAAAACCCTTTCCCACCTCCCCTATCTCTTTTCTTGGTTTCCTGACTTTTGTTCACTGCTACCACCAAAATACCTTTACAGTATATTTATTTTTTCCACCTACATCCCAGGATTTTGTTAACTTTTATATCCTTTCCAATCCACATGCCTCCCTCAGGGATTTAAAAGACTTCATGGCTCCAACTTTTACCTATATGCTGAGTATTAAAACAATTCTCTTCTTCGCAGATATCTCTATTTTCCCTGCCTAGCCCCTTAGAAGACTTTCAGAAAATCTTGGAATGTCTCATCTTCAGTTCCATTTTCATTAAATGAACACTCCAATAATATCCTAATTGTTGGCCTTTTTATTTTACTCCTCTTATCACCTATTCTAGAATATTTCTAGTGTACAAAAATAATCATTTCATCCCACGTCTAAAAGTCCCTAATTGTGTTCCAGAGAGCAATCCAAGAACCTCAGCAAGACATAGAATGTCCTCAGAGGTCTAATCACGACTGAGTTAGCCTTCTGCACTCCTCCACATGCTGCACTTCTTCACCTTACAAAATATGCCCTCAGCTTCCATCATGCTTTTCCTCCGTCTGGAGGTATATTCTTCTCAAAATAGTCTGCTTTTCTACTCAAGATTTATGACTCAATTCAACTAGTGTCTCTTCCTTGAAACCCTTGATGCTCCTCTCTAAGATGATTAGGGAGATTTGGTCAGTGCTCTGTTAAACCATTGTTACAAAGACAGACTTCTATTAAAGCTTTCATTAAAATGCCCTATGAGTTCATATCACTTATGGTCAAAAAAGCTGGGGAAACTGCAGATGAAGAATAGATATTGAATAGTGATGAGTAAGAATGTGTGTGTGTGTGTGTGTGTGTGTGTGTGTGTTGAGTAAAGGCTACTTTGGAAATATGGAACTATGCTTTCTTATTCTTTGGATAGACAGTGAGGAACAGAGGACATAGGAAACAACATAGAATCTGGCATTTACTGATGGTGTGTCAAACAGAAAAGGAGGTTATTAATCATAAATTTTGAATTGGTCCCTATGTATTGTGATGTGAGTTAGGATTAATTTGTTGATGAGTAACAGAAAAATCTCATAAATGTTGGGTTATAAACAGTTTTTATGTCATCCTTTTCTATTGTTAATGTCTGACATGACAACCCTGGGTTGAACAGCACCTCACAGGAACGGAGAACATATATCCTTTGTGTCTTTGCTCTGTCACGTGTAACTGCTAAGAGCCGCAGCCAAGTAATATGATGCATGGCATTTTTGGTTGAAAGGTGATGCCAGCAAGCCATTGGGATGATATGATTATGTTAAGATCTGTATTCATATGGATATTGGACTCCTGCTGTCCACCTCGGCCTGCTACAGGACTCCTGGAGAGTTCCCATTGGTTGGGGAAGTGCGGTAGGAGGGAATTCCGGAGGAGGGACTTCCTGTGGGGGTCCGGGAGAACGCCAAGTGGGTCAGTCGGCAATCTTGCCGGGAGTGTACGGGGCATTGGCGGCAGTTTCAAAAATAAAGTTTGTTCCTGCTTGAGTGGCTTGTGATTTTGTGCCCAGCCAGACTGCGGCATGTAACTTCAAATGCATGGTCCAAAATGGCAATGGACATTCAAAGAAGCATAGGGAAAGGGGTAAGGAAGCACATCATGAAGATTTCATGAGTGCTATCTTATAAGGAAACTTCCAGAAGCTGAGAAACCCTACCACTTGCCACCCATATCCTACTTCATAGTGAAAGAGAGGCTAGGAAAAGCTATCCTTTTGCTGGTACGGCATTTTCTAGCTTAAAATTATCTGACTACAGAACTAGGATGTAGCTTAATGGTGGAGTATTTGCCTAGTATGTGCAAGGCCCTGAAAAAACATTACTACTCTGGAAAGAGAGAAGGATAAGGCAATAAACATTTATTTTTGCCTCTTTGTATTTCAGGCTGAAGATGTACATGTACAGTGATTATTCTATCACAATCACTGAATAAATATTTTACAATAAAAATATTGTTACAACTATTCACTCACATCACTTTCCAATTCTTCCACATCCAGGCAAATTGAATCCTTTCATTCAAATGACCCCTATCTATTGCTAAAATAGTGGATATTATGGCCTCTATCAGTCCCTGAAAACTACCTGAACTGTGCCCAGAAGCTGACATAATAACAGTGACTAAATTACTAAGGGTCCACAGATAATCTTAGAGTTGTCTAACATTATCAGAGAGTTACTGAGGTAGATTAATTAAATATTATTTGCATTTGAACTCAATCATAACCTCTCAAGCCTCAAAGATGAACTTTACTCCCAAAATTATTGACCAAACCACCCTACTTACTGCACTAAGACCAACAAGACCAAGTCTCTGTTTTTCTAATGGGGTTTAAAAGATGACTGTACTTTACTGATTTGATAATATTTGTTTTCCCTTTCTAAGGGACTAAAATATGTGGCTCTTGGCTGGTGGGTCATTTGAGAATGCTATAGGATATTTCACCTATAAGACAGGACCAATGGCTACTAGCAGATAGGATAATCTTCCTGGGTACTTGTTTGCCAGATATCATTATGCACAGATTCCTACTTGGATTACTGATGGCAGGTTATACAAGTCCTAAGGAAAGATTTTTTTGTTCTCAGTAACCTTAACTGGAGTGATCACAGTGTTGAATGTTACAAAGTATCCTGGAGTTTATTAATGAACCCATCAGCTAAATTATAGTGATCATTAAAACTGCCAGTTAGTGTCAAAATGTTTTGACTATCAAATTCAGAGAGATTAATCATTCTTTTAAATATGCTCTGCTGGCAACCTAATTCTTTTTTCTGGTCCAAGATGTCATTTAGTATGGTATCCCCTTTCTTCCTTTTTTTGCAGGTTGATAATTAGGTGAAGGACAAGTGGGTAGAACCAACCTTTTTGGAAAATTTTTAAAATGAGTTAATGATCCATTCCTTCAGCACTAGAATCTGAAGGTGAGTCACTGAAGCTAATGACATTTGTAATCAGTGTTTGCAAAGAGCATTGGGTAATCGGAAGAACAGAGGTAAAGGCATTTCAGACCAGAACACACATTCTAGAGGGCGAGAAATTCTGCCAACAAATCATCAATGACATCTTGTTCAAAAGCAAAGGGAATTTTCAAAATGTTATAAATTGACAAAAGTCAGAAGATGTTTGATAAGTTGAAGAAGTAAGAAAATATTGACTGAGAGAGCCGGTTTTGTTATAAAAATTGACAGGAACTTCAAGATATGTTTGACAATGATTGAATTGGGTTACACGAAGTGGCACATCTTGCGCCTTGCTTCTTTTCCTTATCAAAATTGAGACTTAGTAAATGGCATCATTTTGTTTGCTTCTGCTCCCTTTCTCACTATTGCCATAAAAATCTATGATGCTTGCTCCAATTTTTAGAAGCATTGCCAGAATTTATTTTTAAATTTTAAAATACTGTATAAAGTAGCTGCTTAAGCACTTAGTAGAGCTACAAAAAAATACTACTTCTTTAAAGGAAAAAAAAAATAGCTTTTGGTTTTTCAGCAGCAGAATCTTCCCCCAATTAAGCAAACTGATTTCTATAAAGCTAGGACAGTGGTGTGTCACCATTTTGCCCTTTCTGATGTCAAAAATTCAGATCCTAATTGTGAAAAGTGTTCTCCAATTGCTTCCTTATGCTCACCTCCAATGAGAGAAAAGATATATTTTAATAGTGTGGTTTTTGTAGCCATGTATATTTACAATTTTGAAATTTTAATGAAGGAAATGAACTTGTGCAAAAATATACTTAAATTCAAAAATCTGAATTCATGATTGTGATTCAGTTTTAGAAATCAGAAAGTTAAAAACATAAGTGGATGAAAGCCTTAGTGCTATTCACATTGAAGAGTGTTTCAGTGAATCTTTTGCTACAATGACCAAAAGACCAATTTTAGAGGAGGAAAAGTTTATTTGGAAGTCACAGTTTCAGAGATCTCATTCCACAGATGGACAATTCCATTGCTCTGAGCCCAAGGTGAGGCAAAACATCATGGTAGAAGGGCATGGCTGAGGAAAGCAACTCAGTACAGGGCACCAGGAGAGAGAGAGAGAGAGAGAGAGAGAGAGTTCCACTCACCAAGAACAAAATATATACCCCAAATGCACACCCCCTAGGGATCCACTTCCTCCAGCCACACCCAACCTGCCTGCAGTTTATACACAATTAATCCATTGGAGGATTAATGCACTGACAGGGCCAAGACTCTCATGAGCCAATTATGTCACCTCTAAACCTTCTTGTATCATCTCACCCATGAGCTTTTGGGAGACACCTAATATTTACAACATAAGAGAGAGAAAGGAAAGAGTCGCGATTCAGTACTAATCAGGGTCTCTTATAGATGATGCCAATAAGAAGCTGCTGTCCCTCTGACATGTCCAAGTGTTTCCCAGAGAACCTTGAGCACTGTCTTTCATATCAGTGGTTGCACTATGGTTGATGCATTTCCCACACACCAGTCCTGTGCTTTACTCATCCTTTGAATGCCTTGGGCCATCTCTATGTAAGACAGGCAGGAGACGTTGGATCAATCACATAGCATCTATTTACTTTTCCTTTCTTCTTTCATCTCCCAAGTTTGAACAAGAAAAGAATTTATATTTACTGAATGCCTGATGTAAATTAGTACAGAGCTCCACATTTTACACACATTATTTCAATACATTTTTCACAGCAGTGCTATTATAATTTTACAAATGAGGAAATCCAGATTGATAAGGGTTACATACTTTTTTCAAGGTCATAGAGTAAGGAAATGGAGAAGCTGGGCTGCCCAACTCTTTCTACTCAAGACTCCATACCCATCTCACCTGGACCTAAAAGTTATTTTCAGTTTGGATTGATGAAATGAAGACTAACTTTGATGCTGAAATGTATTAGTCATTACTGACTTATCAATTTGTCAATAATTTGATAGACAAGCAGAACAAAACTGTCTTTAATGGAAAGTTAGGTCTAACATTTATTATAAGAAGTCATATTTATATTCATCATGAAGACATGTATATGGGGAGTAATTTTACTATAGTGTGCACCTGATACACATATTTTAAATCACTTAAAATTTTTGTATATTAATTATAAATATTATATTCTATTTTCAATATACTTAGTGTATATTTTAAAAGTTATTTGCTGGATATTTCTTTAAAATATCTGGTCAACATTCAAGCTAATTTTATAATCTTCATATAAGCCTTTCACATAAGTTCTCATCTTGCTGAGTACTTCATTGGCATTCTGACTTAAGCATTTCTCTGATGGCAATCTGTTGAATACCACAGTTAACAGTGCATAATGATATCTAAAGCCAGTATTTTACACAATTTCTCAGTACTTTGAATGTACAACTATGCTGACTTAATTCTACTAGTTTTCCACTGCAATAGAAACACAGTAACTATGGTACAACATAAAGTGTGTTTGTAATCATTCATTCACAAAATTCATCTTCTCAAGCGTTATTAGCTCAGTAACTTTTCATTCAGTCATTTTGACCTTACTTAACACCTATTCTACCTAAATATACCCATCTTGCAATATAATATTTGTCTGTTACTCATAACTATTTGCTTTTTATTTCTGATAATTTCTTTCTTTATTTTTTTTTATTTCATTGTTTTTTGCTGTTAACTTGGACTAAAGGTAAAAACAAGTACCTTTTACCTTTCTTTAAATTCCATTTGGATGGAGAAAGGAGTTTGGAGAAAGACTATATAAAACAAGTTTTAATAATGAGTAGAAATTTATTAGTAAAAAGTCAGTGGGGACCTATTAAAAATCCAGATGATTGAATAGAATCACTAACATGAGAGGTCAGTGATACATGGGAAATATTCGGCCATTTCATTTTCTGCATGTTGGTAGGGTGAGCGAAGGCAAGGTCAGAGCCTATGGTGCTTCAGTATTTCCCAACTGGCTGGTATATTTAGAGACCTGACCACAAGACATGCCTAGAGCTAGCATACAAGCTCCATGAGAGTGACTGGAACAATTCCTAATGTAGAGCAGTCTATAAATAATGATGCACAAATACCTTGATGGTTTGGTAGAAAAATTATAAAGAGCACAGAAGCCCTTCCATTTTGTTGTATGGACACATAGAAATTGTTTCCTCTTTGTTCTCTTAGTTTACATCCAGAAAGGAAGGGGACTGAAATTGATGAATAGGGCTTAGGAATGCTTATTGAGTCAATGAGCCAGAGCTGTTCCCATAAGCCTTCATGAAAACTCTTTGGCTCCTCTTTGCTTGAGGATGCCTAGAATTCTGTCAACTTTCATGAAGATAAAACATTCAAACCTTAACTTTGGGGGAATGGCTTATTTCACTTAGCATGATAATCTCCAATTCTCTCCATTTACTGGCAAATGCTATAACTTCCTTCTTCTTTATGGCTGAGTAATACTCCATTGTGTGTATGTTCCACATTTTCTTTATCCATTCATCTATTTAAAATTACCTAGATTGGTTTATAGCTTGGCTATTGTGCGTTGTGAAGCTATAAACACTGATATGGCTGCATTACTGTAGTATGCTGAGTTTAAGTCATTTGGATACATACCAAGAAGTGGGATAGCTGTGTCACCTGGTGGTTCAATTCCTAGCTTTCGAAGAATCTCCATACTGTTTTCCAGAGTGGTTGCTCTAATTTGCAGGGCCAACAGCAATGTATTAGTGTACCTTTTTCCTCACACCCTCACCAACGTTTATTGTTACTTGTATTCTTTTTTGTTTGTTTGTTTTGGGTTTTGCTTGTTTGTTTGTTACTTGTATTCTTGATGATTGTCATTCTGATTGGAGTGAGATGAAATCTCAATTTAGTTTTGATTTGGTATTCCCTAATTGCTAGAGATATTGAACATTTTTTCACCTATTTATTAACCATTTATATTTCTTCTTTTGAGAAGTCTCTGTTTAGACCTTTTGCCCATTTTTTCACTGGGTTATTTGTATTTTTTAGTGCTAAGTTTTTTGAGTTGTTTGTATATTCTGGATATTAATTCCCCAAGGAGCAGGTGGCAAAGATCTTCTATTCCGTAGGCTCTGTCTTCATGCTCTTGTTTCCCTTGCTGTGCAGAAGCTTTTTAATTTGATGCAATCCCACCTACTGATCTTGATTTTTTTTTCTTGAATTTTAGAAGTCTTGTTAAGGGAGTTGGTTCCTGTGCCAACATGCTGGCATGTTGAGCCTACATTTTCTTCTAGCAGGTGCAGGGCCTTGGGTCTAATTCCTAGGTCTTTGATCCACTTGGAGATGACTTTTATGCAGGGTCACAGATATGGATTAAATTTCATTCTTCTACATATGGATTTCCAGTTTTCCCACCTTTTGTTAAAAAGGCTATATTTATGTTAGTTTGCCTCTGGTGTTTTCTATTCTGGTCCATTAGTCTTCATTCCTGTTTTGGTACCAGTACCAAATTTTCAACTGTGTCCTATGTACACCCTTTCTGTTTCAACTTGCTGTTTTATCCTGAATTCTCATATTATTGTTCATTTTGCCACTATTCCACAGACTAATCATTAACCTGGGGGCAAAAATATATTTAACAAATATAACTTCCACTTAACTATCAAAATAACTCAGGGCAATATTGAATGACCTCTTATATGATCAGATTGTGCAGATCTATTTTCAACATATTCTACTCATGTTCTAACTGAGGTCTAGCTTCTAATAATAGACATATTATTCCTAACCAAACCTCATTATAAAGAACTTAAAGAGTTGTTCACACTTTCTCATTGTACTTGGACTTTATTACACTGATTTGAATGTTGCTCATGTGAAGAGATCAAAAATTCAATTTTCCCATTTTAATCAGTTAAACACTATAGTGTCTATCAAACAGGACAGAATCTGCTGAACCATAATTAATCTCTTTTCTAAAGTTTAAGGACTCAGTAAAAGGTTGATTTAAATTTTGTCTGGCAGATTTAGCAAATAAAAACACAAAATACCCAGTTAAATTTGAAATTCAGGTAAACAAATTTTAAAATAAACATAATGAGGTATTTAGGATATACATATAGTAAAATAGTTATTTTTTAATCTGAAATTTAAATAAGTATTTTTATTATAAGTGTGTCCTAAATATTTAACATGTATACAAATATAAACTATTACTTGTTGTTTATCTGAAATCCAAAATTAACTGAGTCACAAAGGGACCTCTGAGAAAGAAATGAAACCCTGATAGCTATTCAATCATTTGAGATATTAGATACAATTTTGCTTCAAAAAATTAGAAGGGCTGGGGTTGTAGCTCAGTGGTAGAATGCTTGCCTTGCACACATGAGGCCCTGGGTTTGATCCTAAGCACCATATAAAAAATAAATAAATAAAAATAAAAGATATTTTTAAAAAAAGAAAAGTAGAAGACTGTAGAATTTTCAAAACTTGTTTCATTTGGCCTGCTTGTAACTAAGTATGTTTGCATTTGTGCATATGCACAAACTCCTTCTTTAAATCATTGTTTAGTTCTCCAGTTTGCTATAGATCAGTTTTAGTTGGTATATATACTAAATATATTCAATTATATTTTTATTTTTCTATGAAGGTAATATTCTAGGTTGTACACACAGGTTCTAAAGACAAGAGATTGTGTGTACTATCTTTACAGAGTCAAGCTGTTTGATGTGACATGACATACTGTGACATTTTGGGATTAGGCAGAAAAATCTGTATTTGCTCCTTGACATGTTTTACTACATTCATGATTCCAGGAGAATCCCATCATTTAGAATTTCAAGTCAGCTTCCAAAAAAGTAAGGGAAGGGAGACAAAAAGAAATGTAATTGAGTCAGAAACTAGGAGGATGGGAGCACTTCTACATCTTCAAACTCTTTTGCTATTCTGGAATCAACTTTCTACACTAATTTGCACCAGAAATTTAAGAATCTGAATTACCAATTATTGGTCACAGTATCTGCTCTCTGATTAGATTCAAAAAACATATTCTAAAATATGCTTATTATAGAAAAGCCAGTACACTTAGGTGAGATATATGTGTGTTGGAGTCACTTAAATTATTTTAAGGAAACTGAACGGGAGGATAAAAGGACAGGGAAATCCACTTTTTCAAATTAATGCAGATATACTCTTGACCTGCTTACCAGAACTGACTCTATGTGAGAGATGTCACAAATCCCACTATGTAGCAGGTACTGTCTTGAATTTTATCAGCCCAATCTTGAGCTCAAGAGGCAAATGCATCCACTTTACTGGTGGAGTCTCTTCTGAGAAGTTGAGCTTAGTTCAGATACTAGTAGAAGTACAGAGTTAATAGGAGGCAGATTATCAGACAGTCCACAGGAAACTATATCTACAAAACTCCAAATCTCATGTCTTAAAAAAAAAATACTCTCCTCACAGGAAGAAAAAAAAAAACTCCACCTTAAGTGTAATGGAATGATATTTATTTACCTAAGAATTCTATGCTCTCAAGATGGGTGAAGCTCAATGACAGAACATTTGCCTAGCATGCATGAGCTCCTGAGTTCAATCCTTAGCACTGCAAAACAAATAACCAAAACAAGAATTCTGAGCTCTCAAAATAAATGATTACCTTGAAAACATTAAAGGTGACAATATTCCAAATTGTGACATTTTCATCCCAGACAAATGCTAAACCAGAGACTACTCCTAGATAACAGGCATAAATCAGGAAGTCCATGAACAAACCTCAGGTGTACACACTAAGATCTGTGTATATAATAAAAATAAATCAATACAAAGGATGATTTTGAATCCATATAATGGAAAAACCCACAAAGTAATCTGAACAATCATGACCAACATTAATTTAGTATTTACAATATCCCAAATACTCATTTAATCCTGGCATCAATCTTGTGAAGTAAGGGGTTATTCCTATTCTATTTTATAAACTGGTAAATTACAAACTAAGAGGGGTCATAATTCCACAAAGCCAAATAGTAGAGAATGAGGATTCAAAGTCATGTATTCTAGATACAGAGCTCATATTCTAAATGACAATGTAGGCTATGCTTAAATTAAATAACTGAATATTAAGTATAAGAATATATTCAATGACATAATATTTGAAATTTTGATACAAACACTCTTTTAAAAGCCAATGGCTATATTATAGTCACCTTACAAATGTAATCTGATAATGAGAACAGGATAATCAGACTATAATACACCCACCCACACCAGGGTAATTATTAAAATTCATATTCTTATTGTTGTTGTTGTTCCAGTACTGGGGATAGAACCCAGGACCTCAGGTACTGAGCTATATCCCTAGCCATTTTTATTTTTTATTTTGAAACAAGTTCTTATTATGTTGCTGAGATAGGCCTGGAATTTGCCATCCACCTGACTCAGCTTCCTCAGATTACAAGCATGTACCACCAGGCACAGCAAAATTCAGATCCCTGAGCCCATCCTGGACTGAACTAAGGATTCTACTTGATGGGACAAATTTTGGTCTTTGACTCTATGTTTCCTAAAAGATAGGAAGCAAGAGTAAATTGGTGACATTAATTTATGTTATTGATTTGCTTCATTTTGCTTTTGTTTCCATAATTTGTTAACATAGTACTTATAACCAAAAGTAAGCATTGACTAGAATGATTATCTATAAGTATTAAAAACAATTAATGCTAGTTTACATAGTCTTAACTATTTATCTATACGCATTGTTTTAAAATTTAATATGAACAATATGTAATTTGATATAGCAATTAGATACACAAATAAATTATAGTTATAAAACATCATTAAAAATGAAGAAGAAATTATTATTTTATATTATCTGCATTTAAAAAAGCTAAAGTTGTCTGGGCATGTGGCACACATTTATAATTCCTGCAGCTAGGGAAGGTGAGGCAGGAGGATTGCAACTTCAAAGCCTGCCTCAGCAACTAAACAAGGACTTAAGCAATTTAGTGAGGCCCTGTCTCAAAAACAAACAAACAAAAATTTTTAAAGTTCTGGGGATGTGGCTGAGGTGTTAAGCATCTTGGGCTCAATCCCTGGTAATAAATAAATAAAGCTAAAGTTATAGATAATGATTCTCTTTAACTGCATCTAGAAAAGCTAAAAATATCTGAGTTCTATTAACTCAGTAGTATTATAGAATTTTTATTTAAAAGTATTTATAAATTCATTATTCCTTTCATGTGAAGTTATCACAACTAAGCATACTAAAATATAACTCTTTATTCCTTCATTTGGTAGGAATTTACAATAGTGCAGCTGCAATAGAAAACAGTATAGTGGTTCATCAAAAAGCTAAAAATAGATCCAGCAATTCCACTGGTGGGTAGATATCAAGATCTCAAAGGGACATCTGAATCCCTGTGTTCATTCCAATACTATTCATTGTAGTCAAGATATGGTAACAACCCAAATGTCTATCAACAGAACAATGGATAAACAAATTGCAAAATATTCATCCAGAGAATGTAATTCAGCCTAAAAAAAAAAAACAAAGGAAAGAAACCCTGCCCACCATTGCATCATTGTGGACAAACTCTTAGAGCATTGCCAGGGGCTGGGGAGAAAGGAAAAGGATGAATGGTTCAAGGGATGTAGAGTTTCAATTATGAAAAATGTCTATGCTCAAGAGATATGCTGCTCAGCATAGCACCTATAGTAAAAAATACTGTACTGTGCACTTAAAATTTTGAGGTTAGATCTCATGTTAAATTTTGCAACAAAAAAGAGGCATAAGAAAATTCCTAGAGATGATGGATATATCTATTACCTTGATTGTGGGGATTGTTACCTGGGTACATGCTTACGTCCAAGCTCATCAAATTCTGTACATTAAATATGTGTAGTCTTTTGGTCTATTGCTTATACCTCAATAAAGCAGAAGAAAGAAAGAAAGTGGGAGGGAGGAAAAGATTGCTGTCAATTTCCAGAGAAGTTCAAAACCAAGTTTTATGTAGGAAAAGTATAAACTGAACAAGAGTATAATGTGTTTCTATAAAGTAGAGACCAAAGTTGAACCTTCCCTGTGAGGCAACAGTCAGGTGGACTTTGAGGTCCTTGTGTCTAAAGATCTACAGAGATGTGAATGAATCACCTCCTTAATTTGAAGGGTACCTAAATTGATGATGGCTATTTGCTATTATTATGCTATTTTGGTAAGCGATCCCTTTAGCAGAAATTAGAAAGATGAGGGGGTGGGCAGTAAGTTTATTTTTTAGAATAAAAGCACAAAGAAAAACTATATATCCAATTACTTTGATATGAATGTGCCAGAACACATTAAATTAATTTTAGAAGATCCTCCTAAACTTGGTAGTTTCTGAGCATCATTTATGTTCTTCACTCTGTTTCCCAGTTGTTATCATATAATAGTACAACCCATCTAATGAAATTATTTGTTGGCATATGTTTACAGTAAACAAAAAATTCCAAGAATATAAAGTGGTGATAGGACAGTTTTAAAGAAGCAAAGAAAACAAATTTCATCCTGCAAGCCCAAGTTATATTGTGAAAAATATTTTTTTTTTTAGAAAGCACTAAGGCATAGGCTGATTCTGAGAAAGGTCCTTAAGACCTAACAGAGGAGATATCCATTTGGTGTACACATAATTTACACCTGACATTGAACAGGAAATAATATTTCAGCCATTTGTGAAGGCAAAAGAGTAGACAAAATTGTATTAGGGGTTGTCAAGTGCATTATAATAGTGTACTTGACGGAATACAGACATTGTTTACCTAAAATATACTGCAATTATTTTGAGATCAGGGATTCAGTTTTGTTCCTTTTGTTTCTTCTTATGGCCCAGAATGATGACTGACACAAATTATTTGTATAAGTTTATTCAAAGTAAATGTACTAAACTTCACAGCAAACCTAAACAGCTTTCATTTTCCTTATTTTGACTTAATAGAAAAATAACAAAACAGTTATAAAATCCATATTATGTATTAGGTCCTAAAAATAAATCAGTGTCATATAGGAGTTAATATTTGAACTGAGTCTTAATCATTATAATGTAGAAAATGGGGAATGTTACCTTGTAGGCCAGTAGAGATATTGGAGTTTTCAAAGGGGTCTTGGTGATAAGGAGTCTAGGAGTGGCTTAGATGTATGGAGGAGTGACATGGGAACCAAATCATGAACAAACTTAAATGCCATGTGAAGAACTTTGGATTTTAATCTATGGATCATGAGAAGTCATGAAAGTTGGAAGGACCATAAGTGTGAAGTTAAAGTAGGATCTGATTTGTCTTTTGGAAAGTTAAGTCTGGCGCTAGTTTGAATGAAGGACCAAATGGGAACTAGAACAGAACCAGGTCATAAAGCTATGGCAATGGTTCTGGAAAACAATAAAATGAAGCCTGAAAAAAAAGGATAGATGGGACATGCTGTATAATGTGAATATACATAATTCCAAAGACTTACTGATAAATCGGGGTGGAGATTATGAGAGGACTCAGGATGAGCCTAGATTTTCTGCCTGGGATATGGTGATGTTCTCTGTATGGAGAAAAACAGCAGAGCTGAGGACTCAGCAAGAAACACCAGATATCCATGTGGGACCCGTTTAGGTGTGAATTGCCAATAGGCAATTTCATGAAGGTATTTCATAGACAATTAGATATCAAAATCTCCAGCTCTGGGAGTGGCTGGTGCTAAATATGAATTTGAAATTTATCAGCAAAGAATTAGAAGATTGTCAACAACCAAGGAGCAAGAGTTGAAGACGAGCTAGAGAATATTAATTCAGGAAGTCAGGAATATCCTGACTTCCTGAATTAATGTGGGAGAGATGGAGGAAACCCACAAATGTGGGAGAGATGGAGGAAACCCACAAAAGCCAAAAAGAAGCCAGATTTCAAAGAGGAATTGAGTCAGATATCAAAATAAGATGCCCAGGAAAAACAACTACCATTTGACTGAATAATTTGAGGTATCTGATCAGTGGATTATAGTATTTTGAGTCGGAAAACCAGATTACACAAGATAGACAAAACTCAATGGTGAATGGAAATTGGTATATTTTTTGCAGCTGCAATGAAAAGAAAGTAGAAAATAGGGTTCACTGCTTGAGAAGACCCAGAATCAAGAAAATTCAATCTTCCTGGGCAAGTTCTACTTTCTGTGCCCCAGTCAGGGACCAGGGAGAGTCAAAATTATTATTCAGTAATAATTCCCTTTTTATTTTTTCCTCTTTCTTGATTCCCTTGCATATTTTTCAGTCCTGCATCTTTTTGTAAATGATCCTTATCTTACATTCCTTTTTCTTCCCTTCTGAGTTCTAGGTAAGGAAGACTGCACTCTACCCACACTGGACACACCCAGCAGGCAGGACAGGTCTGAGGGTTGGGGAATAAGCAGACACAGATGTGCCAGAGGCAGAGAAGAAGTGGTATTTTCCCATTATACTCAAATAGCAGCAGCATCTGGATTAAATTTATAAGAGTCACCAAACTTCACACAGTTCTTCACCCAAACATGTAGCAAATCTAAACAGCTTTCATTCTCCTTGTTTTGACTTATTTTTGCCTGTAAATATCTTTCTTTATTTATAACTTGTTTTCTTGGCCACCTTCTTTCCATTGAGTATTTCCTAAATGTTTTGAAAATCCCAGTTGAAATTATAAAGTTTTATTGAGATGAGAACTTTTTTTGTGAGACCTTCCCTCTGTAGCCTCTATTTCCAGATGTAATTTCTTTTTAAAGAACTGAGTTGGTTTAACTATAGAGGTATTGAAGAAACCATAAGAATTATCCAAGAGGGAAAGGATGGAGTTTGAATACTAGGGTAACCCACATTGTCTTATCATTCTTATGAAAGATCCTATTAATGGCATTCATAAGCTACAGTTTATTTTTAAATTAAATATCTATATTTTGACACATAGCACATGTGATATTTATTTTCAAATGGCTCAAAATAACTGAAAGTATCATGAATTACTAAAGTAGAACTACTCTTTCTTTTCCAGCATTAGTGCCCCATTTAATATTTTTTTAAACACTTCCTTGTACATTTATATAAATCAGTCAATGACTGCTTTGGAAAGATTCAGTATTGCTCAGTCCCAAACCATTCTTTGCCAACCATATGGAGGGAACTTGCCCACTGGAGAAACTGACTAATGTAAACTCCAGAAAATAGAAGAGCCTCTGTTCTCTGCTGCTTAGCTGCCCAGAGGGCCTCACAGCAGACACTCACCCAAGGCAGGAAGCTTTCTGTCTGAGCATCTTCAAATCTTGCCATTGTTCCAAATCCAGAAAAACCACAAATTCATTTAATTGCAATATGTTTCAAAAATTCAAGTGGCCTAAGGAAATGAGGTAGATGGAGCAGTCAGTAATTTGTCCCTCTAAATTCCCAGTGTTTGTTTCCTTATGATTTAACGGTTTCAATGTGCTTTTCCAAGAGAATTAGCAGGCCAAAAGAAACAAAAAAGTTCGCCTTCCTGTTTTTTAATTTCTTGTTGAATATCGCCACCATGTGGCCATTCTGTTTCTTTAATTATTATAAGAAATGACTGAAAAAATTGGGTTTCTATTCTCGTGTTTTCCTTTACAGCCTTTACTATGACTGAAGTATATCAGTATAGTTTATTCATTTTTTTGGACAAAGCTTTGTATCTATGTATTTCATCACTTTCCCTAAAGTCTCATTTTTATACTGGCTTGAACACCTATCACATGACTTTCTATGCATGATAGGTGCTCTATCAATGTGAGTTAAAGGAATCTTTTTTTGTCTTTCTCACTATTTTAATAGCCACCTATATAATGATGGTGTTTTAACTTAATTTTCTTCTTAACCCTTCCTAGAATTCAGTATCACTTATAGAAATATGTGTAACCAAATCTCTAATCATTTTTTAAAGCTTAATATGATAAAAATACAGTTTATCAACTTTTCTTATCATAAAATCAGTAGCATTATTTATTCTGAAATTCTGATTTAGAATCTTAAATAAATATTGATCCTACTTCTTGGTCCTATCTCTATTTAAGATAATAATACTCTTTTTCCTATGCTATATTCTTCCTTTCTCTTTCTTTCTCTACTAAATCTCTATTCCCATCATTCTTAGTTATGCTGAGGCTATAGCTGTGTTTCTAGCCCTTTTTTCTTAAGAATATCCCTTTCTCTTTTATTTTGAAATTCACATTTTTCTCCTTGAATTCCACAATTAAAATTACACAATAAAAATTACCACTGAAGCCATTGGCATCTTTATTCTTTCCATCAAAGCACTCCCGCCACCTGAACATAAACACTTAGGTATAAGGATGTACAAAATCACTTTATTTATCATAGTATAAGACCAGAAACTAAATGTTCAACCTACAAGGAAATTAATGCCTCCACTTGCAGAATAGATAAATTAGTGTACATTAATGCAATAGAATATTAAACAAGCATTAAGAATATTGTTTTCAAACTTAAATTAATATTAATTAAAATGAGCAAAATAAGCCATGATGGGTGGCACATACCAGTAATCCCAGTAACTTGGAAGACTGAGGCAGGAGAAACACAAGTTCAAGACCAACTTGGGCAACTTAGTGAGACCCTCAAGAACTTAGCAAGACCCTCTCTCAAAATAAAAAATAAAAAAGGACTTGGGATATAACTCAGTGGTAAAGGGGCCCTAGTTCAAGCCCCAGTATCAAAAAAGAAAAAGAGCAAAATGCAAAAATAGTCAATAAAATTATATTTTTGAAATATAATTGTAAGCAAAGACCAGAAAATGCATATATAAAATGTGCACAGATTATATGATTGAGTGGGGATCTTTTTGATTTTTCTAATCCTTTCCTATACTGGACTAATATTTTTAAGAAAAGATGAATTACTTATATAAAATAATAATAAATGTATTTAATCCTTCTAGCTCTGAGTCAAGTTAGCATTTAATTCTAAATTTAAACCTAGTAGGTACATAAATTTTAAATTTAAATTTTTAATTATTTATCAAATTTTAATAATTTTAAATGTTTCCTTTCTTGTCTCAAAAGATATAGCTGCCCTTTATCACCTGAAAATAGAGAACACCATTTATAAGGTCTTTAATGATACATTTGAAGCAAAGATGTACATGTGGTTATCAAGTTCAACTTATAAGTTCCTTTAGATGAATTCTATACTGTGAGATTCATAAAAAAAAAATATTGGGGGTTCTCTCGTGTTCATATGTGTAAACCACTCTGGCTAATTCTCCATTTAGAATGGAAGTTGATCAAATATGTCCACAAGTTGTCTTCCTAGTCCTCCACTGTTGGCTGTTCAGGTGGACATGGGGCAGCCTGATCTGGATGATTGAATTTCACTGCCACTGACCCTGCTCATGCCTGCACACTCCAAGCACAGCTTCACTCTCAGGACTTTACACTGCCACTGACAACATCTGTCGTGCTTGCAGCATCAGAAGTGGTGAGGTACATCTCTAGCTGTCAGAGAAATGCAAATCAAAACCACCCTAAGATACCATCTCACTCCAGTAAGATTGGCAGCCATTAGGAAGTCAAACAACAACAAGTGCTGGCGAGGATGTGGGGAAAAGGGTACACTTGTACATTGCTGGTGGGACTGCAGATTGGTGCAGCCAATTTGGAAAGCAGTATGGAGATTTCTTGGAAAGCTGGGAATGGA
>NW_025999925.1:13742117-13948283 GCF_001458135.2 Marmota marmota marmota
TAGAGGATAGGAAAGGCAGCAGAACACAACAGACACTAGTATGGCAATATGTAAATCAATGGATGTGTAACTGATGTGATTCTGCAATCTGTATATGGGGTAAAAATGGGAGCTCATAACCCACTTGAATCAAAGTGTGAAATATGATATATCAAGAACTATGTAATGTTTTGAACAGCCAACAATAAAAAATTAAAAAAAAATAATAATAATAAAAAAAAATAAAATAAAAGTGGTATTTAATTTAAAAAAATACAAAGAACTCTAAGTCCTAAACCCAAAGTAAGTAAGCTAATAATAATAATAACAACAATAGCATGGCAATAAATAAGGACAATTTGGAATTTGGAAGATTTGGACTTTATATCAGGGAAGACAAACTCTCAGTAAAAGTGCACAGATAAAAGAAAATAATTTATGGGGCTGGGGTTATGGCTAAGTGGTAAAGCACTTGCCTGGCATGTGTGAGGCCCTGGGTTTAAATCTCAATAGTGCATATAAATAAATAAAAGAAAGGTCCAGCGACACCTAAAAATACAAAAAAAAATTTAAATATATATGATTTATTTATGGTAATTCATTAGCTCATTCAAAATGAATTAATGCCTCTTTTTTTACCAGGAACTATGCTGAAACCACTGACACAAATGCAAAATAAAACAATGTTCCCACTCTTACAGAGCACCTGGTATAGAGGAAGAAACCCATATTTTGCTGAAGTGTGTCCTGTGGGGACTCAGAGACAGGAGACCCAGGTCACCAACTGCATGGGTTTGGGTGAGGAGTGTCAAGGGCTGCTGCCCAGAAAATCTAATTTTAAAAACTTCAGTATTTAGAGATAAGTAAAAATTTTGAATCCAATAATGATAATAAAGGCATTAAAATCCAGGAAAGAAATTATGGGAAAAATGTAAAAGTATCATTGACTCAAAAACAGCAAGTTATTCCAATTTGCTAGAGATCAAGATATGTTCGGGAAACTAAAGAAAAGGCAAAAAACTAGGGATTCAAGAAGGGTTAAATCATGACAAGCTTCATATCCTCCCCTAAAGATGTTGGGACTTTGTACTGAAGGTGGTAGAGGGCTAGAGGAGAATTTTAGCAGTGAAGATCATAATCATGGAATGTTTCAGAAATCTTACCCTAAAATTATATTTTAAAGAGTTTATAAAAACAAAGGACATGCTTTGACATCATATCAAGGAAAATGGCAAGGTAAAATTATAGGCATATATAAATTCTTCATATGATATTTTCAATATTGTCAAAAAGAAAAATCAAGACAAAAATATTATACAAAAGAGAACTATACCAAAATGTCAGTGATAATGGATTTGGGTGCTAGGGTAATGATTAAACTAATCCAATAAATATGTATTATGTATATTTAAATTTCATTTACAAAACGATTTAAAGCTTCATTGCTCACTTTGTAAAGAGCTGAAACAAAGTGAGTTTGTCACTTTCATTGTCAATACGTGTTAAAATTTAATATTGCTACCCCAGACAAATGCATCTTTAAAAAGTAGTCGTTCTTCACTACAGAAATTCACAGTGAATCTAGCATTGTGTTTGAAACTTGACATTCTTGTTGTCAGTGTTGTTTTTCTTCAAATGATATAGGAAGTGGACTGGAATCGTCGTTTCTGGAGGGTGACGGTTTGGTTTGTAGAATTGGAAGACAGGCTCAAGCTAACACAGGTTTGTTTCTGGATGTCTGTTCTCTAACAAATTGCTTAATGTTCCTGGAAGAGAGATCATAATGATGACCCACAGCTGTGTGGAGGCTGTAGTGGGTGTGGTAATGACAATGGGCTGTATGGCTGAATTTCAGCTAAAATTAATTGCAGTTAATTATAAGTCTTTAATAGTCACAGTCTGAGAAAAGGTTGAGAGCATAGTCTGTCTTACATTTTGGGTGGAGTTTTCTCCCCAGGTATATTGTCCTGTGAATGTGGTTTAGATTATCTTCCCCCAAGAGATGTTTCTCGGCCTGTCAGCATTCTGCTGCTTTTCTGCCTGTGATGTGAGCTTGTGACATCTCCCTCCAGTGACTGTTCCATCTTCCCTCTGCTTTGCCTGGAAATTGGTGACTCATCTAGAAGCCTGTAAACCATGTCCCAGATGAAACTGTTAGGGACTATTTATCAACATAAGGAAGTTAGGAAATTCTAATGGCCTATTCTTGACATTATGGCTGTTTATTCCCTCCCAGATATGCTTACAACACTGGAGCAAGCCTTGACAAATTGCAGAATAGCCACAACTCTGTTGTGGATTCTTAAACATGTCTCACAAAGGAGGAAGGAAAAATTGCCTCAGACTCATCAACAGCGTCTTACCACACTCAGTGTCAAAGCCAAAGAGTACCCATATCTGCAAGGCATCACATAGTCTGAGGGTCCCCTCCCTCTCTGACTTCACCTCTGTGACTCTCCTTAGCCTAACTCCAGCTGTACTGACTATCCTGCTGTTTCTCCTACATGGCAGGACTTTATACAGTCCACTTCTCTCTTCCTGTAACACCTTCCTCAGATTTCTACCTGCTCACTCCCTCACCTCCTTTAATTCTTGGTTACATGTTAATTTACTAGAGAGCTCTTCCCTGCCCGTATTATTTAAAATAGTAACTACCTCTGCCGTACCTTCCAGTAACCCCCTCACCTTATCATGCTTTATTTTTATTACAAACTCAAGGTAAAGACAGGTCACAATGTGAACAGAAGCATGAGGTTGGATGAGGAATCATGATTGTGCATCCTTGAGATGACAGCATAGAAGCAAAAATGAAGCAATCTCTATTATATTCTCCAGATATTTTAGAGGAGGTTAGTCCTTGAAATAATGGGGAATTAGGGGGAAAGTACAACAGTGCTATTATGCACAAAGAGGCTTGAGCCATTTTCTTTAAATGCTAAGCTAAAAGATAAACCCAAGAAGCTGAAGGCCTTTTGAATCCCAAGAGGCAGATGTTTTGCTCACTCCCATCCAGGTAACACTTTCTGAAGTAGGGTCTTGGAAAGTTGGCTTCTTAAGTATATCTCAGAGACCTGAACCACTTAACTTGTGACAAACAAATCAGGATGACATTAGCAACTTCAGTTAATCATAGGTGAGAAGCATTTTTCTCCACAGTATTCTAACATTAGCATTTAGTCTTTCCAAAGCTAATTTCATATCAAATATATCAATACATGGTAGAAGGCTCTGACCTGGCTTGGACCTAGCCCCTCAAGCTTATCAAGACTTTTTCTTTGCAAAAGACAGAATGTGGTGGTTAGAGGATATGGGTGGACTTTCCCCAGAATCTACCATTAGTTTCTCAAATGAAAAAGAAAATTAACCATTCTCCATTTAGAAAAAGAAGAAAATAGAAGGGAACCTAATTATTTCCAACAAGAATGACTCAAATTAGTATTCTCTAGAACTTCATGATTTGAGAAATAACTACATAGTGTGTTTTATTCACTAAATAGCAGACTTCTTGATGAATGACAACTGTTATCCCTCACAATGCCTAGAAAAGTACACTTGATAATTAAAATGTCCTAGTTGTAAGCCAAAGCTTTTGTGATTATTTACAATTGCACTCTGTAACTATTGAGTACTTGAATTATAGCCATAATCCAAATTTACATGAATTTTAAGTATAAAATACAACTAATTCATCAAATTAGCCTACCCTCTCATTTCCTCTGTAAAACACCTGTTTTATGCCCAAAGCATGTGGAATGTTCCAAACAGCAAAGACCAGATTAAGTCTGCTGCCACTTCATATAAGATCTTGCTGCAGAAAATCAAAGTTACCAGCATTTCATTGAAGCAGAAAGGCTACACAGAGCATAGAGGTCAGTAAATAAAAGTACAAGCTAGATCCACATCTAGATCTTTAGCCTTACATGGCAATAACCAGAATTAAATAGGCCAGATATAACTAAGTTTTTTAGGAAATAAAGTAATGACTTACTGGTCTTGTAGTATCAATAGCAATAAAATTCTCATGATTTTTTAAATCATTAATGAACACTGAGTCTCAAACCCCTAGCACCAGCAACAAGGAGAGCTCAAGAGCTGGATGACATGTTATACTGCCTACCATTGAAAAAGTAATCGAAAAGTAAAAAGGCTAAGGGCCATGGTGGACCATAGTTGGGTTATTCTCCCAGGGAATAAACCTGGAATTTTTTTTCTTTTTTTTTTTTTTGGTACTAGAGATTGAATCCAGGGGTACTTAACCTCTCAACCACATCCCCAGCCTTTAAAACAAATTATTTTGTACTTGTAGAATGACAGAATGCCTTTATTTTATTTGTTTATTTTACATGGTACTAAAGATAAAACCCAGTGCCTCACACATCCAGAAAAGTGCTCAAGCCCCAGCCCATCCCAGCCCTTTTTTATTTTTATTTTTTATTATGAGACAGGGACTTGGTAAGTACTTAGGGCCTCAGTTAGTGTCTGAGGCTGGCCTCAAACTCAAGATCTTCCTGCCTCAGCCTCCTGAGTCCTAGGGATTATGGGCTTTTGCCACCATGCCCTGCTGAAACCTGGACCTCTAGGGGCTGAACAAGAATCTAACTCCATTGCTGTAGCATTTTGACTTACAGCTGTTCTGTGTTTTCCACCTTTCTCTCTTCTAAATGGAAGTTCCTGTCGTGGTTATTATACTGTGTTTCTACTCCACTCTTGGACTCTGGTTAGACAAGTCCTACTGGACTCTGCCCATGCAGAGTGGCAAGACAAGAGAAGGGTCAGAGCAAAACTTACTAAGGTACCTGCCTGGTTTCAAAAGCTTCATACTGGTCCACATCTCTGCTCAAGTCCTCAATCATCATTCTTCCCTCTCCTGTTCTTAAATAACTGTAGACTTTTTAGTGAACACATGGTAATCTGTCTGCAGACTTCTTTTCCAAGTCTCCTTGGCAGCAAGGTATAACAGAGTGACTAAGTACACTGAGGTCCTCTGTGCAAATTATGGCTCATGCCTTTAATGTGAAGTGGCACATTCCTTCCTCTTTCCCCTTTTGCTGCTGGCTGGAATCTGAGTGTCATGGCAAGAATGGGAGAAGTCACCTTGTAACACTGGTTGAACTTCTAGACAGAGGTGCTGACCCTAATTGTTGTTGAGCCACATATCAGTCGTAAAATAAGTAGATTTTTCTGTTGAAGACACAGAAAATTTTCTTCTTTAGACCAATGATATTTTAGCTTAAATCTGTATCCTACTGTGAAATAATCTTTGTAACTACATAACTTAATTAAATTTGGCATTAACTAGAAAAATATGAGTGTGAAAAATATGAATGTCATTGTTATATGCAAATTAAGTTAAATGCTTTGGAAAGGCACCATAAAGTTTTGGACAGAAAATGAAGATAGTCATTGAATTAGGTGAGAGTGAAACTATTGTAAAAATAATGGGAAATGAGGGAATCATAAAAATGTAGGGTGATTCTGCTCTCAGCTTCACAAATACCTGTAAGTTTTTTCTACACATTAAAAATAGTGAGACACTGAAACTAGAAGTTTTTAAAATTACCTTATACGTATGGATTATTCAAGAAAGAAAAGGCAGAATTCCAAAGAGCAAACATATACTCAATAAAAGGTTCCATTCTATAACTCAGGATTGATTTTAATATGCATGTATATGTTTTTTAATTTTTTTTTTTAGTTGTTGATGGACCTTTATTTTATTTGTCTATTTATATGTGTTGCTGAGAATCAAACCCAGTGCCTCACACATGCTAGGCAAGTGCTCTACCACTAAGCCACAATCCCAGCCCTCATGTATATGTTTTAAGTTAAGCAAACATGTAAGGCACTCCTGGCTATATATAGTTGATTAGCCAATCTGTAGGATCAAACACATGAGAAGATTTTTATTGTTCTCAATTTTACTTAGGAAAATTGCATAAGTAGTGCATTTTTAAAATACATAATAAATAATACATTCTTATTTCAGACAATGGATTCAGGCACCCTAAAGTAACTGTTTCAGGATCTTCATACAGTCGAAAAACATATTTAATTAGAGATTAACATTTGGGTGAGGCAGAGCACAATTTCAATCAACTTGGCCATAATGTTGGTGCTCAAACTCATTTATAAAATATTTCCTTACTAAGGCTGATTTCTCTTTGTTAAATGCCCAGGTGATAAATTGTACTATTTTATTAATCTATTTTGTCAGGTAGTCCCAGTCTGACATATTTACTGCCATTTTATATAACTTAAGCTTTTCTCAACTTAGGTTTAAGAGAAAATTTCTAAGAAAAAAAAATTAAATTGGAAAATAATTCTTTTCAAAATAAAAGTTGTCTTTTTCTTAAAGCCCATGTCTTCCAAAATATGTTTTGAAAGATTGTTCAGATTTTTTTCTTATAGGTTATTTCTGGTCTCAAATAAGAATCCTTCCTATCTTGTATTTAGCACCCACAGTTGCCACTAGTTTCTTTTGTAAATTGGACCAGCCATGTAGTAGATTTATTTAGTTTGATGGACTTAAAGCATGGTTTGATCCCTGTTATAAAGATTTACCCATAAATCATTCCTATATCTGTCCATGATACCTGTTCTTATGTAGAACTAAGTCTGAATTTTTTTTTATTTCTGGTGTCTTCTGAGACTGAGACAAGAACACTCCTCTAAAGGACCATAGAATATTATGTAAGCTGTTTCTTATTTTGAAGTGCAGAGAAAGAAGAACCTCAGGGCGTAATTAGGTAAAGAGAGCAAAAATGTATTGGTGCAAATCCAAAATATAAACTTTTTCTAACTGTATTATTTCTCCCCTTTATCTAATCCTTGTTTCCTTAGCATACACTTTCAGTTGTCAGAAGCAGCATAGCATATTAATTAGAGCATAAATTCTAAGCTTAGACCATCTGCTCACAAATCCTTGATCCATCACTTGCTACCTGTGTGATTACTTAACTCTTTCTATCCTTAAGAAAGGACAAAACAATAACTGCCACTTACTTATTTTGTACAAATAAGAAGATGTGCTGGGCAGGGTGGTACATGTGTATAATCCCTGCAACTCAGGAGGCTGACGCAGGAGAATCACAAGTTCAAAGCCAGTCCCAGCAATTTAGTGAGGCCCTATGAGACCCAGTTTCAAATAAAGCATAAAAATGATGTGGCTCATCCCCATTGGGTTCAACCACTCCAGTACAAAAAAAAAAAAAAAAAACAGTGTAATAATTTTAGTTTAGCATCTAAAATACAGTAAGTGCTCAGTAAAAGTGATAATTCTGAAGCACTAAATCAATTTCAAATGTTATTCAGGAAAATGATTATAACAAAATAACATAGAAAATTATAATGATGCCAACTCAGAGACATATCTGAATACTATTTGGAGGGATGGAGCAAAAATGGATAGTTACTATACTGAAGATACAAATTTAATTTCAATGATATGTTTTTAAATGGTTTTATTTAAAACAAGTGTTTGGAATCCAGTTCTGTACTAGATTACTCAGTAAAATATTCTTTTATTAAAGTATCTGACTCATTTTTCCTGGTATAACACTAATATATAAAAAAGAGCAAAGTGTAGGAAATCCCTAAGTAAGGGTCAGTAAAAGAGCAAGAAAAATGAGTGCAGGGAGTTTGCTTTTGTTTTTGAAAGTCATTCATTTTTTTCTTAGGTTCAGTTTACAGCAAATTACTATTACTATATTCATGATATCTATGTCAAAGAGCAAGGTTTTGCAAAATTTGATTGAAAGTAAATTTATTTTTTAATTTGTTCTTCTTAGATATACATGACAGAGTATATTTTGACATATTGTGCATACATGGAGTATAACTTATTCCAATTAGGACCCCATTCTTGTGGTGTACATGATGTGGAGTTTCACTGGTCATGTATCACATATGAACATAGGAAAGTTATGTCAGATTCATTCTTCTATCTTTCCTATACCCATCCCCCATTTCTTCCTTTCATTCCCCTTTGATCCAATGAACTTCTATTCTTCCCCACCCCCTCCCCCATTGTGTGTTAGCATCCCAGTATCAAAGAAAACATTGGGCCTTTGGTTTGGGGTGACTGGCTTATTGAAAGTAAATTTAAAATTCAAAGGTTTTCTTCTTTCCCTCCAACAAGAGCATGAGCTCAGTCATATCCTTCTTTCTTTGAATGTGTCTAATTAAATTGTGAGTGCTTTCCTCCTCTTACACAAAATATCATCGTGGCAAATATACTTTTGGTCACACATTCCAATTAATATTATCATTGTACCTATAAAATTCGATAAGAAATCTAATCCCATATAACAAAAATTCAAATATACGCACGTTTCCCATACATTAACAAGGTCACTCTTCTGAAAAAGTTATTACTTTCTACTTTATAAAGCCCATATAGATTATAGGATTACTCTTGTACTTGAGTATTGAAAATTAAAAAAAAAAAAACAACACAAAGCAAAAAGCAATTCTTTCAAAACTCTAACATATTTAAAATGGAACTTTTGCTACTCATCATTAAACATGAAATAAATGTTTTATAGAAGTTGTAGAAATCTTAAGAATCTACTTAAAATCATAGATATTATGTATTATGTATCTATAATATAAATATAAGTTGACAAAAGGAAGAGTGATATTTGCTGGATTGTTCTGCAGTTTAAGCATGCAAACACTAGTTGTGGCTTTGATTACCATTTTGGTATCTCAGCTGAATTAAAATTGATATTACTTACCTTAAATAAAAAGAAGTGTTGCATTATCACAAAATGTAATGGTTTTAGGTGCACTTCATTCCAGATATCTATAGATGGTGCCAATGTGACATTTAATATCCCCTAGGAATAACCTAAAGTTTAAGGTAAGTCTAACAAACATAGATAATTATTTTTATCTTTGCTAGCCTGAAAAATTCATGCTATGTTCGACTAAAAAATGATTTCAGTCTCTATCACAAGGTTTCACTTAATTGTTCTATTATATTTCATTAGTTTCACCCACCTTCTATATTAAGTACACAGAAATGGATTCGTGCAAGCTGGGCAAACACTACCCAAAACTAGTAAACCTAAAAGAGAAGTTAGTTACACCTTCACTAACTTATTATATCTTTCCACACACAGACCAAAGTAAGAAATCTTACATCCTATTTAACTCAAGAAAAGCAGATTCCAAAATGCCAAGGGAAACCTTGAAGATTATCTCTATTTCTTGATAAGATCAACAAATTCCAAAGTGATGATGATATTTTCATCATCCCACAGATGGTTTACTATGGAAACCAAATTAGAATGAACATTCTTGGGTCTCTCTCTCCCTCCCTCCCTTCCCCTCCTTTCTCTTTCCCTCCCCTCCTTACCCCTTCTGTGTCTCCAAAGACTTGAAAATATTCCTTTATTTTCCCTTCTTTACAAACATAAATGTTGAAACTCCCTGACTTGGACAGTCTTTGTTAATACCTCAAATGTTCCTCAAGTTGGTTAATTAAAAAGTAAAAATCCAATCTGTTCTCAAATGGTTTATATAATTGTTTTCTTTAAAGTGGCATGGTGCTACTGTACAGGATCCCACTTGGTATTTGTTAGCCTAGATAAAACTAATATGATGAAGGAAAGAGAGTGATCACAGAACAGCAAAATCTATATTAGAATCTTACTTTAAATGTGTTTGTTTTTCTATCAAGCATACAGAATACTTCAAATGTTATTAAACTGTATTAAACAATCTGACAGATAACACCTTGAGCTCCCTAATTAGAGCACATGGAAAGAAAGAAAAGAAAAAAGCACTATGTACTATGCACACACATTTCCAATCTTTCATCTGCTATGACAAACATAGTCTCACAAAAAAGAATGAACCCTGATTTCTTATAGAAATATAATTTCATATTTTTATTTCTCAGTTTCTGCTGAATGTAGCTTAGAATTAGTTTCCCCTCCTGTATACTCAATGGATTTCAGCTATGGCTTTCTTCTTTGAGGACTTCATACAACATTATATCATTTAGTGAATTTGTCTTCTGTTGTTCCTTGAAAACCATGTATGTACATATATGTGCAAAAACGTGTATGTGTATCCCTTTACAAACACAGATAAAGAAAAAGGGGGAAAGAAAGTGAATCCTCTTCCACTAGAGGAATGAAATTTAAAAAAAAATGTCATCAGGGGCTGGGGTTATAGCTCAGTGGGAGAGCACTTGCCTAACATGTGTGAGGCACTGGGTTTGATTCTCAGCACCATATATAAATAAATAAAGGTCCATCAACAACTAAAAAATATTTTTTAAAGGTTTTTTAAAAATAAAATAAAACGTCACCAATTACTAATACTATATTAAATAAATCTGATGTTAGTGGTTTTCAAAGTGTGGGAGGGATGGAGCAAAAATGGATAGTTACTATACTGAAGATACAAATTTAATTTCAATGATATGTTTTTAAATGGTTTTATTTAAAACAAGTGTTTGGAATCCAGTTCTGTACTAGATTACTCAGTAAAATATTCTTTTATTAAAGTATCTGACTCATTTTTCCTGGTATAACACTAATATATAAAAAAGAGCAAAGTGTAGGAAATCCCTAAGTAAGGGTCAGTAAAAGAGCAAGAAAAATGAGTGATACAGAGTTCTGTTCCAAACTGATCATTCTGATTGATTCTTAGGTATTTTCAGGAATACAGAATTATGTTATGGACACCTCTCATGTAACTCTTGTTATTGTTACTTAACTAAGTAAAGATTGCAATAAAAATAAAATACACAGTTATCTTTGGAAAGCACTACTTGCAACTCTTTCCAAAAAACATCTTTATAAACTTGAGACTTGAACTGTTTGAAAGTGAACTGTCCTATGGACTTGAGAAATAGTATTAGATCAAAGTCATTAAACAGCTTTCAGTATAAATAGTTTTTGTCTGGGAGACTGGAGAGTTTCACTTGAAAAACAATTTGTCCATTTAACTAATAGTTCTTATTTTCACTCGTGTTCTCATTAAAGGAAATGGTTGCAGGAACTCTCTTTTTAAGCTTCTAACCCCTTCCTTCTTACAATATAAGCAAAACAGGAGAAAAAAATGCTTCAATGGTAAAGATAAAGGCAGGCCATTAACCCTAGAAATCAGGAAATAGGATAAAGCTCTGTCATCCATGTTGCAAGTCCCCCTGGAGTCATATAGCTCCTTGTCAACGGTTATTCCTAGGGGATATTAAATGTCACATTGGCACCATGTATGTTTGGGTCTAGTGGACTGAGGCATGAAATTCTATACTTATTTCTTCAGAAGTGGTTACTAAGCATTTTGTTAATGAGTACCGTATATAAGCCATTTTGGGGAAAAATATTACTGTATGCTAGAAGAAGTCCTGAAGTAAAATAGGGATTCTTTGCCTATTTAAAATTTAAATTACTTTGTTCTCCTATGATTATTAATAAGAATTTTTAATGAAAACATAATTGATAAAGGGCAGGGAGAAAGCATTCTTCTTTTGCTGGTGTTTCCTATTATGAATTGTTGGTCCATGAAAGATGCTTGGGAAAGTAAATTGACATTCAGACTGCAACAGAGGGCGATTTGCCCTCTCTGTCTGTAGAACAGCACTAGTATATGCTGGAGCCATTGCCAATCTCCACTTTAAAAACTTACATTGTCTGCTGAGAGATACAAATGGTTCTGATTTCTGAAACAGAGCTGGAAGAAGTAAACTGTGTGAATTATGAGTTGCTAAGTAACTATTTTATTTAAACCCTATAGCCTTGGTAAAACTACCAACTTTTAGGGACTTGATATATAACTTGGAGAGATCAGGAAAATGGGGAGAAAGTATTTGGGAATGTAGCAGGGCTACTGTTACTATGTACTCTAATAATTTCTTCCTCTCAGTAGCAAAGAAGTTTATAGGCATACGAAAATTATTTCTCAAACTTCAATGAATAAGAGATTCTCTGGGAAGCCTCAAAATCTAGGTTCCTCTTGTCCTACATGCATTCAAATGTAATGAATACTCTAGAAGATCAGTATATAATTTTGCTACAGATGGCATAATTTTAAAAAATTCTAATTCCTAATCATTCTGCTGTCAAGTCTGACATAGAAAGATGTTAATGCTGTCTCTGTCAGACTAGTCTGGTGGTTCAGTGACACTGGACTCCTATCAGGTACCCAGACCTACTGAGTCACTGTATGGAGGTGAATCTAAGGTGCACAGGTCTAAGCACCTCTAGTGTAGAAGAGATTGATGAGGACTGAGGGGAATAACAAAGATTTTGAGGCCATGTCAACTTGAATTACTGGATTTGAAAACGCAAAAAATTCTGTGAGTACAATAAGGATAAGAAAGTATGTTCAAAATTATGGGGAAAAGATTGAAAATAGGAAAAAGATAACTGATATTATCTAAGAATGAGTCAAATGCTACTGAAATAAATCTAGAGTATTTTTCTTCAAAAGATAAAAACAATAATTTCTTAGTTCTATTTACGTGTAATACACACAAAAAAGATAAGTAGACATAAGCATATTACTCACTGCATTGACCTAAAGTACAGGAATCTGTACAACAGTTCCAAGAATAAAAAAAAAAAAAGACAATCACCAATGGGCCTCCTCATTCCCTCTTCCTGTCAATATGTAATCAATAGAATTAATATCCTGACTTTTAAATGAATAAATTTTATTAGTTTCTATGTTGCATCTATGAAATACATCACAAAGTACTCAAAATAGTTCACCTCCAGGATGCAGTACAGATTGGAGCTCAGCTTAAATCTAGTGGATGAGTAGCTGATGACCCTTAGGAACATATAACATGTATCTTTTACATTAAGATTATTTCCCTCATGGGGATGGGGTTGTGCTCAGAAGTAAAGTGCTCACCTAGAGCCTGTGAGGCCCTGGGTTCAATCCTGAGCACCACATAAAAATAAATATATAAGTAAAGATATTGTGTCCAACTACAATTAAAAATTAAATATAAAAAGATTATTTCCCTCAACATTATATTTGTGAAGTTCTTCTACATTGTTGCTAAAGATATAGATCATTCATTAACATTCCTATTTAGTAACCATATAATGTATTTCTTCAATTCTATTGCTATCAAGTAACAATTTTTAATTTACAGTGTTTGCTTATTTAGAATAGTGTGCTATGAACATTCTTGAACATTCTTGAATATGCATATTTGAAAATGTGTGCAATGGTTATTAAATAAACTTAGGAGTTGAATCACTGTTGCTAGAGTATTTGTATGTGCACATTCTGGAATTGTGAATTGAGACATGCACATGAGAGTTGCAGTATCTCTGTGTCTTCACCAACATTTGATTTATAATCATAGTAATGCTAATTATTGTGAAGTATTATCATATCACATCCTGGATTCAATTTACCTTTTTCTTATAAATAATGAATTTAAGCATCTATCTGTACCTTTACTGACCATTGGAATATCCTTATTCATGAAGTCTCTTCAAATCTTACCCATTTTTCATTTGAGCCATCTGTCTTCTTGCTGATTTGTAGGGGTTCTTTATATATTCTTGACAGAAATCTTTTGACATAAATATAGTGTGAATATATTGCCCTGGTTCATAGTTTCATAGTTCATAGTTTCTTCTTTATTCATTTTACCATATCTTTTGTTGAGCAGAGATTCTTAACTTTAATATAGTAATATAATATAGATTTTAATTTTTTTCTACTATGTTTAGTACTTTTTATGTCCTGTGCAAGATTTCCTTGTATATGCCAAGGTCACAAAAATGCACACCTTTATTTTTCTCTAAAATTTCCCTTATTTGCTTTGTACATTTAACTCAGCAAATCACTGAGAATTGACTTTTGTGGATGGGATGAGGTGAGTGTCAAGGTATTTTTTTTTCCTAATAGCTTCCTATTCAAACCATCACTATATATTGAAAAGATAAAACAGTCTCCTCCATCCACAGTGTTCTTTTTCAAAAATCAGGTCGATATACACACAGTGGTCTGTTTCTGAACTCCATTCTGTTTCATTTGTAGTTTATTCCTAAGCCAAAGCCACATTGTATTATTTATGTATTATAAGTATATTGATGAGTATTTTCTCTGTGGATGTAGTGTTAGTGTCCTTACTTAAGGAATTCTATGATGGACGTAAGTATGTGTGTCTGTGTTTCACAGAGCTTCATGAGTTTCATTTTTTTAATTTGGGGCTACTAGTAATTTCAATTTTTAAATGTATTTTTAACTAATACACAAAAACATAAAATTATACATATTAGTGGGGCACTACATAATGTTTTGGCACCTGCATACATTATAGGATGTTAGGAAGTTAAACATTTATTTCCTCAAGAATTTATCAATTTTTATGGTAAAAACTATCAAAATTCTTTCTTCTAGCTTTTTGGAATGTGTAATATCTTACTGTTACATAGTCACCTACTATGGAGTAATCAAGGTACCAGATCCTATGATTTTAGCATACCTAACTAAAAAGTACATATTTAAGGAGAAACTAACTTGAGCACTGCACTTCCATGTGTAAACATACAGTGGAATAGAGTCATGATAGTAAGGCCAGCTATGCTAAGTGCATAGCATCATGCTAACATCTCCTGATATTCTTACTTCTTCTTGTCTGGTAAAGTGATGAAAGTTTGATAATTTATCCCTTACAACACATCTAGTCATAATTCCATAATATCAAATGAAAACAACTAACTACATAATCCATTATACTGCTATCCTTGATGAAACAGATTTTAACTTGCAACAGTACGTAAAATATTGTACTCTATAAATGATTCCATGTTCTACCTAGTGTTCTGTCAATTCTAACAATAAAATTCATTGAGGCTATTAGATAAAAGACATTCCATTGGAAAGGGCACTGTTTCATAGGTTAGGATTTATAAAGTTGAATCAATTTTTTTATAAATCAAGAAAGGAATCTTGCTTAGGCCACAAAAGGAGTGAGAAAGTAGAGGGACTAAATTAACAATTTTGATTTCTTACTGCAGTTACATTTACTAAAAAATCAATGTCTTACTTCATTGTTTTGGACAGACCCTATTTTAACATGCCATGTCATTTTTTAATTGACATAAAATTAAACATATTTATGGGATATCATGTGACATTTTAATACATCTACCTATTGTGTAATGTTCAAATCAAAGAAATCATATCATTTCCTGTCATTTTAAAAGTTAAATTATTAGTTTGGCAGGTCTAATTCTATAGGACACAGACTTTTCTTCAGTGGACTGAGTGCAAGTGTTTTATGGGAGCACTACCTCCGATGCAGTGAGAGAAGCAGGATTAGGCCAAAGAGGTACTCATCCTGCGACAGGTGGTCTCAATCACTTCCATGAGGAGCTCTGAAGCTCGATGATGCTTTGGAAATATCTTAAATTAACAGAAGATTATGGATCTTTGCATCTACACAAATACCAGTGATTAGATATGGAAAGCCCCAGTCAGAGACATGGTCATGGCCAAAGCAATTCCCTTGGCTGAGGGCAATTGCAAGGAACCTGTTCAGCTATGGGCCATTAGCAGGGAGCACTCCTAGCAGTCAGGAAATGAAAGCTTAATCACAGAAGCAGTTACTAGTGGTGAAGCACAGCATCCACTACAGTTCACCATTGCTCTTCTAGACCCACTTGTTTCATATTCCAGGTACAACTCCTCCAGGATTTTGATTGGTCTCATTTCCTAAGAAAACTTTACAAGAAAAATTGTGATGGGACAAACTACATTCCACATGGCTTCACTAGTTTCTGAATTGACTAATATCATCATTTCCCTTTTACACTATCCATTCCATGTTTATGGCACCCTTAGCAGGTACCTATGGTTTATAGGTGGTTCACCTATATCTTGATGGGATGACCAAGACTTTTATCCTGAGAGATCTGTATTCTTGGATATCATGTTATTAAGTCATGACTGATTAGTCCAATTGGTGTCAAAATTTGACAGAAGACTGATTAGGAACCCCAGAGATGGCCTAGGTTATCACATTCTATATCCTATTGATATTCTTCACTGATCCTATTACATAACAATAGTCCTCCCTCTTCCTGATTATCAAGTTATTTTGCCTTGCCAGTCTAGTGAAGAAAGACACATGAACTGATTATGTAACAGGCATAGCTTAATGTTTAAAGACACTCTTGATGTGTTCCTTGCTGAGAGCATTTTCCCTTCCAAAATCAAAACCTCTAGAACCACATAATCCAGAATTGCAGTGACACAAAGCCCAATCTCCCAAGTCAATCATGCCCCCTCTTTCTAGCCCTCCTTTCTCTTTGTGCCTGCTGGTCACCAGGAGGTAGGCATTCTCTCCACCACATGTCCGTACATGCTATGATGTTCTGTCTCACCCATAGGCTCTAAAGCAGCTGGGCCAAACTATTAACTGAAACCCCTGAAAATGTGAGCCAAAATATGTCTCTCTTCCTTTAAATCAAATTTCTCAGGTATTTTGTTACAGTAACAGAAAGCTGACATATTCCTTAGGTCCATCTACATGCTCCAGTTCAAATTTTATCTGGTCTTTCTTCTTCCATGCCCCTGACCAGTCAGTCAAACCATTCACCACTGTCTATGAGTTCATAGAGATTTTTACTTCAGATCTTCAGTTTTATCCACTGGAAGGAATTCCCATTACTCCTACTATTTTTCAAGGCCACTTACAAATGTATTTGTAAGTGTAATGGCAATTCATCACTAGCTTGCACCACAAAGAAAATCAACCTTTCCATGGTCCCAGCCTCATCTTTCCCTCTTTCGTCATCAGTTACAACCTCACTTATCCCTACAGCAGCGACAATGATTAATTGATGAAAAGACATCAGCAATGGATTTCATAGAAGGTTCTACCACCTACTCATATATTTTTACTTGTGATCTCTGGCCCTGTTCATGACTGAGCCTATCTATCAAATTTGTATTATGATAAACTGGTACTGATTTAGTCAATCTGGCAGAAACCAGGTCATAATGGGAATTTCTGGCAATAGGGTCACTTAGCCCCATTAGGATATAATAACACAATAGGAGCTATTCTATGAATAGTGTACAACACTCTACTACAGATAGCAAAGCCTTGTTCCAAAGCTCAGGAGCCTATTTTGTGATCATCTTACTAGAACAAGCCACCAATCTCACTCAGCATCTTTTCCTACTGCAGATACCTCTAACACCACAGGATCTGACCCATGTGTGAGGACTTTTTGCACCTTAGCCTGAACCTGCTACAGAGCACTTCTTTACCCACTATCCCACTCAAAGCTGGAAATATCTAATAGTATTTCCAAATATGAAATGTGCTACCTCCAGATAAAACACATTGTTATATGGTTATACATAGCTGGAATACATTGAACCAAAAGGGCACTTCCCTTTCACCACTTCTAATTTTGATTCTAAGTCACCTACAACAGGGAGACTGATTGCAGAGGAGAGGGATATATGTGTGTATCTTAGCATGTGTTTAAATGTATGACTTATCAAGGCCAATATCGCCAAAACCTCATTTTGCAGATGAATTAAACTTAAAAAAAAAAGCTTTCAGATATTTACTCCCAAGTTACCCAGCTAGTTTTTGGCTTAGCTGGAACAGAATTTGGGTTCTTAGATGCTCAGGAACCATCAGGACATTTTCAAATTGCATTCTTCTCATTAATAGACGTATACATGGTCCTGCTTTTCTTGAATTGCCATTTGGATTTAGAACTCTGTTTTCCTCTTTAAACATACCCCTGGATCTTCCCAGAATATTTATTCTCTAAAATTCCTCAAATCTTAGTTCCTGTATTAGTGCCCCAATTCTATCCCTTTCTTAAGAAAACCCTGTTAAATAACTTCCACTGAGTCACCTCCACCAAGTGTCTAATATCCTCTTACAGCAGCAGTGTTTGCCACTTTTCCCCTGGTGGCCATACAAGTCCTGCCTTGAACCACTGATGTCAGCAGTTTATATTCACAACAGACTGCATTAATAGAGTAGTAAGATATATTAAATGTTCATTGATATGCTCCTTTTTCTATCTTTTTTCCCCACTGGTAGCCTGCTACCAATTTGGGAAGCCAGACAAGAAGGAACACACTTTTTGAGAATTATTAATGGTCAAAAAATAATTAAATCTTGGCTTTTAAAATCAAAACCTGAGTTCTCAATGAGATTCTGGAAACGTGATGATCTGAACAAGTCTTTATTTCCATCATCAGCTCCAAATTATGTTCCTCTTCCCAATTTTTTTTTAAGTGGTGGGATTCCTTGGGAAGCTAGGAAGAAATGAAACTGTGGGCTCTGAGAAACTTGTGGAGAAAACCAGCAATGCTACCTACTACTCCAATCCCTGGTGTCTCAGGGAAACACCCAAAGAAGAGCTGTGAAAACTTAGAGTAAGAACCACAAAGCAGCAAATCCTTGATATAGTTTAACTGGCTGAGACCTATGAGTGGGGTCATTCAGCAAGGGGTGGGAGGAATCTTTGCTTCTACTAAGGCAAAGCAGGTATGAGGAGATCAGGGAATAGAGGAGATTCCTTAGTATAATCCATGCCACTCTCTCCTGACAGAAGATCACAATGCCTCTCAAAGACCCCCAAAGCTTGTAGTTTGCAAACCAAAATGTCAACAAAGGAAAACTAGTACTCCAGAAAATGAGCTACCTGCCACAGTGTGCTAGAGAACCAGAATAAACCGAACACATGGCAAGCCTGTAGAACTGCTAAAGGGGTTAGGTAGGAACTTCAACAGAAAAATTATTAGACCAATTAAGAAAATTCAAGTACAACATCCATAGAGAAGCTCACAATTGTGGTTGAGCCCGCTACAACATGACCCAGAACTTCACTGAATGTTCAGACTGCTAAGCAATCTCTTTTCCCTATTTTTATGACTTGATCAATTTTCCTTAAAAGTTAGAAGAAATATAAATTAGGATGGGATAAATAAAACCAATTAATCAGCCATTACACTAAATATTAATAGATTAAATCTGTCATTAAAATCAGACTGTCAGTTTTAAAAAATGAATGCCAGCAATAAGCTATAAACAAAACAAAAAAAAAAGGCTCTTAATTCAAAGTTATTTTCAAGTGCTGGAAGTTAGCCAAATAATTGCCAGGCAAATGAGAAAAAGAAAAAAACAGGCATGGTATACTAGACAGCTTTTCAGCATTCTAATGAAATAACAGATACAGGATACTTATAAAGAAGATAGAAAATTATTTAGCGCCCAGTTTTGGATGTCCAAGTCTAGGATCAGAAAGGCCCATTGGTATGGCCTATGGTAGGGGCCAGGAATGGAGGCACCATGGCAGGAGCACATGTAAAAGCCAGCTGTAATATATTAAACAGGCAGCCAGATGGAGGCCAAACTCAGACAGAACAACCCTCCTCTAAGGAGTCCTATGAGAACTACCTTCAGAATACATCCTCAGTGACCTAAGAATCCGCCACTAGGTTCCAATGGTTCCCCTATTTCCCAATAATGCCACCCTGTGGACCAAGCCTTCCATCCCAATAGACCCTTGAGGAACATTCAAACCACACCCAGACCATAGCTTATGGTTGAACAAAATAGCAGATATTGTGTCTTTAAAGTGTCAAAAATCTTTACATGAAATTTGATATGATACCAAAGTTTTATTTCAAGCTTGCTGCAAGAAAGGAGACATAAAATAGAAAAATTTAAACACTTGGCACAGACATTTACTTTTTAAAAATCATAGTTAAATATTTATAGATAGAATTTCTTAAAAACTGGAAGAAGAGAAAAGAACATCTGCTTGACAAACATTAGCTACTAATAGACAGTTAACTTGGTCAGTGACAAACTAGATTTCAAGAAAAGATCTTAATGCCACTAAATTTGTCAAAAAAATTCTTAAGCATTTTTTCAGGAATGCGAATTTCTTTTCAGAAAATAAATATTTTTTAAGAACCTTACATGGGCTAGGTTTGGCATAATTTTCCTTCACAAATATTAAAAGCAATAATTTGGAGACAAATATCAGGCAATAATAACAAATAGAATTTATCTTAAGTTTATATGAACCATAAAACAGAAACTCTACACATTGTTTTAAAAAAGAAAATTTGTAGTGATCAACTTTGATACACTCTTTTCACAACTAAATATAATAGACAATGTAAACAGGTAAAGTCATGAAAAATGTAATAAGCCAACCAATAATATTGATTTAATATATAGAATATTTTACTCTTTGGACAGAATATACATTTTTCATATATCCATGCAATATTTATAAAGACAATCTATGTACATCCATGAAGATGAATGGCTTTAATTGAGTTGTAATACAAAAGAAGTAGAAAGGCTATTTGTCAAGTAGACTTGTTTTATTCTGCCTAACAACAATACCCATTTTAACATTAAGATCTCAGGAACTAGAGCAAAGAAATACATTAGAGGGAAAAAAAGAGGAAACTTAAGAATTTTATTCATTTAGATACCGCCAGCAGCCAAATTAGACCAGGTCAGGGTGATAATCAGTAATTAGTGTATTTTGTCACAAAGAGGAATTGATCTGACCCCCACTGGATTATCCAGAATTTGGAATCAGTGCTATTACTCTACATGGCATGAACGTTAGAGAATTGAGACATATGCACTGTCGGTTAACAGAATGTGCCTCCTGTAATTCCTGAGAATAACTGTAGAGGGCGCTGTAACCATGAAAAAGAGGAAAATTAGATGAGAAAGGCAAAAATCAAATATATATACAAGTATTTCTCTGATAGAAGATAAATATTTTAAGCAAATGATTAAGAATAGGCAGATTAACTGGGAAATATTTGATTATTTGATTTCATGGCATAAAAGAGAACACAGTTGAAGAACTAGAAAATTACTTATTTCTCAAAGGATTCTAGCATATAACCAAGATAGATTAGACTAATAAATTAGTGTCCCCTCCTCATTGATATCATACTAATATTTTTGTTAGACTTCTTCATGCCACATATACCACCAATGAAGGTAATAAATACAACAATGAAGATTCACTAATTTTCACTGAATTTAGAACTGTACCTAGATTAATCTTTTTTCATATAAGGCACAATGTGGTTTTAGAAAAAGAAATAAAAATTTTAAATTTTACATCCAGTACCTACAGCTTGTGAAATTCTACCCACTATACCATATTCTTCTAAGAATTTTCCACCCATTTTTTCATGTACTTAGACGTGTGTCCATGGGGCTTACTGTGTTCTATAATCTTGCACATACTCTAAAAAAGAAATATATGTAAATTCAATTATATGCATAGAGAGTTTCAAAGGAAAAGAAATTATTTTTAATGCAAACTCATTTAATATTTAAATATAAAAACTGAAAGGATTTTGGGTTCCTTTTAACTTTCTGTTTCTACATCCTTAAGCATGACTTTCATCCTCATGCTTTCAAGAGGTCTAAATATATAAATTGTGATTTTCTGCAGGAAAAAAAAACAACAGACATGGTTAAATAGTCAGCTAAAATGTTTACTTCAGTTGCAAAATGATAACCATCTAGGAACAAATGTCATACTCAAGGATTTTTATTAATATTCAAATAATTGCTTTTTATGTCACAGGTTTACATTTTACAAACTTAGAAATTAACTATATTGTGCTAATTGAGAAAATAATGTAGACCATGAGTAATGTATTCTGATTAGAGCCACAAAATTCTTCTTTCTACCAGTCTTAACTTCAGGTCATTTTTCTGATCTACTGTTGAGAATTGAACTTAGTTATATTTCAACCAAATAATAGGTGTTGTAAATATTCACATGCAGAATTTTTGAGTTCAGAATTTGACATCTTAATCAGAACAGTGGACAATATTATAGGTATGTGTGTTGGTCAGCATTTCATCACTGTGACCAAAATACCTAACAGGAACAACTCAAAGGAAGAAAAGTTTATTTTGGTTGTTTCAGAGGTTCAGTCCATGGTCAGCTGACTCCATTGCTCTGAGCTTAAGGTGAGACAGAACATCATGGTGAAAGGGTGTGGCAGAAGAAAGCTGCTCAGTTTATGGCAGCCAGGAAGCAAAGAGAGAAAACTAGGAGCCAGGAACAAGATATAATACCCAAGTGCATACCCCCAGTGACCTACTTCCTCCAGCCATGCCCCACCTGCTTACAGTTACCACCATTAATTCATGAAATGGATTAATCTGTGATAAGGTTAGAGTTCTCATAATCTAATTAGTTCACTTCTGAACATTCCTGCATTGCCTAATACATGAGTATTTAGGGGGATACCTCATATCCAAATTATAACAGCATAGGAATATAAAGAATGAAGGAGTAAGGTCTTCTGGGCGAATCTTAACATGTAAACCAAAATTCTCATCTCCCATCAGAAGGACCAAATATTTATTAAGAGGTTATCATAAACCAGATACAACATAGTATTGTTTTAAGACCTCAACTCTGTGTTTGCCTTATTTTGAAATGAACATTAATTATTTTCTCAAATTAGTATTTATTATTAACTGTTTTGCTATGAGCCTAATATCAGAACTATCCATTTGTATTGTACGTACCTCACCATCCTTGCTCCTGTTAAACACAAATACAATGTAGCTTACATGTGGTCCCAATTAAAAATTGCTGGGTTTAACCTAATTTTGCAATTTCAAGTGAGAACACAAATGTTAATGGTTAATTTAAAAATAGGACCTGTTGTGTAGGTTACTAGTTATAATGTTTATGTTGATTGTGTGTTAAGTCATAAGGTAAAAATGTTCTAACTTGTGTAAGAGTAAAAAAAACAGATATGCTCATAAACATTTATTATTTGTTTCTAATCATTCTCTAAGTTGGTTGAAAAGAAAAAAATTGTCTTTGGCCTCTGAGTGATTTATATTTACTGACCTCTAATCTTTCACCTTTTATTTCATTCCTTTATGAGTTAGGGAATCACATCAACTCTGGTCTAAGTCACATACTCTCTGGTTGGCTGAATGGATATCCACAGATAGACCCAAACCAACCAACTCAGTGTACCCAGAACAAATGTTACATAAGAAAGTCATCTAATCTCTGTCTGAGATCATTACTTATAAGCTAGAATTGTGCGGTGTAGATTCAAATTCACAATTTCAAATTCCTATATTAGTTTAATATTAAGTAATAAGTATAACTTTATATCATATAAAAAATTACATTTTCACATTTAGAAAATAAAATTTCCTGAAAAAAATGAGAAAAAAAATACATATGAGAAGTTATAGAAGAAAGGTTTGCACCTATGCCAATCATGCTGAAAATGCAACAGAGCATTACCTGTCTTTAATATACCTAGTTTCAATATCCCTTAACCAGCATTAATGAAATGATTCCAAGGATTATGAGCTCAATATGTTACTATATGAAGACAGGATTTATGTAATCAGAAAAGTTGAATATAATTTACTCCCTGCTTGGCAGAGAAGGAAGAAAATGTGTTTCCCACGGAGGGAAAGAATGCCACTCAGAGAATTCCAAAATAGACTGCACTCTGGGTTTCATACATATTTCTCCGTGTATGGCTAACAGTCTGATCTAGGGCGTGAATAACTCATATCAAACTGAGTCAAATTGTCAAAACTGTTATCAGGAAAATTCCCCTTATGATTAGAATATTAGCCATATTGTTTATGTTTTGCACTGAAGAGTAAGTAGTCTATAACTCTTCACAGGTTAAAATAAATGAGTAAATTTAGTTAAGGAAATAATGAACTCCCAGTTTTCCAAAGCCCTTTTGATTGGTAGAAACTTTATTGGGAGTGTGGTCATACTCTGCTAAAATATAAATAATTGCCATTTATTTGATATTTACAGCATTGTTTAAAGCCACAGAAGAAGTAAACACAGACCAGATTCTCAGTGTCTACCAAGTAATTGGCAATTGGACATCACACAATAGATATTCAGTTCATAAGAACCTCACTTATTTTTTGAAGATTAGGAAGAGCAATTCAAAACTTACCCCTCTACCTGAACAGAATACAATGACAAGGGTCAACTCCGTGAATGTTCGACCTGTGTAGGGCTTAATGCTCTCATGTTGCCATCTTGAAATTCTTAATAAATATTTAACAAGAGGCTCACATTTTCATTTTGAATGGGGCCTCATAAATTATGCAACAAGTAGTGACAAGGAAATGGGCTATGACTTATGACACAGTGCTGTAGTCTGTTACCGGGATATAGATAAGCATAAGCCCTTGTTCTCCATTATTCTAGTATTTCACATTCTCTATGAATATTTTTGCTCTGATTGCATATATATCCTTACTTCCTTATATTCCTATTGAAAAGAGGCACAAGAAAGTTATAGATTTACTAACTCAAAATGATCAGCAAGTCAATAGAAAATTATTTAAATATTACAGAATGCATTTTGTAGAAAGTCAACTTAGTATCAAATGAAAACAGTTCCATTTTCTAAAACCTAGAAAATGCAAATGAAAATAATAAGGTATCCAGGATTATGGCTAATGCCTATAATTCTAGCTGCTAAGGAAGCTGAGGTAGGAAGATCTCAATTTTGAGGCCAGCCTGGGTAATTTAGACTCTGTCTCAGAATAAAAAAATTAAAAATGATGTGAGTATAGCTCAGTGGTTGAGCACCCCTGGGTTCAATCCCCAGTACCAGAAAAAAAAATCATTATTGTTAACTAATAATAAAAATACAGAAAATGTCAAGTTTTCCCTTATAAGAAAAATTCATATTTGATCATCAATACCGGTGCTAAAGGAGTTTTAATGATATGTTTAAACATTGGAAATGTGTATGATACTTATCTGTAGCATAACGTTATGTTTAAACATTGGAAGCATATGTAATACTTATCTGTGGCAAACTTTGTTAATGCTTATCTAAAAAGTATTTTGAGGAATACGTTATTAATATTAGATACTCCTTCAGTATAATAAGCTTCAAGTACCTTTAGAGCATTTGTTTCCATGTACCAAGGAAAGTTTTCTGATCAAAATCTATTATTGTTTTTTAAGCTCCTTCAAAGTCAGAAAGAACAGTTGATAATAACCCAACTGAACCCAAGGCATAGTTGCAGGAGACCTTAGGCTACTTATTGGTGATACAATGACATGAATTATGGGAGACATCAAAGTCCAAATCATGCTCCCTCTTCATATACTGATGCCTAAAACTGCTCTTAGAGGTCAAATAGCACTTACTATGTGCCAGGTACTATTCTAAAATATTTACCTTTACACATTCATCCTCTCATCAATTAGATATGATTTTGCTCATGAGGAAAATGGAACTCAAATAGGTCAGATAATTTGCCTCAAATCACACAGTGATTTGGCAAAAAGTGAAGTTCCATTCCAGAAAGTCTGTTCCAAGGTCTGTGCTCTTATGTAGTATGTCTCATACCTGCTACACACACACACACACACACACACAAATTATTCATTTTAAAAAAAATTCCTTCCTATTAAGATGTACATGCTTTTGAAGGACGCTGCCCTGGAATCAATTATTTATAACAGGAAGGAAGAGAAATATGAGAGCCAGCTTGGTCTGGGAAATAAGAGGAAGACCAATAGGTGAGAAAAGCAGACTTGATGAAGTATGTGCCTTCTCCCTGATCTTCCACAACCACGCCAGTGACCAGAACTAAAATTTGTTGTCTCTACCCACTTGCAAAAAGCTTCCATGTGCACAACCCAGTGAGATGGACTCAATTTGGGAGAAGATTTTATTGTCAGTTAAACAAAAAAAAGAAAAATAGTAAAAGCAAACAGGAAGCTGCCTAGACAGACAACAACCAAAATAAAATAAAGATGGAAGACATCATTGAAGTCAAACAAGTCAATACGGTTCCCTTGTTAACCCTCAACTCTATCTCAGTCTTCATTATTGGCATCATTGCAATGATACCCAAGTCAGGGCACTGAAATCCACAAGTTCCAACAGCCTCATGATTCAAGTCTTACTCATATTAATGTTCAAAACTCTCAGGCTCTTCTTTCCTACCAATGACCTTATATTATTCTTCATTTCTTTGTAAGAAAACATTTCTTCCAAATAATTATGTACTCCTTGTAAAGCACCTTCATAGAGGATATGTTCAAAGTGTTTATTTTATACATAATAAACTGCAATTTCAGTACACTCTTACTCTGCATGATTTTAAAATGTTATAACAAACATATTCTCTGCTTAATACAGACCCAGAAATCAGAATTGTAACTTTTTACATTAAATTAATTATTTATTCATTCTTCCAGGTCTTATTTCAATATCATGCTATCTTTCACTATATTTTTTAACAATCAACCTTGTTGTTGTTGTTACTTTGCCAGGAATTCAAAGATTCATTTGAATTCATCCAAAATATTTATTGAATATCTGCTTCATGTCAGGTTGGTCCTTGGGCACATCAGTGAACCCAATAGATGACAATCCCTGACCTACTAAAGCTAATGCACCTGACATCAGGGAACTAAACTTTAATTTCTTAACATTGGAATTGTTTATATTACATTCAAATTTTCCCTTTCTGTGGAATTAATATGCATCTAGTTGCCCGTAATTGGTTTGTGTACTAATTAAATGTGTAAATGAAGAACATTATTTGCTGTGGATCTCAAGATCATAAAATCAAGTAGTAAATTAGAGCTTTGTGCAAGATACATGTATAGGCTATTTCACAGAAAGCAAAGTGGAAAATGAATAAAAATTTTCCAAATATATGTATATTTTAACATCCCAATATCTGAATTCATTGTTTAAACAAGATATAAAATATCCATTGAGGGATTTGAAGGAAGAAAAGGCGATGTGGTGGTAAAAGAGGAGGGAAGTACTATATGAACATTTCCTTAAAATTGTCCTTCAGTGTTCAGTGAACTATGTGTGTACTATATCCACACTGAAGTGCCTTGGCTTCTCATTTTAGAACACTGGTCTATTGCTTCACCCCACCATTTTTCCTCCAACCACTGTTAAGAATCTGCAAAATACACATTGGTATAAAATCTAACTTTGAACTAATATTTATTCTTCACTTTCTTTTGGTGCTTTCTAGGTATAAGCAAATGCACACACACTCACACACACACACACAAAAAAAAACAGATTATAGAAACAGTCCAACAATATTTTCTAAGATTTTTTTCAGTGATTATGAAACACACAGCAATAGGCTCTATATACATAAAATGGTTTATACAATAAAAAGAATGTAATATTTTCACCCTTAAAACTCAAGTATTCACTAACAATAGAAAAAGATGACCAATTCCACAAACACAAAAGGATACAGCAACATAAAGGACACTGAGCCCTGTGGTCCGCCCATGCTTTAACAATTTCTTAGTAAACAGTGCCACCAGGTGGTGATTTATTCTAAAATGAATTTCCCAGTTCACTATAAATAAAACATTGAGTTCAACATGAAATCACCAAAAAAGGTTTTTCTTGCAATGTTACATTACAAAAAACTTATGGGAAATATTTAATAGAATTCAAAAATATTCATTAAATGTCTTTCATGTAAATAAGTATTTTCTTTTTACTTGCTGGTTAATAGCAAGCTTTTTGCTTGCTTAAACTTAAACAATTCAATACAGTTCCATTAGTTAACCCTCAGCATCATCTCAGCCTGTACCATTGGCATCATTGCAATGATACCCAAATCAGAGCTGGGGATATAGCTGAGTGTTAAGAGTGTTTGGCTAGCACGTGAAGGCACTGGATTATATCTCCAGCACCAAAAAATAATAATAATAAAATACATGTATATGTTTTGTAACAATTTTACTTATCTTCATTTTAAAGGATTCCCCTTTAAATCTAAAACTATGACAATGAAAGGACAAAGCTAAACAAGTTGAAAACATAATTTAAAAATCACCAGCTAAATTTTAATTTATTTTTTATTTTAATTGTATCAGTTTATGGGGTACCTACAATGTCAGAATTCAATACATGTATATGTGTGTAATGATCAAATGAGGTAGTCATAATTTCTTTCTCTTTAAACTTCTTTTTAAATTTTGATTAACACATGATAATTATATATTTATATATTATATTTATGAATAGAGTGCAGTGTGATATCCAAGACATGTATACAATATGCACTGATCAAATTGGGGTAATTAATGTTTCTATCTCTTTATGTTTGAAAGCATTAAGCTCCTTTATTTTAATTTAAATATATTTTATTTTACATATTTTGTAAGTTAGAGTAGTACTGTTACCTAGATAAAATGTGTTAAATCAAACCTCCTAATTCTTCAAATAAAGGATTTCTGGGAAGTAGAATCCTTAATTCTATATGTCTTTATGCTTCAATAGTCTTTATGGTGAGACCATTTGACAGTGTAAGAACAAAAAGGTAGAGAAAGCTTAACCAATGAATGAAGGCTTTAAAAAGAATAAGAGATTGCACCAATTTGCAGTCCCACCAGCAATGTACAAGTGTACCCTTTTCCCCACATCCTTGCCAGCACTTGTTGTTGTTTGACTTCATAATGGCTGCCAATCTAACTGGAGTGAGATGGTATCTTAGGGTGGTTTTGATTTGCATTTCTCTGACTGCTAGAGATGGTGAGCATTTTTTCATGTACTTGTTGATTGACTGTATGTCCTCCTCTGAGAAGTGTCTGTTCAGGTCCTTGGCCCATTTATTGATTGGGTTGTTTGTTATCTTATTGTCTAATTTTTTGAGTTCTTTGTATACTCTGGATATTAGGGCTCTATCTGAAGTGTGAGGAGTAAAGATTTGTTCCCAGGATGTAGGCTCCCTATTTACCTCTCTTATTGTTTCTTTTGCTGAGAAAAAACTTTTTAGTTTGAGTAAGTCCCATTTGTTGATTCTAGTTATTAACTTTTGTGCTATGCAGCCAATTTGGAAAGCAGTATGGAGATTTATTGGAAAGCTGGGAATGGAGCCACCATTTGACCCAGCTATTCCCCTTCTCAGTCTATTCTCTAAAGACCTAAAAAGAGCATGCTACAGGGACACTGCTACATCGATGTTCATAGCACCACAATTCACAATAGCAAGACTGTGGAACCAACCTAGATGCCCTTCAATAGATGAATGGATAAAAAAAATGTGGCATTTATACACAATGGAGTATTACTCTGCATTAAAAAATGACAAAATCATAGAATTTACAGGGAAATGGATGGCATTAGAGCAGATTATGCTAAGTGAAGCTAGCCAATCCCTAAAAAACAAATGCCAAATGTCTTCTTTGATATAAGGAGAGTAACTAAGAACAGAGAAGGGTCGAAGAGCATGAGAAGAAGATTAACATTAAATAGGGATGAGAGATGGGAGGGAAAGGGAGAGAGAAGGGAAATTGCATGGAAATGGAAGGAGACCCTCAGAGTTATACAAAAGTAGATACAAGAGGAAGTGAGGGGAAAGGGAAAAATAATACAAGGGGGACAAATGAATGTCAGTAGAGGGGGCAGAAAGAGAAGAGGCGAGGGGAGGGAAGGGGAGGGGGGATAGTAGAGGATAGGAAAGGCAGCAGAACACAACAGACACTAGTATGGCAATATGTAAATCAATGGATGTGTAACTGATGTGATTCTGCAATCTGTATTTGGGGTAAAAATGGGAGCTCATAACCCACTTGAATCAAAGTGTGAAATATGATATATCAAGAATTATGTAATGTTTTGAACAGCCAACAATAAAAAATTAAAAAATAAATAAATAAATAAATAAAAAATAAAAAGAATAAGAGAGATCAACCTCATCGGAAATAAACTAAAACTGACTTCAAATGAAGTTTTTTTCTAGTTGAACTTAAAGAAAACTTTTACCAATGGAACAATTACCCACAGCAACTGAATAAACATATAAAAATTCTGTTAACTACTATGAAGTATATTTAATGTGTTTTGTTGTTGGTAACCTTATCTGTATTTTATGTGTTATCAGCCAGTTCTTCTGTCTCAATCAATTTCATTCTTAGGTGATTAATTAACTTAGTTACTACTAAAATTCTATAGGCAGGAGAAAAGATCCTAGTGCCTTTCACAAATCTCAAACATTAAAACAGTATTCTCACTGAATTGAGCATTATTGTTTTCTGATTGTTCAATAACTTAATATTCAGTTGTATCCCTTGATTAATTGTAAGCTCAATATGATATCAGACAATTTAAAAGAGACTATTACAAAATGAGCTAAAATAGCTTTCTCTATTAAAATACTTTCATTCCAAACTTTTTTAAAAAGTCATTACAGATATGAGGGGAAATTATTTTCCCTTCTTAAAACTTACTACACACAGTGGATACAGATAAGTCCATGAATATGTCCCTGTTGGGTATAGGTAGGACACAGGGAAGAATCTCTCCTGGACAGTGATTAAATAAAATGTCTGAGAAAATTGGAAGAGTTAATTCTGTTCCAAGTGGAACACAGGAATAAATCCACCTGCTTCCACAACTTTTTATAACAGAAAAAAAAAAAAAACAGAAAAGGCAAGATTATTCTAAGGAAGTAGATTTTTAATAACTTAAGTTACCAAACTTGTTTTCTCAGGTTTGCATAGTTAGTGAAAATTAAGCTATATAATAGAGGAAATTTCCCAAAATGTCTAGTCAGGCACACACAATACCATACAATACCAGTATTATATGGATGCTTAAGTAGAGAAATTCTACTAAGACAAATTTGGAAACAGTATAATGCAATCTTTTGTTAAAGTTGTGCAAAGTTGTTTTCAAACCTTTTCATCAATTTTTGAAATTATCTCACCTCTTTATCAAACATATTAGGCATCATTAAGTATGTAATGTCAGACTAGTTTTGCAATTTGTTTCTCAAAAAATAAGTGAAATAAATATTACCATTAGAATGGTCACTTTTAATGGTGACTGATTCTCAATATTTAACAAAGCTTAATAACCTGTGGCTTTTAAATATTACTTGTTAGCTCTATTCCATTCAGTTTTTAAAATAGCCATGTGCATAGCTTTAATATGCAAACCTGAATTTTAGGACATTCAATGTATTGACATCAGAATCCACCAAGAATAAAAATAGACTTTTTCCTACAAGTTCCCAAGAAGTGCAACTTCTTAAATTTAAAGGAACAACAATGAGTCAGACCCAAATCAGTACAGTCAGGATTTTTAAAGCAGAAGTTTGGAAGAATTTTTGTTTTGCTGAAGGAATATGTGTGTATATATATATATATATATATATATATATATATATATATATACACACACACATATGTTTTCCATTTTGCATTATTTTTGTAAAAAAATGGTAGCAAAAAATTAAAGGCAAATACTAAAGCTTTTGATTTTCAATCATGAAAATAATGTCTGTCTTTTATAAAAAATTGCCTAATCAAATTTTGTTTGCTTGGTTTTGGTTTCTGGTTTTGTCACTTTTACATAATTGTACACCATTTTGTGCCCTCGTGGATTTTCAAAGTAATATAAAGGTGGGAGAAGTAGAATATATCAGAGATTTTGTACATGAGCTACAAACTCAGCACAATCATTGTAAAATATTTATTGATTATAAACAGAAGATATCTTAAAGAGAATAAAATGCAATCTAATTATATTTTTTTTCCTAGATACTATATCCTACTAGACATCCTGCTCCTGATTCTGCTTTCTAATTGTAAAAAGAAGAGGAATGTAGGAAATTTTAAGGAGACATTAAAGATGTGCTTGCATTAAATTTACACTCTCTCTTTGACATAATTTCCAGATAATTGGAAGAGAATTGACCAAGGGAATGACTTCCTTGGTTTGAAGCTCATTAGTGTAACAATTGAAACATCCAGGGAAACTCCAGTGTGCCTGCTTCACACTCTAGGAAACAGTGACCTAGTGATCTCTTTCTTTCTGAACTGCTAGAACTCTATTGTCACATGGACATCCATGCTTTCTGTGCTCAAAATAAATCTTTGGCATTATTCTTTTCTGGTCTGGTCTTTTAAACTAAGCTTAAAAACTGATTGAGATGAAAGACCAAATAATTTTTTACAATTCCAAACTACTGTTAAGATCATGTTCCACATACAATGTCCCTTATTAATATTTGTTCGTGAAATGGCTCTACACCTGCCTTTCCAGCATGCATGGAGGGCATATAAACATATTATTAGGTATGCTTGAAATAACCCCATATTATAATCTATAACAAAGGCAGATTTATTTTTCAAGAGAGTATAACTTTCAAAACTCCCTAAAATATACTGTCTTTCAAAGCTGACAAAAGATCTGATAAATGTATAAAATGGAGTGTGTGTGTGTGTGTGTGTGTGTCCATATATTTTACTCTGCAGTTCAAATCTCCAATTTCATTTGAGTTTGGTACAATTTATTCTACATCCTTTATTGACTGTTTTTCATGGCATTAAATTTTTCTTATATTTTCTTTGCACCTTTTTTCTTTGAGCACATCTTCCATGGTAATTATATTTTGAAATGTTTCTTAACCAACACTATTGAGATCATTTATATACAGGAAAAAGTACCATATAACTAATATATAGAAGAATCTCAGTACCCCAGAAATGTTCCTTCTTAATTCCTTTAAGTCAATTATCTCACCTCCCAACCCTTTACAAAACCTTTAATAAGCTTTCTGTCATCACAAGCTAGTTAGGCCTTTCCCTGGAATTGCAGATGAATGAAATGATAGATTCTATACTGTTTGTGACTTCTTTTATACATCACAATGCTTTTGAGATTTATGCATGTTTTCTGCATATCATTCCTTTTAAATACTGAGTAATATTTCACTGAATGAATATAGCACATTTTATTTCTCTATTCACTGGTTGAGAGATATTTAGGGTTTTATTTTTCTGCATACCTCTTAGTGGAACAGGTAGGGGTGGGTGCCATTGTGTTCTTTCAGTTCTTATGGGGACAGTATTGTCTTTCAATTTTAAGTATTATGCTAGTTATATAAAACACACAACAATTTGTATGTTGTAAGTTTTCTTCTATTCCTGGTTTTTTAAGAGTTTTTATTTTACTTTATAGTAATTTTTGGTCATGAATGGATGTTAAATTGTGTCAAATGCTTTTTCTGCATTTATGAGTGTAGCATATGGTTTTTTACTTTTATTCTGTTAACATTGATCTTTGAATATTAAGTCAACTCCGCTTTCCTAAGATAAGTTAACTTTGTCATGGTGTGTTTTCCATTTTATGTACAGACTGGATTCATTTGATGATATTTGTTAAGGATTTTTACACCTATGTTCATAAAGGATATCCCTCTATAGTTCTCCTTTCTTGTGATATCTTTGTCTAGTTTTGGTGTCAAAGTAATATAAAAGTTGGAAGTAGAGTTGTAAAGTAAAATTGTAAAATCGTACAGAAGTAGTTTGTATAGAATTGACATTCTTATTTCTTCCTCAAATGTATGATAGAATTCAACAGTGATAATTTCTTGGCCTAGCGTTCTCATCCTGGGAAAGTTGTTCACTAAAAATTAAGTTTTAAAAATTGATATAGAGCTATTTAGGTTTTCTATTTCTTCTTACATCATTTTTGACAAAGTATCCTTCAAGAAAATTGGCCATATCATCTAGATTCTTAAATGTACTGGGATATTGCTGTTTGTATTACCTTTTATCTTTTCAGAAGTCTGCAGGATCTCTAGTTAGATTTTTACTTTTACTCCTGAAATTGGCAACTTAGTTCCCTTCAATTTTTTTCCTAGACCAATATATATAGAGATTTATCACTTTTATTGATTAGTTTTCATGAAACCCATTTTTGGCTTCTTTAGTTTTCTCTAACATTTATCTGCAATTAATTTCATTGATTTATCCTGGTTGCCTTTAATAATTTCTCTTTATCAATAGTTTTGAAATTTTAGAATGACTTTGTTATGGCCTTTTTTGTGTATTCTCCTTGGCTTTTTTCAAACTTCTTATATCTGTAGGTATTACTCTTGGGAAATCTTTAGGCCACCATTTCTTTACATTTGTTTCCATTTCATTCTCTTTCAGAAACTGTGTGTGTGTGTGTGTGTGTGTGTGTGTTGTGTGTATGGCGGGGAGGGGGAGAGAGAGAGAGAATGAGAATATTATATTTTGAAATGAAATGACTTGTCACTGTGGCTTTGTTCATTTTTCTTTTCAGTGTTTTCTTTTTTGTCTCATTTTGAATATTTTTGCTTTGTGTTCAAAATCATTAATCTTTTTTCTGTAGATTATTTCATCCTATTAAAGTTTTATCTCAGTTCCATTTGGTTCATTTTTAATACAGACTCTCTCATTATATTCACATCATCCTTTAAATCACTGAGAATATTTAATACTTATGCACACATGCACACTGCTTTCTTAAAATGTCTAGTAATTCTTTATCTGCCAGACACTATGAATTTATATTATTGAGTGCTGGATTTTATTTGATTCCTTTACGGAATGTTGGACTTCACCCTGATAAATGTTTATTGTACATTAGATAAGCATACTTTTCAGGCTTGTGTTTATGCTTTCTTGGGGTGAGTGTGAAATTACCTTTATTTTGGGCTAGCTCAGCATCCACAACTAAAGCATAATCCTTTCAGGATTTCTATTGAATGCCCTGTGTACTCATTGCAATCCCACCATCTGAAACTTGAATAATTCCTTGCCTTTGTAAGTTCCAAAAGTATTCAGCTTAGGTTTAGGATTAGGGTTCAAAAGAACATTTATTTTTAAAGTTCACAATATTAAAATTAAGTGTCTTTTTCAAATATGGAGTTTAAGTTGGATGCACATGCACATGCCTGTAACCACAGCTATTCCATGAGCTGATGCGTGCTCTCAAGTTCCAAGCCAACCTCAGCAACTTAGTGAGATCCTGTCTCAAAATTTAAAAATTTTAAAAGGGTTGCGGATATAGTTCATAGTAAAACTCCCCTGGACTCAATCCTCAGTACTGCAGAAATAAAATACATACATAGAACTAAAATGTGGGATTTACACAGTACTTCCTTTTTATTTATTTTTCTCGAGTAGATTGGCTGATAATTTTCAAAGTAGGGACTTTGGGTCAATCAGTGTCAATTGCATTATGTCCTTCAGGTTTGCCAGACACAACTTCCAGTATAATACATTTTTAAACATTTCAGATAATTACTACTATATCTGTTTCCATATTCTAGGCCAGATACAGAAAGAAGTGGCTATTAGAAATATAGTTAGCCAATTTGCACATATAAATGTCTAAGTTCATTTATATCAAACCAAATGTTTCCCTTAATTTAATTTAAGCCTAAGTGCCTTGAATTGGTATGATTTTTAAAGAAGATAATAATATTATTTAATATCACTGAAATAATCCATGAAAAAGACCAACAGCTTCACATTTGATTAAAAGATGAATTTAAAACAAGAGTAGCTATAGATTGTGCTTCAATAATAGAGAAGAACATGACACTTAGAAAGAAGTATCAGCTAATTCATAGAAATAATGAAAAGTTACTAATATAATGATATCTGCTGAATTCAAAATTGCTACTGGGTAATTTTTCAGTAAATTCAGAATCTGCCACATTCACCCAACTCGAATGCATGTCATGTAGTAAAATAAAATATGAAGAGCTACTTAAAATTTGGAAATGGTAGGATAAATGCTATGGGACTGCTTATCATTCTACAATTTCAGTACTAAAGATCCAATTTATCTTAAGATTTCTTTCTCTTCTAGTAGTAGCCCAAAATAACTTTTTTATTATTGCTAACAATATTAATTGTGCAAATTAATGGGTTTCACTGTGACACTTCCATATATGCAGATACCACACATTAATCATGTCTACCCTCCCTTCTACCCTCTCTCACCTACCCCTTTTTCCCCCTACCCTGGCTCTCTACTCATTTCCAGTCCTAAGAGTCCCTCTTCTACATCCAGGTCTATATTTTTTGGTTTCTGGTTAAGAGAGAAAACATGATACTTGTTTTGTGTTTTTATGTCTGATTTATGTCACTCAATATGATGTCTCCCGATTCTGTCTTTACAGCTGAATAATATTCTTCTCTCTCTCTCTCTCTCTCTCTCTCTCTCTCTCTCTCTGTGTGTGTGTGTGTGTGTGTGTGTGTGTGATAGTTTCTTTGTCTATTCTTCTACTGAGGGGCACCTAGGTTGATTCTATATCTTGGCTATTGTAGATAGTACTATAATAAATATGGGTTTACAGTTGGCTCTTTTCTATGCTGACTTCATGTCATTTGGATAAATTCCCAGCAGTGGTATAGCTGGACAATGTGGTACATCGATTTTCAGTTTTTTAGGGAACATTCATATTGTCTTTTGTAGTAGCTGTACTTATTCATATTCCTACCTTTTTCTCCACATCCTCACCAGAATTAATTTTTGAATTTTTCTTTGTTGATAATAATCATTCTAACTGAAGTAAGGTAGAATCTTGATATGATTTTGATTTGAATTTCCCTGGTGGCTAAAGATGTTGAGCATTTTTTCACATACTCATTGTCCATTTGTATTTCTTTTTAAAAATAGTATTAGTTGTAGGTGGACACAATAACTTTATTTTATTTATTTATTATTTTACGTGGTGCTGAGGATCTAAACTAGTGCCTCACATATGCTAGGCAAGTATGCTACCACTGAGCCACAACCTCAGCCCTGTACTTCTTTTGAGAAGTGTCTATTCAAATACTTTGTCCATTTTTAAACTCAACTACTTGAGTTGTTGTTGTTGTTGTTGTTGTTAAGTTTTTTGAGGACTTATATATTCTGGATATTAATTCTTTATGAGATGTATAGCTGGTAAGGATTTTCTCCCATTCTGTAGGCTTTCTCTTTGTTCTGTTGATCACTTTCTTCGATGTGCAGAAGCTTTTTAATTTAATATCATTTGTCAATTTTTATTTCCAAAGCTATTGGACTCCTATCCAGAAAATATTTCCTATGCCAGCATCTTGAAGTGTTTCTCCTGTTTTATTCTAGTAATTTCAAGATAACATTAAGGTCTCTGATCCCTTTTCAGTTGATTTTCTGAACAAAGTAGAGATAAGAATCTAAATTCTGTCTTCTACATTGAATATCCAGTTTTCCCAAGCAACATTTGTTGAAGAGGCTGTTGTTTCTCCAATGTATATATATATTTTTAATTTTTTTAGTTGTAGATGGACACAATACTTGTATTTTATTTTTATGTGGTGCTGAGGACAGAACCCAGTGCCTCACATGTGAGAGGTGAACTCTCTACCACTGAGTTACAACCTTAGCCCCACTCTCCAATGTATATTTTTGTAACCTTTGTCAAGAATCAATTGCTAAAGATATGTAGATTCATTTCTAAGTCATCTGGTCTATTCCACTGGTCTATGAGCCTTTTTTTATGGCAAACTGTGTTGGGTTTTTTTGTTTGTTTGGTTTTTTTTTTGTTTTGTTTTGTTTTTTTTTTTTACTGTGGTTCTACAGTACTGAAATTCAGGTATTGTGAAGTCTCCAGCTCTTTTTGTTTAGGATCTTGGATCTCTTTGGCTATTGCCTTTATGCTTCCATATGAATTTTAGGATTTTTTTTTAGTTCTTGGACGAATATTATTAGTACTTTCAGGGGACTTTATTGAACCTGTAGATTTCTTAAGCTAGTATGACTATTCTAACAATATTCATTCTTCCCCTCCATGAACATGAGAGGTCTTTCCACCTTCTAGTATCTTCTTCAAGTTTTTTCTTCTGTATTTCCTAATTTTTATCATAGATGTCTTTCATATCTTTATAAGGCTAATTCCTACATATTTGTGTGGGTGTAGATTATTGTGAATGGAATTGCTTTCCTGATTTCTCAGTAAGTACATTATTGATGTACAGAAACAATACTGATTTTTGTATGTTTATTTTGAACCCTGTCACATTACTTAATTTGCTTATCAGATACAAAAAAATGGGGTGGAATCTTTAGGATTTTCTATGTATAGAATCATATCATGAGCAAAGGGGATAATTTACTGATGATACAAGTCTTTGCATGGAATTTTACTTTCCCATTTCCTACTTTTATCTATTATTTCTTTCTTTTGCCTAATTGCTCTGGCCAGGATTTCTAGTAAGAATAACAACAGTGGTACCCTTGTCTCATCCTTGATTTTAGTCCTCTAAAAGCTTTCAGTTTTTCCTTCATATAGTATGCTCTTGGCTATAGATTTGTCATGTATTGCCTTTAATATGTTGGAGTATGATCATTCTACACCTAATTTGTTCAGGGATTTTATCATGAAGGATTGTTGAACTTTATCAGTCTTTTGGCATCTATTTTTTGAGATTGATGATTTCTATTCTTGTTCTATTCATGTGCTCTTACATTTATTGATTTGTTGTTGTTGTTTTATTCAGCTTTTATTACTGCTATGAACAAAAGACCTGACAAAATCAACATAGAGGAGGAAAAGTTTATTTAGGGGCTCACGGCTTCAAAGTTCTCATTCCACAAAAGGCCAACTTCATTCCTTGGAGCTCAAGGCAAGAAAGAACATTAGGGCAGAAGACTGTGGTGGAGAGAAGTAGCCCAAGACTTCACACCAGGAAGCATAGAAAGACTCCACTCACCAGGTACAATATATATACCCCAGTGCCCTGTATGACCCACCTCCCCCAGCTACACCCTACCTGGCTAAAACTACATCCATCCAGTTAATCCTTATCAGGGGATTAATTTACTGATTGGGTTAAAGTTCTCATAATCCAATCATTTCACCTCTAAACTTTCCTTCATTGTTTCACACATTAGCTTTTGGGAAACACCTTATAACTAAACCATAACACTTATGTTGATCCATCTTTGTATTCCTAAAATTCAACCAACTCAATCATGGTGTATGATCTTTTTATTGTTCTGTTGAATTCAATTTGAAAACATTTTGTTGAGAATATTCATCTACATTCTTCAATAATATTGTCTATAGTTCTTTTTGTTGTTATGTCCTTATCAGATTTTATATCAATGTAATACATGATTCATAGAGTGAGTTTGAAAGGGTTCCCTTCATTTTCATTTTATGGAGGATCATTTGTTTTAGTTCTTCTTTAAAATTTGATAAAATTCAGTAGTGATCTTCCATTTCTGGGCTCTTCTTTGTTGGAATTTTTTATTATTCTTTTAATCTCATTTCTTATTACTTATCTGTTTTTATTTTTTATATCATCTTTGTTCACTTTTGGTAGAACATATATGTCCATTAATCTGTGCATCTCTATTTTTCCTATATATTGGTAAACAGTCTTTCAAAATGTTTTTTTTTCTTCAATTTCAGTGCTATCTATTGTAATCTCTCCCTTATCATCTCTAATTTTTTCATTTGGGTTCTCTCTTTCTCTCTCTCTCCCTCCCTCCCTTTCTCTCTAATTAGTTTAACAGTGAGTTCGTCAATTTTGCTTATATTTTCAAAGAACCAAATCTTTGTTTTACTGATACTTTGTATCATTATTTCATCTCTGTTTTATTTTTCTCTCTCCCTTCCCGCCCCCTTCTCTTTTTTATACCAGGGTTTGAACCCACAGGTGCTTAACCACTGAGCCACATCTCCAGCCCAATTTATATTATGTTTAGAGACAAGATCTTGCTAAGTTACTTAGGGCCTCACTACATTGCTGGGCCTGGCTTTGAACTCATGGTCTTTCTGCCTCAGCAGATTATAGGCATGCGCCACTACAGCTGGATCTATTTTTTTCTGATCTGATCTTTATTATTTCTTTATTTTTTCTGATATTAAATTTGGTTTGTTGTTTTTCTAAAGCCTTGTCAGGGACCATTAGGTTATTTATTCAAGATCTTGTTTTTATTTTTGTAGGCACTTATTGCTATAAACTACCACATAGTATTATTTTCACTGTATCCCACAGGATCTTATATGTTGTGTTCCTTTTTGTTTGACTCAAGGAAATTTTAAATTTCCTCTGATTTTGTCAGTGACCCACTCTGTTCAATAGTGTGTTGTTCAATTTCCATGTGTTTTATAGTTATTCTCTAGTTTTTCTTGCTGTTGATTTCTACTTTATTTCCATTGTTATCAGATAAGATGCAAGAAATTATTGCAATTTGTTTGAATTTGTTAAGCTTTGTTTTGTGTAGCTTCACATATGGTCTGTTTTTGGAAAAAGTTTCATGTGCTGATGAAAAGAATGTTTATTCTGCTATCATTGGATGAAATATTCCTTTACTGTCTGGTAAGTAATTTGGTATGCACTATAGTTTAATTTTGACATTTCTTTGATATTTTGTTTGGATGATCTACTGATTGGAAAGAGATTGGAAAGAGTGGGATACTGAAGTTGCCCAATAGTATTTTATTGGGATATATCTCTCCCTTTATTGTCTAATAGTTTTTTGTTCATAAAATAAGATACTCTGACATTTGTTGTATGCATATTTATAATTGTCATATCTTCTTATTAACTATTTCCCTTTATAAATACATAGTGACCTTCTTTGTCTCTTCAAACTGATTTTTATTTTAAAGTCCATTTTTCCTAAACATAAATATAGCTACTCCCTCTTGCTTTAAGATTCTGTTTTCTTGGAATATCATTTTTTATCCTTTCTCTTTCAGCCTATATTTATCTTTGAGGTGAGATGAGTTTATGTAGTCAATATATTTTGGGGCATTGTTTTTTAGTCCGGTAAACCGTTCTGTGTCTTTTAATTGAAGAATGAAGTCCATTTGTATTCAGAGTTATTATTGGAAGGTAAATGCTTCTTCCTGTCACTTTATTGCTTTGAATATTTTATATTAATTTCTTTCTCTTTATTCACCTTAGAAGTTTGATGATTTACCATAATGATGATATATGATTGTTTCCTATTTGTCATTTGTGTGTCTGCTCTTCTAGTGGTTTTTATGCTTTCAATCATGCTCTCATGATTGTGTTTGTCTTTTTCCTCCTCTGGTTGTAAGATTCCCTTATATATCTTCTGTAATGCTGGTCTAATGATCATGAATCCCCTTAGTTTATGCCTATCTTGGAAGGACTTTATTTCTTCTTCAATTGTGTAAGATAACCTTGCTGGATATAGCAGTTTTGCTTGTCAGATTTGTTTGTTTTTGTTTTCCCAGTCTTTAAATACAACATTTCATGCTCTTTTGAGCTGTAGAGTTTCCTCTAAGAAATTTACTGTAATTCTGATGGATTTATCTTTAAATATGACTTGGTGCTTCTACCTCGCAGATTTCAATATTCTGTCACTGTCTTCTACTTTGGGCAAGTTATCTAAAGTATATTGTGGAGAGGTGCTTTTCTGGTCATGTTCATTTGGCTTTCTCCATGCCTCTTGTACATAGATGTCTAGCTCTTTCCCAAGATTTGGGGAATTTTCTTCTATTATTTCATTAATATGTTTCCTATGCCTTCATCCTATGGCTCTTCTCCCTCATCTATTCCAATTATGCATGTTTGGTCTTTCAGTGGTGTCCTAGAGATCTTATGTGTTCATTCTTCCTTTTCTTTTATTCTATTTTTTTGCTATCTGAATATAGTATTTCATCATAGTTGTCTTCAAGTCCTGATATTCTTCATTCTGCTTGACCTAGTCCCTTTACAAAGATTTCAACTGAGTTTTTATCTGACTTATTGAGCTTTTTGATTCCAAAATTTCTGTTTGGTCTTTTTCAAAATTTCCCTCTCTCATTTCATTACTCATTCTTGTCTTGAATTTTCTTCCTTAATTTACTTAATTATATCATTTTGGAGTTCATTGAGTTATTTTTTAAATCATTCTTTTTAATTCTTCATCTGGCATTTTATCCACTCTGATACCTTTAGAATCTGCTTACTTAGTACAGAATGATGAATTTTAGAGGTGTAATATTGCCTCTTTGTCAATTTCTTATGTTTCTATGCTGATATTTGTTCATTTGTTGGGGTGGATATCTCTTCAATTTCTGTGAGGGCTTTAAGTGGCTTGCGTGCTCTCTCTCTCTCTCTCTCTCTCTCTCTCTCTCTCAAATATTTTTTAATTGTAGATAGACACAATATCTTTATTTATTTATTTATTTCTATATGGTGCTGAGGATCAAACCCAGTATCATGTGATACTGTGAGGCAAGTGCTCTGTCACTGAGCTACAGCCCCAGCCCACCTCAGCCCATCCCAGCCAAAGTGGCTTTCTCTTGATGATGCATCTTCATGTATTGGTTGTTGTGTATTGTTGATTTCAATTCCAATTGGGCCTTATAGTATCATCTCTCTGTGACTTCTTTGTTTAAGATTAGTGAATTTTGACATAATGTGTGCTATATCAGAGACTGAGGGGCCTCATCTTCTCTAGAGTTGTTACAAAAGTCAGTTCTCTCTGTGAATTTTAAGTTATGTGGTATAGACTGCAGATTATGTGTGCATACTCCTACAGTGGAAGTGAAAATCCCTAATAGGTAGTGGAGATTTTCATGGGCTTATGTTGACTGTGTTACTTTAAATTCTGATACTGCCTGTTCCAATCATGGTGAAGGGCCTAAAGCTTGTATCTTCTCTTTGGACACTACAGTGTTTCATGCGGAGAGGTAAGGGGCAAGATCCCCCTTCATGAACCTCACAACTAGTCTTGTCAATGAGGTCTAATATAATTGAGTGTGGGAGAAACTGAGGCTAAGGCCGCTTATAGATATGGTGTCCACAGTAGTTGTGCTGTTTTTATTTCCTTTGGGGTAATTGCCCAGGAGGACTATTTCAGTACCCCTAGCTATGCCTACTTGCAAATATATCATTAGCTGGTGTCTTTTGTCCCCTATATTCTTTAAATATATACTGGGGTTTGGGTAGGACTGGGTCATGGCAGAAACTAGAGGCAATTCCTCTCACCTGAGTTAGGAGTATAGCTCAGAGGCAGACCACCCACCCAATATGTACTAAGTGCCTGGCTTGATCCCCAGCTCTGAAAAATAAATAAATATATAAGAACTGTGAAAGAACAATAGCAGCGTCAATAAGAAGAGAAAAGAAAGATAAGAAAATATAGTGTAAATTAAAGGATAAAAGAAAGAAAAATAAAGAGAGCAGAAGAAAAGTTTAAAAGTGGAAGGAAAAAAAAGAGAAAATTGAAAAAATAATAATTCCAAAGACAAGAAATAAGAAAGGAAAAACTAAAATGCTGGCTAGGGGTGATTCACCACCACCACCACCACCACCACCACCTCATCCCCATTCTTTCCATTGTGGTATGATCCTGGTGACTGGCAGTAATGATTTGTGGCTAAACCTTTTGGAGTACCTCTCAGCTGTTTTGCAAGTTAGAATAAACTAGTGCAGAATGTGCTAGGCATAAATATTCTCTATAGTCTTATAGGTTGCAAGGGCAGCTGCCAAGTCTGTGCTGTGGCACATTAATGAACCTGTAAGAAATGCTGATCATGACGGGCAATAGAGCTTTTCAGAGCTCCCTGGGCAGCCTTCTGCTAGGATGAGACAAACACTAGGGTGCATCCCTAGGCACTCCTGCAAGATGAGAGGTTACAGGGTTACATAGACCTGTGCTGTGGCAAGTTATGTGCTATCCACCACCCATAATCCTGGAGCTCCCAACCTTGGATTCCACATGAAGTCTCACATAACTATACTTTTCCCTGGGTACTAATAGCAGAACTCTGGAACCACATATTTTAAGGGGAAGTCTCTTCTTCCCTCCACATTTCAGGCCACACTTCCCACCACAAGGAATTCTAAGTGGATTTGTGTCAGTCACTCTGTTGGGCCAAACTGTCTCTCAGAATGATTACTTTCTGAGCCAGTAAAGAAGAGTTCTTGGGGTCTTAGAGATAGAAAAAAATGAAGGGGCTTCTGATCCCCTGAGTAGCAAGTTCAAACAATAGGGCCTTCGTCAAACGGTTCCCAATATGACACTATATTAATACACTGGGAAATGCAGAGAACCTCTCCCCCACTGCCAGCTCACTATGCAGATCCAAGGTATCGTCTCTGTTTAGGGTATATATTTGCAAGATATCAGATTCTGCACTTATAGAGTCACCAGGAGTATTTTTTTATCCTCCTATACCACCACCAATGAGTGCTAAGGACTCTGTTTCTCTTACTATGCTAATATCTAATATTCCTAGGTTTCACCTATAATCCACCACCTCAACATGCAGCTGTTCACCTGCTTGTTGTTTGGTTCTATCTCATTGAGAAGCTGGTAAGTGCTGGGTGCCTCTAATCTGCCATCTTGACTCCTGTCATATTTCTGCATCTAGGAAATTAGTGAAATAAATCATGAAAAATAAAAACCTAATTTCAAACAGATGTATTCCCAAAACATTTAGCGATACTCAGTGATAACTTTTTAGGAAACAAATCCTGAAAATATTTTTTAATATTATTTTCTTTGTTAGATAATAGCTGATAAGGAATAAAGCATCTTGAGTTTATGATTACAGAAAGACTTTCAATAATACTTAAACAATCATGCTAGTCAGCAAACAAGAAATAGGAGATGTATTTAAAGAGCAGTCCTGCAGGAAAAGGAATTTAAAAACCCCTTTCTCATAAATTTTTTCTGAGAGGGGCTTCTCCTTTTATGGTACTAAGTTATACATTAACTACATGTATCTTGTAGTTTAAAAGGATTACCCTCTAACTGTCCTGCTGCATATTGATTGAAGTGACAATAATTTAGAAACAGCCTGAACATCATCAGCAGGAAATTCATACATTTACCATATGGAACTTCATGCAGATATTAAGGAGAGAGTCACAACTGTTTATATCATCTTAATAAAATATCTGTGACACCCATTTTTGTAAGAAGAAGCAAAAATGGAAATGTTATATACCTACCCATAAGCTACTGATTATATACAATAATAAATACATGTTTATAAGACCATAGAAAAATATTTGGAGTGATATACATAAAACTGATAAGATTGGTTCTCTCAAGGACAGTAGAGAATTAATACTATTTTTCTTAAGTCACCTTCTTCTTTCATTGGGGGAGAGGTTGTTCACTGAAAAATGAACCCAGGGGTGTTCTACCACTCACTGAGCTACATCCCCATCCCATCTGATTTTTTATTTTGAGACAGGGTCTCATTTAGTTACCACGTCTGGCCTTAAACTATGATCTTCCTGACTCATCTCCAGAAATCACTGGGATTATAGACATACACCACCACACACAGCTTGTTTTTTTCTTAAAACTCATACCTACAATCATAAATCATGTTTATAATTTATAAAACTAATAAACCAAACCACATCAGGAGGAGAATTTCTAGCAAGTAACTACAGAGGGCTGAGTTAAAATAAAAAATGAACTAAGCATGTGTCTGCTAGATTGTACTGATAGCATTATTTTTCCAGAAGAATAGAAGTATAATCTTCAGACCACATCTCTTCCTACACCATTATCAACCTTTCTCCAATGCAGTGTATCCATCAGACCTGTTCATGAATGGGTATTATGTCACTTCATATGTTCTTTCATTTTTTATGGGGTTGGTTAAAAGGTAACATATGGCCAAGTGTATACAAAAACTAGTTTTAGGTCAGCAGCTGTGAATAAGTGAAAAAACACTTCATCGTCTCCAAAAGCTCCAAGGGCTGATGTTGGAAGGGCAGGAAACAAGTTGAAAAATTAAATTAAAAGGAAGGAGTGAAAATACAGAGGGCTAGATGCAGAAAGCAGTCTAGCTGCTGAAAAACAGCACAAATAATGCAGCTCATATGCTCATAGGAATCAGCAAGATGGAAAGCTGGTGAAATTACATGCCAAGGAAACAGTCAGCTGTCATTTTGGAATCTGCAGAAGAGAAGGGAAAGTTCATCCAAACAGTCTCTTCTCACAAATTCCTTCATGTCTACACTTCAAAAAACATTGTAGTCATAAGGCAACAATATCTCGTTATGCCACCTGTGCCAGACATCAACTTATGCCTCTCAACTCCAAATTCTTCCTTTACTACCTGCTCTTTGAATACAGATATGGGTATTTAAAATGCATTTCCTTTGCCATCTGAGATGATGTTAAGCTTTTTCAGTAGAGGGTGTTAGAGAGGTGATGCAAGAGAAAGAGTTTTTCTTCTTGATTCTGGTAGCTTATTTGCCAATTTCCTGCAATGCATGCAACTTCCCCAGGAACCAAGTGCTTCTCTAATACCCAGCTCCTGAATCAAATCCAACTTCTCTAGTGCCTGCTGTCTGCAATGCAGGCAACTGGCAGCTTTCCCTGGAACCCCTGGCTGATTTTATAGCAGAGTGCTTCTGAAGAGGCATGTCCCTATGAACAGCTGTCTCTACAAGGGAGGCAGATTTCAGGTAATGTCCCAGGACTAATTTCCAACAAGTGCCATTGGTTGGCACCACAGTGTCTCTTCTGCCATTCAGTGAGCCTCAGCAGTGCCCTCTCCACAGGGCCTGGGCTCAGGCCTGAGAGCCACTTTCTTGGTACTGCCTCTTAGTCCTGTAGGAAGCTGACTCCTTACACCTGAAGATCCTGTATTTTTTTGAAGAGTTTATTACTTCTTACTAACTAATCTTTCAGTACTTTAGTCTGTTATAGTTGATTACTCTTTGTATTAAACTATCCTTGTTTAAGTTAGTATGTAGTTTCTCTATCCTGATTGGTCTGAGACTAGTTTATAACACTAAACTCTTAAGATAAAAATTTACTCCCCTCTGTCCTCAGACATAGTTCAAAAAATCAGGAATAAAAATTTTTCCTCCTTTATATAACACATTATATTTGATTTTATATATCATATATAACATATTATATTTGATTTTATATATCATGATTTTAGTCACAATTCAAATATTTAGCTATTTTTAATTTGGTTTTATTTTTTGTAGCAGTTTTAGGTTAACAGAAAAATTGAGAGGAAAATACAGAGTTCCAACCAGTGTTCTCTGCCCCACATATGTATATCTTATACTGGTGTAAAAAATAATGGTCATTTGGCTAAGTTTTTTGTTTTTCTGTTTTATTTTTTTTTTTGCTTCAAATAAACTTTATTGTATATATTTAAGTATACAACATGATGTTCTGTGATGTGTATAATAAAATGGTTACTTTAGTGAGACAAGTTAACATATCCATCAAGTAATATGTATATATTGAAAAAAAATTATGTTGAAAAAAGTGAGAACAAACCAATAATTTTTTTCCTTTGATATTCATTTAGATATGAGAATAGTGCATTCAAATTTTAAACCTATTTTACTACAAGAAACAAATCCTAGTACTCATGTGGCAACTCCTGGGATCTTGATAAGAATGCTGACTTAATATCAGCCTGTTTTGAGTCTGGATTCTAGACTCATCACTGACCATATTATTTCAGATAGATACACTGATTTTTCTGAATTTCAGTTTCTCTCAAATGTAAAATGGAGGTAATGTTTTTCTTGCTTTATATGACTTTTAGTGACATTTAAATAAGATGACCCATGCAAAATTCTAAGGTAACATAGGCTGTTATTATTAATAGAAATAAAAATGAATTAAATCTTTAATTAAATCTTTAATTAAATATTTAATTAAAATTTAGAGGTTAATAAAAATTAAAGCAAAATAATTTAGAAGCATATCATTAGAGCAAGAAAATTTGTAAAAGCTATTTATTAACTTTAAGTGATAGTATGTTTGGAAACTCAGCTAATCTTCTAACCAGAAATTTTATTTAAATATAACATGTAACTGATGTATCAGAATAAACTCCACTTGCATTTTTGCTTATCTCATATTTGATCATTAGGGCTAAAATGCAATCTGGTATTAAATTGGCATCATGTAATTTCTGTTTCTCAAAACTAAATTTAAGCAAATTTCCATTTAGGTGCATTCTAATTGACATGTGGTTGATTTCTTTCTAAAAATAAAATATTCATTCAAATGTAAGAAAATTTATTATTCAGATTCTAAAATTTTAAAAAATTTGGCAAGATATTTTAATATCTTCCTTTAAAATGGCTGGTAATGATTATAGAAGACAATCATGACCAGAGAACCTGAACTCAAAATATCTGGAGAAACACATGAGTGAAGAGCTTGAAGTTGAGTGACCTCAGGTTGGGATGCATTGGTCACACCCAAGGCAACCAATGTGATCAGCCCAGCTTTTAGGAGGTTTTGAATACTTTCCAGCTGTAAATGAGTTGACTAAGCCATAAAACTAAAAACAAAACGTCTAGATTTTCATTTTCAGTTTAGGTTACATAGATTATAATTTTTTAAGTTAAAGATCAAGTGTCTTTATATGAGTAATAGGCTGCTTTATTGGGGTTTCCATTCCCACCCCTGTACCATCTCCAATTCCTGCTTTGTATTGAAATTTGCTGACAACATTTTCAAAACATGACAATTTCATGCACATTTTTTTTTCTGATTTGGTGGAATCGCTTCCTATTTTGACATTTCAATAAGTAAACGATAATGTGACCCATTTCCCTGAAATCAAGGCCTCTATTTTGCATAAAACAATGAAATTTTAAACAGGAAAAGGAAAAGGAAGAATTTAATTAGTGAGGAAGTTTGAAAATATACTTTAAAGAATATCCAGGAAAGGAATAAGGGCATTTGACATCCTTTAGAGTTCTTTTCCATATAACTAACACATATGAGAAAAGCAGATGTTACCTATGGAAAGCTGAAACACCCCATACTTATCCACCAAAATCACGGAACCAGGACATCCTTCTGTCAGGAGAAGTATCTAGAAATCAGAACATTTGTTGATAATCCTTCAGTAGAAAGAATGATCTCAGGTTTAAGAATATACACTTAGGGATTTGTTTGTCTGGAAGGCCAAAGATGGAGTTAGGATACTGGAAGGAGCCAAAGTCAATATTAGAGTAGACCAGATTTATTATCAATACTTAAATCTCTCCCATTGGCATTAAGATTCTACATCCTCAAAGTGACCAGCACCCAGGTGATCCAAAATTTTTTCAGATCACTTCAAACTCTAGTATTGTTCTGCTCTTACTTAACATCTAAGTAACTGTTTCCTTGCTACAGCTCATTTATCAACATAGAGGGGAAATGGCACACGTGACAATAGTGCAATATACTTTATAGACATTCCTCCATACAGATTGGTTATCAAGGCAAAAGCAAATGATGTTCAAGATGTCAGAAACTGAGCATCTGAGAAGTAGGAAGAAGTAAATAACTAGCATATGAGAAATTATCTTCAGGTTTAATGATGACATTTTGTAATTTATGGAAAGTACAAAAAAAGAAGAACATGCTAAACATTTATATTTTTCTTACATAAGTAAATACAAAATAATGAATTATTAGAGCAGTTTTACTTTTGTAACAGTTTAAAAGCATACACGTTTAAGTTGGATTTAATACTATTCACAGTTTTCTTTCCTAGTGTCCAAAAGCAATCCTCTTTAGGCTCACACCCAGAAGTATTGCCTTTTTTTTTTTTTAAGATAGAGGGAGAGAGAGAGGGGGAGAGAGAGAGAGAGAGAGAGAGAGAGAGAGAGAGAATTTTAATATTTATTTTTTAGTTATCGGCAGACACAACATCTTTGTTTGTATGTGGTGCTGAGGATCGAACCCGGGCCGCACGCATGCCAGGCGAGCGTGCTACTGCTTGAGCCACATCCCCAGCCCAAGTATTGCCTTTTTTAGGTGTGGAAATAATGAACATTTTCTCAAACTACACATGCGTACCCATAAGCCATCATCATTCTATTGTATTATTTATTGTCCAACATGCCATAATGCTGTTAAAATAATTCTGTAAATAGCCAGTGGGACCAGAGCAGGAGAGAAATAAGCTAATACTTAACAGTGTCTACTTACAAGGCTATGACGCAAGCAGGCTGGGTGTTGACTGTCTACTTGCATCAGACATTGTCACAAGTACGTATCAGTGTTATTTCATGTAATGAAACATGGACATTTAATAACTTGTTACAGGTTAACAATTACAGCACAGCCCATATTCTAACCCAAATCAGACAGCCTCCAAAACCCATATCTTTTCTACTAAACTGTGTTTTGGCTTCTGAGGCAACCTATTTAATAAACACCGAGATAACTAGTTCTGGTTTTGTATACCTGTTTGCAGCATCTTATAGGTAATGAAAATTTCCAGAGCTTATAACTAATAGTCAGTCAAAACATATTTCCTGGGGCTGGGGATGTGGCTCAAGCGGTAGTGCACTCGCCTGGCATGCATGCGGCCCATGTATAAACAATAAAATATTTGTGAAAATATTTAGTATAAATAAATATGTATATCTTTAAAATTCACATAAATATATTTTAAAATATTTTGTTTTATATCTTTATTTTAAATAAACATGTTTTTTGAATATCCTAGAGGAACAGAATCCATAGTCTTATTTGGTAATCAAGATTTCTCATGTTTTTTTTAACAATAGTTATTTTTAGGGTCTTAAATTAATAACTAGTGCTTTATATAGTAAACTTCAAAATAAGTGAACCCTGTCAGTTCAATACAAAAGAACCAGTGAAACCATTTATTTGGAATCTTAAAACACACGCCAAAAAATTGGGTAGGTAAAAACATTTGCTCAAATATGAAATTTAGCATTTAATACCTTCTTCTTATAAAACCTAATTTAAACAATTTGAATTTTTATTTTGATTAATGCAATTATCTCTACCCATAAGAATATAAAACTGACTTTTCTGAATATCTTTCAGCCCTTCTAATGATATAGAACTCTGGTAATCTACATTGAATAGAAAGAAAAAAAATGAATTAATTTATCTCATAGAATGATCCACTTAAGCAATATTTTGCAATGTAAACCACAAGTGTTTTAGTCATATACCAACATACCTAATATCAACACTTTTTTTGACTCCCACAAAAGTTTTTAACTGATTTAAAAAAAATCCATCATCAACAATACATAAATGGAATCAGTTGAATCACTACTAAACCTAAAAATTTTAAAAATATATATACTTTAGGGATTTACTTTTAAGTCAGTAATTTGAAAAGTCCTTTGTAAATTTTCACCATTATATGCTATGTATTATGCCACAACCCAGAGCCGGTCAGTGTAGAACAAGTAAGAGAAACAGCTCTATCTATATATGACAGCTTGATATTAAAGAGAACCACTCTTGATTTCCAGCCAGGTCCTTCTTCAAAGGTGGGTTGTGTTGTGATTTGAAGCACTCTGCACATGCTTCCGCTTGTTTTCTCAACTGCTGCCTCCTGGGGAATTCCCCCAACTACCCATCATGCACCCATTCCTTTAGAATGGACACTCCCCCTTCTCCAACCCAGAGGACTCGACCAGGTTGTTTATTTTATTGTTATAATAATTGTACTTGAAATTTTTGTCAGGTGAAAGAATATCTTACTCATTGTTAATATTTGTAGATAGAAATTTCTTTTCTCACTCTCTCTTTATTGTTGTTGTTGTTTTGTTTTGTTACCAGGGATTGAACCCAGGGGCACTCAACCACTGAGCCACATCTCCAGCCAGTTTTTATATTTTATTCAGAGACAGGGTCTCACCAATTTGCTTAGTGCCCTGCTAAGTACCTGAGGCTGGCTTTGAACTCAGGATCCTCCTGTCTCAGCCTCCCTAGCCTCTGGGATTACAGGCAAACACCAGGCTAGAATTATCTTCTTAACGTTCTCTTCTCCCAACTAAACACTTCTCAGCATTCCCATATAAAAGATTTCCAGGCCCATTAAACAACTTGGTTATCCTTCCCCAGAAGTCCTTCGCTTGGTAAACGTCCCCATACCCCATCAAGTAGAGTCCAATCTATTTAAGTGAAGCTGACCTATAGTGCTCTCCAGGGTTTGTGCCATTGTGATCCCTTTTATGTAAAATTATCTTATAAAATGTTTCTCCACGCAACCAAGCATCTAGATAGTGTGTAAGATAAAGTCAGTTGTTCAGCAGTCTCACAGTCTAGGCACTGTGCTAAGAGCTGGAGAATCTGCACCTCAAGGATGCCTTTCTCCTGTAGCCTACAGTTTGCAACCATGTGTCACCCTCAGGGTTCCATCAGTACTAAGGGATCTATTTTCATTAAGGTTTTCTGCACCTTCTGATATGTGACTATATATCATGACTCTCAAAGATAGCATCTCCCACACTTATTTGGTCACACACACTGTTTTCACAAAGCATCTTGAAGAAGCATCCCATGAGAACACTATGTTAACTTTCTGTCATTGTGAAAAAATATTTGAGAGAATCAATTTAAAAGGAGGAAAGGTTTATTTCATCTCACAGTTTCAGTCATGGTTGTTTGGATCTCTTGCTTTTGTTCTGTGGCTATCGAGCATGTCATGGCAGGAGCACATAGTAGAGGAGGACAATTTTCATGTCAGGCTGGAAGTAAAAAGAGCAAGAGAAAGAAGGAGTCTGGGTCCCAAAAGCCCCTTCTAAGGGACACCCCCCAATGACTTAACTCCTTACCATAGGGCTCCACTACTTAAAGGTGCCACCACCTCCCCTAGTGCCACAGGCCAGGCCTTTGGGAGACATTCAAGAACCACACTACAGCAAATATTTTGTGCAATACTTTCTATTTTTTATAGACAAGTAAACAGATAATTATAATCTAAGAAAAAAGAGCTTTGATAGCACCCGAGGGAGAGATGAAAGTACAGAAGAAGGTTTCAAGGAGTGAGGGAGTGAGGAAAAGTCTCTAAAAAGAAGTGAAACTGAAATGAATCGCCAGAAACAAGTCTAAAAAGGGGGGCAAATCAGTGGTGAGGTCCTCAGAAAGATTTTTTCAGGCACCAAAAAAGCCCAAGGTGTCTTGCTGTGCACAGAAGCATCCCTGGTCAAAACTGCAATACCATCTGCATTAGCTGAAGCAACCCTTTGTGAAGGATAGCACCAATACTTACAGTGAGAGCTTGACTGCTACAGGCAGAAATTTTCCTCACCCCAACCCTATTCTTCCAAAAAGTATATAAAACCAAACAGAACAAAAATGTCCATTTAATTTTAGAAATTTACCAAGAAGCTAGGAAATACAATCTGCAGTTTCCTTGTTATAATTGTGAATTGCCAAAGCAATTAAAATCAGGCAAGAGTTAACAAGGAATGCCATCACATAAAGAGGGCAAGAGGGCAAGAGGGCAAGACCAGAGCTGCAACAGGTCCTAAAAGGCACCAGCAAAAATACAACTTTCTAAAAATGAGAGATCCATTCTGAAATCTAAGAACTGCAGTCATTTTTTACAACAAGGATATAGTAACTGTGCTGAACAAGGCAGGAAGCAATTTGATTTAGAGTAGCAGAAGATGAGAGGCTCTGAAAGAAAAATCATTTCCGTAAGGCATATCTACCTGAAGCTGTCTGCTGCTTCACACAGCAGTCAGGAAGAATATTTTATGTGGTGATCATTCCCTCTACTTATCTGGAAAGCGACCTAAGAAAATACCTGATCTAGGACAACCCAACTTATTTAATAGTTACTAAACTAACAAAAAAGAAACAAGTTCAAAGTCAGTGCAAAGACAGTATCAGGGAGAAATATGTAGTGTGTGTATGTATGTGTGTGTGCACATACGTGTAGGTAGGTAGAGAGATGATAGATAACTTACTAGAAAACTGTGACCAAGGAGAATGAAAATCAAACAGAATAAAAAGTAACCCCTATAATACATTAAATCATATTATGAGATTTTTATCATTAAAAGAATACAGTAGTGACACAGGAATAGATAGATCAATGACCAGATTAGTAAACTTAAAAACTGGCCCAAATACACATGGGACTTTAATATGTGGCAAAAGTGGCCTCGCACAGCATTGTGAGAAAGCATTGTTTATTAAATGTTACAGCAGCTCAGTAAACTTCTGGAAAAATTGTAAGTCGAACCCATACACCAAACCAAGATAGATCTCAAACAGTGCAAAAGTTAAATGTTGTCAAACACTACTGAAGAGACTTGAGTGATCCACACTCCCATCATTATCCACCTATGAGAACACTTGTTTTCCCCACACATGATACTTTCAAACTTTTTCATTTCTGCAAACAAAATGAGTAGCAACGTGACCTCTTGTTTTAAGATCGCATTTTCCTGATTCCTGTGGTTTCAACATATTGTTATGTATTTATTGCTCATTTAGATTTCCTCTTTTGTGAATTTACATGTTTGAAACTTTGTCTATTTGATTTTCTCCTATCAATTATTTTAGGATTTATTTACTTTCTAGAAAACAACCTATTGTTTATGTGAGGCAATTATTTTCTTCCATATAATTGCTTATCTTTTAATTTTACATATAATAATTTCTGACATTCACTTGTTTTTAGGTTTGATGTAGTCAAATTGTCATTTTTTTTGCCTTTGAGATTTTTGTTTTTTGTGTCTTATTGAAAATCTTTCTGACTTCAAAAATATAAGGATAGTTTTTTTACATTTTGTTATGAAGAAAGAAAAGAGAAAAGGGAAAAGGGGAGAAAGGAAAAGAAAATATTTAATTCTTATAGTATATACTTGATTCTTATAATTTTACAAGAAGTAGTAAGCAAAGACAAATGACTGACAAAGGGTAATCTTTGTACTGTGAATGACAGCCCAATCTCCATAATATAAAAAAATACATAGTCATTTAAAATAAGCTGAGTCCATTTTTCACCTAGAAAATTATCAAAAACCCTGAAATTCTGAAGGTAGTCTACTGACAAGCCAATACGAAAAGAGTTGCAATCATTGCTGATGATGGAAAGCAATTTGGAAAATATTTTTAATTAAAAATATATAAAACTTTGCTTAGCAGTTTCACTTCTGAGAATGTATGTTACGCTAAACAAGGAAAAATAAGCAATATTTTTCATTGCAACAACATCCATAAGAGCAAAGGACTAGAATGTTCTCAACTACCAACAGAAATTTGGTTAGGAAAGTATAATGCATCTACCGAATGGTATACTATGCAGCTATAAAAAAAAAATGTGGAAGGTTTCTTATGCAAAAATATCTGTGAGGCATAATCATTAGTTTTTTGCTTAAGGAATTTTTAAATGAAAATCACACATATTTAACAAGTACAACATGATGTTTTGATATACAAATACATAGTGAACTGATTACTATAATCAAGCTGATTGATATAGCTATCTCTTCACATAGTTTTGTGAGTATATGCATATGTATGTATGTGTAGTGAGAACACTTAAGATTCTCAGCAAATTTCAAGGACATAATACAGTATTATTAAATATCATGACTATGCTTTACATTACACTATTAAACAATAGCCTAGAGATGGAAACAGATGAATAGGAAAGTAAATTAAGGCACACCCACACAATCAAATATTAATAAACCTTGAAAAACAAAAGCAGCCTGTCATTGGTGACAACACGAATTGTTCTGGTCTTTATGCTAATTGAAATAAACCAAACACAAACAGAAAAGATATTACATGGTCTCACTTATATGTGGAATCCAAAAAAGTCAAATTCATAGAATCAGAGAGTACAATGTGGTTAGCAGGGATGGGGAAGGGAGAAATAGGGAGACACTGGTAGCAGGGAACAGGGCTTCAGTTACACAGGCTGGAAAAGTATTGGTGAGCTATTGTATGGCATGTGATCACAGCTAACATGGCTATGGCATGTATATGAGATACATTGTTAATTTAATGAAGCCAGTTGTAAAATTATTGGGTCGGAGATAAATCTTTTGTGTATAGCACAGAAAGATAAGGATATATAATTTCATTTATTTGCCTAAAGAAACACTGGGGTAGTACAAAACAAACGACAATGGTTAGCAGTATGTGAATAGTGAAGGGAATAAATGAGGAAAAGGAGAACAATGGGAAGGAAGCTTTGGAAACTATACATTTGATTTGTAACATGTTTTTTTAAATTTTTTTTGAAATATGATCTTGTAATGTATTCAGTGGATTAACTAGTCTTTTTTTCAGGGGGGGAGTATATTGGGAACTGAACCCAGGTGTGTTTCACCACTGGGCTATGTCTCCAGTTCTTTGTTTATTTAATTTTGAGACAGGGTCTTGTTACATTGCTGAGGATCTCACTAAGTTGCCTGGGCTGGCCTCAAACTTGCAACCCTCCTGCTTCAGGCTTTTGAGTTATGTGACACTGCACCTGGCAAAGGTCAACTTATTTTAAATTAACAAATCAATAATATTAATTTAGTTTAAAAAAAAATTGAAAACAATGAAGGTAATACCTTTACCTCTTTTTCTACCTGTTTTCTACCTCTTTTAGATGTGGTAGGCAAGGGTCTCCCTATAAAGTTCTAGTATGCTGGTATTTTTATGTACCAAAATGAATTCAGTTTCCTAAGATATTTCAAGGCAGGAATTATAAATTCAAGATGTTTTGCCTAAAGGAGACTACAAAGGAGTGAAACGATTATGGTAAGCTAAGCAGTAAAAATATTCCATTTGGTATGAAATGTCAAATTCAAAGTTAATCTGAAGATAATGTATGAAAGAGAAAAAAAAGTTTACCATTAAATGATCAACTGACAATTTAAAGCAGAATATGCTGAAATGCATAACACTGTATTATCACATATATTTCTTGAAATTCAAAAAACTCATAAAGAATATCTTCTAAATCTGTAACTTAAGGCATAACACTATAACACATTTCCAAAGTAAGTTTTGAAATGAGTCAGTCTTACAAGGCTGAGTGACATTTTGTCACTGATTTAAAGAAAAATGCTGTCTCTGTTAAGATCTTATACTATATATAATAAAGAAACACACGGAATAAGGTTGGACAAATTTGAGAATTTTGTTATCACCTTAGCATCAGGGTGTTAATGCATATGTAACCACAAATATTTGAACTATTCCTTTCATTATATCAGATAACAAGAAAGGTGCCTGGAAATTGTCTCATTTGTTCAGATAAATTAAATGATGTCAAATCAATGAGTGATGTGCTTACCATTATGGAATCTAGATGTTCAGAGTATCATGGCCTAAAACAACATTTGTAATAGTGTGAAAATGAAATACTTCAACATTGAAAGGGTTTATTTCTCTGGAAGGATTTATTTTTACAGTTACTCTTTTCTGTTGAACCAGCTGGCTATGGGTCTTATCTACAGAAAAAGAAGCTGAAAAATAAGTGTCATTTTAATTAAACACAGAAAAGGTAAAGAAACAAAGGAAGCATTAAAGACAGATAGAAGATGAATGTCACTCTTGTGTTAGTTAATTCACTTGGAATTTTAACAGTGAAATCTCAATTGTTCTCAAAGCAAAGCATAGATGGCACATGTGAATGAATGACCATGGGGTTGGGGGTGGGGAGACCAGCTGAAGCTCAATTAGCTTCAAGAGCATAAAGGAAAAGGATATTATCAAGACATGTTTTTATAGATACTAAGAAAATATCTTGATACGGAAATAAATGAGTCTTGATTGACTTTAAATTTGTCATATTTTAAATTTTTTTTTTAAGTGCTTAACTTCAGTTAAGAAGAGAGCAGAAATGCCATTTCTGGTGTTCCTGCCCCTCCTCCCAGCACTGATCCTGCTCCACAGAGTGTTGTGGCTCCACTCAGGGCTGTGAGGATGGAGGTCAACCAGAGAAACAGGCCCAGGAATGGGGAAGGGTTATGGCCACTAACCCTGTTACTATATGGCCATTTTTTTTAACTTGTCAAAGATAAAAATCTGTTCCATATAGATAGTTTTATATACATACATAATTATATTATATATTTAGACTCTAGAAGTATATATAGATAGAGATATTTATATTAAATGTTAGAAGTAGTGCTGAGAGTTGCTAAGACCTTTTTATCACTGCTTTTAAGATGAGTAAACTGAGGCAGGTAGGCTGTAGCTTGCCCAACCACCAAACACCTGGTAACTGGCAGAGGCAGAACTTGAACCCAGGAAATTGGCTCCAGAGTTCACATCCTCACATAGCTTCCTATAAGAAAATTTCCCCTTGAAGGAGCTGATTATAAATATTCCATCAATTGCAGAACTAAATTAACTATTCCTGACACTATAACTTCTGATATATTTCATGTAAATATTTTTCTAATGTTCTTTTTTTATTTTTAGAAATTCACAAGCTACTACCATTTCTTAAGGATGCAATTTGAAAAAGAAATTGCTCTGGAAAACAGATTTATTATTTGTCACATATATAATAAATATAAAACGTCATTTTGAAAAAAAAAAAATTTACTTTTGTGTTTCATCTACCATCTCCCATTTTGCCTTTTAATAACTTTTTCATTGAGAAATACTGAACTGAAACTAGAAATAAGCCTAAATGATAATTCCTACATTTTATTCGATTAATATTTTTTAAAATATTTATTTTTTAGTTGTAGTTGGACACAATACCTTTGTTTTACTTATTTATTTTTATGTGGTGCTGAGGATCGAACCCAGGGCCTCACACATGCTAGGCAAGTGCTCTACCGCTGAGTCACAACCCCAGCCCCTTAGATTAATATTTTTAAACACCATTCTTTTTCCTGAAATTAGGAGTTCACCTTATACCTGAACTCTTCAAAATTTAGCATTTTGTTATTTTACTGTATATTCATATCAAAATTTATGACTATCAGCTAATTTATATATGAAAAGGCAAAGGGCTGAAAGTCAGCTTATTTCTTCTATGGGAAATGTCCAACTTTCCCTATGCACAGTTGGACCTACTAGCATCTCAGGATGTGTGGAGGACTTTCAGCTTATTCCAGTTTCACCTGGGAAGATTGGTGAGCTTTGAGAAATAGAATTTCCAGATCATCCTTCAGGGAATATATAACCTCAAACTGTCCTAAAACTTATATTCAAATTGGCATGCAAAAGTACCAAGTAAAGCATTCAATGATTCTAAGAATATACTATCAATATCTCCATTTCTAGACAATTTCCTCTCATTTCCAAATTGTTAAAATATAGAGATTATCTATAAAGTATTCATCATGAAGTTAAATAAAAGAGTAAAATTCAATGTACCATATAATAATAATAATAATAATAATAATAATACATTGATTTAATCAGAGACTTATTTAATTGGGGGCCAAACTGACTATATTATTCTTTGTGTTTAGTGACAAAGGCTTATATAATGAGACTGATACATATGATTATTCAAACGTATTTATTGAGGGCTCTGAGAAAATTCTGTTGATCTTTATATTATACAGGCTAGTTCCTATATTTTGAAATCAGAAATTTATTTGCAAGAAATTTATATGCGATAATGAAGTATATGTAACAGATTTTGCATTCTCTCTCTGTATGCACACACACACACACACACACACATACGTCTTATATAAAAGTGTCCACACATTATATTATTGTATTGTCAAAGTAAGCTTGTGCTGAACATTTTTCCTATCACTTCTTGTCTGGCCTAAATGCTTCAAAATTACCAGAAGATGAAATATTAGTGTTGCAATCTTATTATTCCTTAGTAGGTTAGATGCCTATAACCATAAAAGTGGATTATGTAAAATAGACTAATTATTGCACTAAAACAGTAACATTTCTTATACTTAAATATACCATTAGCATTATGGAACATGGGAATATGGTCTCTATTTTGCCAAAAATATACATATGTATACATATATATATGTGTGTGTGTACATAAGTATATATATATGTATATATATGTGTGTATATACATATATATATACACACACACACAGTATATATACAGTATAAGTTGTCTTCTACATAATAAATATATTTTAGAAAGCTACATTTCTGGAGCTTTGATTTCCATTTGTGTTAGTAGTGAATTATAAAATTTGAGTAAGTACCCTCCCAAAAGACTAAACCTAACTTCACATTAGGTTTCCAATATTCTAGAAGGTAGCAGCTGCAGCACAGTAATAGTAGTGTAAATTTACTGAGCCTTAGCTACATGCTATAGACTTTATATGCAATTATCAATTCATACTGGAGCATTTATATAATGTAAGATGATTTGGCCCTGAATGTCCTTGTCACAACAGTCTCTATGTACTTTGCAGTTCCAAGATAAAAGTGGGTAACTGTAGTTGAATATTTTATGCTAATGAAAAACATTAAACATGATTAAAAGACAAATACAATGTGCTTAACTGACTCTGCCCACCCTGAATTTAACCCTGTGTCATTAAAAATCTTGGTTAAGAAATAACAGGTTAAGAGGCTGGGGTTATAGCTCAGTGGAGCGCTTACCTAGCATGTGTAAAGCCCTGGGTTAAATTCTTAGCTCCACTTATAAATAAATAAAATAAAGTTCCATGAACAACTAAAAAAAAAATTTTTTTAAAAACGGGTTAATCTTGGATTAAAAAATCAAAATTCTATTAGCCAAAATCTCCACTAGAAAACCTGGGAAGAATCCAAATAAATAACATTGTCCTTCACCCAGTAACACACTTTGATAGTGACCTTAATCAAAGCACCCAGGTCACTTGCATGCATTTTCTCTCTTGCCCTTGGGGAGGTGTGCACTGTTTTCAAAGGACCACCCTCCAATGCACAAGCCTGTCCTATCAAATCTACAGGTGTCACCTCTGTCTCTTGAACTTGTATCTATACCTTCAGAGATGTAAATGTATGGAAGAAACCTAAAAATACCTCTGTTAGAATGCAGCTCTATCAGGTCTAACTCCTTCTACAGAAATCTCTTTTGTAAAAAATTCAGGCTTGGATGGGAAAGAAATGCCTATATTCAATGCACACAGAAGTGTGGCACTCCATACTTTATCTAGGACGTCTATTTCTTTACTGTTAACCCCATCTAGTCCTGGTATTGAGGGTGGGTTTACTGCCATTGCCGCCCCCCCCCCAACTCAGACTTCTGACTCCTCCTAATCCTTCTTAGAATAAGTGAGAATGATTCCCTAGAGCACCACTATGAAAGGATGTCACACTCATTCCTCACTAACATAAGGAACTAGGAAATACTGTGAAATCCAGACCATAAGCACAATATAAAATAGTGCTGTGCCCCAGAATTTTCCTCCCCTACTTCATACAGTTTTAGTCAGCAAAAAGCTGGACATTTTTTTGTGTGTGTGCAAAATGCTCAATGTTTGAGTCACCCCTAGTATCTTCTCCTATGATCTGGCTGATGCCAGCATTGAAGGATATTTGAGAAGTTTGAGGAGGTCATTAAAAACAGAGTAGACTTCCAGGCCCTTGGCTGATTTTCTTCCATTTGAGCTGGATCCATGGAAACAAGTGGACAGCTGCGGACAGGAAGCCAGGCTTAGGAGGTAGCGCAGAGGTCTTAGATAAAGCAAACAAATCAAGGCTTTGGGAGGTGACAAAAAGGAAATGAGCAAAGTCACACCCTAAGCCCATCCTCCTGGCAGTCCACTAAGCAGGAAACAAAGCCAGGAGACCAATGGCCCCCGTGGTGACAATATACTACACAGGTGGTCAGGAGGAAGCTTAAGTTAGATTCTGTCTTTTTAACCCACTTTGATGTTTTTTAATTGCCTAAATTTGTGTTCTAAGAAAATAAGGGAAGGACCTTCTGAGTTTTTAATCTTATAGTGAAGATAGCTTATGACTTACTGAAGCTCTTTTTAAAAATAACTTGAATCTGATCTTACAAAGTATTTTCTTAAATACAAAGAAATCTATTGGTCACTGCTAACAGTGTCATTTATTTTAGAAATTGAAAAAGAAGAAAGAAAACAAAAACAACTTAAAGATTTAGCATTCTTCCCTGATTCTTGTTGTTGCTTATTAAGGATAAACCCAAGCCTTCAGATCTTGAATATTTTTCCTACTCTCAAAATGCAGGCAGGCCTTTGTTGATAATGAAGACCACAATAAGAACCAGAATACTTCTAGAATACCAAATTATGTCTGAACAGTAAATAAATCACAACTAATCTAAAGCTAATGTTACAGTTTAACTGCTAAGAAAAATAAAACAATAATTTAAAGCAATTAAAAGTGAAATTATGAAATAAATATTTTTGCCATATGCATATAGGAAAGATAGCTGGTTATCATCATATACAAATGTTTGAGTGTCTATATAATGTTTCAAGAAGGTCACAGGAAGATCGGATTGGTGTATAAGAAAAGGACAGTAGCTAAGACATTCTCAATCACAAAATTAATTCAACCAAAGTAAGAGAGATGAGAATGAATATAGTATGCATGGAGAGGAAACAAATGAAATCAATCTGAGCAAAAAAGACTGCATGTATTCTTAGGAAGCTGTGAAAAATAAATGTATGTAGTTCAGGTGGTCTGGTCTTGTACACATAGCTGAAGAACTTGAAACTGATAGGTCAAGAAGTCATTACAGTTTCTGTAATAAGAGAACACAATGGGAGGGGAGCTTTAGGAAATTATGCAGGTCAATTTTGGGGGAGGATGACATAATTGATGCATGTAAGATGTAAGACTTAAGTTTATAATTCAAACATGTCAGCATAAGAACCTAACCAACAGTGGGACATTAGAAAAGAAGAGAATTCAAGAAACATTGATAAAAAAGGAGGAATACCTAAGTCCCTGACAGACTGGATATGGAGTAGTAAGTCAACATATCAAACGTGCCTCCAACAATTCTTTATAAATAAAATAGCATATTAAATACTACTCTAGAAAACTGCTGAGAGAAATGAGGTATTGGGCAGGGGCAGGGTGGGGCACTCTGCTGTTTTTCAAATTTATTATAATTCAAAGCAATGACTATTGGCACTCAACACTGTTCTTAACTGCCATCAAAGAAAGAAACATTTCAGTTCTGAGGAGCTTTTAATATAGTTTAGCAAAAATGCATTGCAGACAATTATATAAAACAAAATAAAACATGAAAACAGTGATGATAACTAAATATCATTTAATTATGAATTAAATATTGAACTAAATTTTATCCATAGAGTTGAAAATAAAGGAATAACACAGGAAGTGGGGGCAGTGGATTAAAATGTCACAAATGGAAAGCAGGATGCTGAATCTTGAGTTATGCATGGAGAGATTAGAAATAGAGAAGGAGGAACTGAGGCGGAGCCAGTCATGGCAGGAATCTGCTGAGCTGTCAGAATGAAGACTGAGGAATCTGCACAAGTAAAAAATGATATTAAGTAGCAAGAACAAGCAGCTGCCAAAAGCCTGTTTTAACCGGAGGTGTACAACACACACCTAGAATCATGACCCAGTGAGTAAAACAGAAGCAGCCTGACAGCTTTCTAATGTCAACATTATTCTGTACTTAACACACTTGCTCAAGTGCTGTTCTCTATAGGAATAGAGACCTTGTCAGCACTTTCTGTTCTGTTTCTATCATCATCATCATCATCATCATCATCATCACCATAACAATTGTAATAAATACTTTAACATGCCACTTGTTTGACTTGCCATACAAAGTTTTACACTGGAAAAAAAATTTAAATGAACTAAAATTCTGCTTCCTAATCTGCTTGGTTCTGTAAGGCAGTGGACAGGAAGGGAAAGGTGGTAAGGAACAAAGCAATAAAACAAATTTAAGGGTCTGGGTTTGTCCCTTAGTTGGTAGAGCATGTGTGAGGCCCTGGGTTCGATCCTCAGCACCACATGAAAACAAATAAATAAAATAAAGGTTAAAAAATAAACCAACAAATTTAAGTTACTATATAAACCAGCATAGGAATTTCATTAGAAAGTAAAAGGAACAAATATATGTTTTGTCAACGAGGATGATGAGTTTTTCAGAGCTTGAATAGCACTTCAGATGCTATTGCATCTTAAGCTTGACAGTAGCTCTAGTGACCACGTACTCTCTACCAGAGCATAACTATAAGTATTGCAAATTGCATCAAAATGTTTAGATTAAATGTGCTTGGGTTCAGTCCTAGACTCTCCAATCATTACTTCAATGACAAGAAACTTAATTGCCCTATGTTCTAATTGCCTCATCTGTGAAATGGAGTCTGTACAGTAATCTACCTTACCTATTTGTTAGTATTGGTTAAGATGTCATTTGTAAATCACTTAGCAGATTGACCATAGCAAGAGCATTCCTATTAAGAACAATATTCTCATTGTTAGGAGAATTTCTTCCTTTCTATCTGCTTAAATAAGTACTAATCCCCTTCCTCCCAAATAATAATATTTCTGGAATGTAGATGATATGTGTGATAACAAGCCCTTTAATGACCTTTGGAAAAGGATTGTCAGTCACTGGTATTTTCAGGTTCTTCCTCTTTCCTTCTCTTGGAATGACATTTTTAAGCATAATAGTGATTTAATATTTCCTTCAAATGATCAGTTGTTTGCCTATAATATGTTACACAATTAAAGAGAATACCAGCATTGTTCCAGGAGCCTGAAGGAGTAAAATTGTTTCACACGTGATATGACTTTTCTACATGGTGTGAAAATAACTGATCATTGGGTTAAAAAAAAATCAAAATCAATTTAGAGTTAAAAGTAATGATTCAAACAATGCAACTAAAAACTTTGAAATTGTATCAGATTAACTGATATCTCTTTCATTGTCAAAACCCAGTCTACCTATTTAGATTTTTAGTAATGTGGAATTTCAAGTTACATCATTATGGCACCAACAAATGAGTTAATTCTTGTCATGTGTGTCCTAAACAAGCAGTCATGTTGTGTTGTGCTGAGGGATTTTTTGCATATATACAAATACAGACCCAAAGTGTAAGAAAAATTAAGACAACAGTTCTTTCAGCATTGTAACACTGTGCTATTGTTGCATGTAAAATCACCACCCACTAACAGTTGGAAAAGCCCTTTGAATTGTTTCCAACAAAGAGTTAAGTTGAAGAAGAAGTGAAATGCAAAGAATGTTCAGTTAATAATGGATAGTTAGTTGTAGGAATAAGAAAGTGCAGAAATGCAGGCACTGGATTATATTTCCTTTTTAATTGTCACTCACATTCCCCAAGAATTCTCTCAAACTTAATCACAAAACAGAACCTGACCTTTAACAAGTTGTAGCACTGAAATGTTAACCTTCAACATTTTGCAAAATTCTTTAAACACTTCCTCTGGAAAACACATAGCTCAAAGTGCTAAATTTGTCTCCTATAATAACCACAACAGGATCGTAACAAACCCGCATTTAAAAACCAAATAAAGCCTTCCGTGGGGGCGGTTCACCACTTCCCCCTTTTTTTAACATGCAGGAACTAATTTAGCTGAGAAGATAAAAGCAAGAGCTGCCTACAGATGTATAAAGAAACTAGATCCTAGAACATAAAATGCCTTGGTGGCAGGGTGGTCTGGGAAGTTTTCTGTAAAGAGAGCCTTCTCTTGACTTAGAATGTCATAAATGGAAAGCAAGAGTCTGAGACCAGTAGACCAAAGAAGGAAGAAAAGGCACCCAAATTAATTTCAACTTTAACTATCTATGTATTTTCCGACTATGTATCTCCACATCCATTTTCAGTATATTGCCAGTGTGAAGAAGATACTCAAAAATTCAAGGCTGAGATAAATTCAAAGCTACTGTCAAACTACCAACATCAGACATGGCTACTGTCAAACTACCAACATCAGAAGAGCAAAACTCTAGAGCTTCTGACTGATGACCAAACCCTCCTCTTTCTTTCTCAGAAAGAACTTGTAAAATATCATCTCTTCTATAAACCCTTCCCTCTTGCTGAAATATGGTCATTTGATCCCAGCCCAGGTGGTCTCAGCACACGCATAGGATGTAGCTTTCACACAGAAAACACTAAGTTTACTTAGTTCATGTCTCATTTATAACTTCCCAACTTAATTTTTGAGTTTGTTAAGTTGTTGGGCATCTACTTGATTGTAAATCTGTGAGCTACATTATGTGGACTCTGGCAAATTTTAAACTATAGGAGTTCTGTATGGAAGCCTCATTAATTCAACACATGTATTTTATTTTCTTTTTGTTCTAATTAGTTATACATGATAGAAGACTGTATTTTGACGTATTATACAAATATGGAGTATAACTTCTCATTCTTCTGGTTGTACATGATGTAGAATCATATTGTTCGTGTAATCATTTATTCACATAGGACAGTATGTCCAATTCATCCTACTATCTTTCCTATTCCCATTCCCCCTCCCTTCCCTTCATTCCCCTTTGTCTAATCCAAAGTACTTTTCTTCTTTCCTAAACACCCCCCATTGAGAATTAGCATCCACATATTTTCTAACGGTGTCCCCTTGTACTAAATGTTCTATATCTTCAATAAAATGAACAGGGTGGAGATAGGCAAATACATAAAGGGCAGATTTCACCCATCTTTTCTTAACTCTTACAGAGAAGTTTTAAGAGACTGTATGTCAACTAAGCACATCTCATCAATTTTTCTACTGCTTTTTTTCTTTTTTCAAAATAAATAAGAAACTCAAAAGTAATAAATCCTATTATTCTTTAAATAAATGAAAATCATGCTAAAAACATGTATCATTCTATTAGCGCAGCTTATATGATCTAGTGCAATTTGGCAGCATACTTTTACTCCCTTATTATTTTCAGAAATTATTTTTGAAAATGAAATTCAAATACCAAATTGGGAGAGAACATGCATGCAGGACTAGACCATGTGAGACTACACAGGCACTAGATAGAAATATGAAGCAAATGATGTACACTTTCAGAATTCTCACCTTTCTCAAACTCTCTTTATAAATATCCAGCAACTGTGACCTCTTAATATACCATATCATCATATATCTGTATTTCTCTTCTACTTCCTTCAGAATTTTTTTCTGCTCTAGATTTCTTTGTATCAAAACTTTGTTTTTTTATCTAGACATTTCATTTCTCCCATCCTCACTTTCTGAAATACATTTGCCTTTTTAGGAGGTGTTTTTGAAGATAACTCCTTAACCCAAGGGGTTTTAGAATCTTTCATATTGTGTGAATTTTCTGTAAATAATAAACCCACTTGGCTCTAGATGTGAGTACATGGCTTATTTAAATATTTTTAAACAAATCAAAAAGTATAGGAAAAAAATACAACCAATTGTTCCTTTTACACTGCTAAATAGTGATTTTGATTGCCCCATACTAAAAAAGGTGGTCATAAATTGTGACCCTCACAATTTAAAAAATGACACACTCAGACAATTCTATTTAGTATTATTCTCTTGAGTCCATCAGTATAATAATAAGTTAAAATGAGAAAAATTGGGTAACTCATCTCTTTACCCAATCTCATCCTCTGCTAGTGGCAAAATTCTGGGGAAATAAAAAACTATCAACTGGGGCTCCTTCCAGAACTAAAGTATCAACCATTAAAGCATAATGTGGCCCCTTTCTTCTTGTAAGCTCTAAGCAGAAATTTCTGCTTTGTACAAAACTAGAGCTTTCTGATATTGTAAATGATCACAAACTCTTCCCCTGTCCACATCCACAGTGTTGTCGTTCAGCTTTGTAGATACCTCTATCCATAGGTGGAACATATTTCTCTACCCCTTAAATCTGGATTGGTCACATGACTTGCATTACTCAACAGTACTTTAACAAGTGTAACAGGAGAGGATTGGAATGCTGTACACTTTGGGACTTGCCTTTTTGTTTCTCTGGGAACCCTTCAACTACCACATGAATAAACCCGGCTGAATACATCTGTTGAATGATGAGAGTGGATTTGCTGGATGGTGTGATGGGGCCTGATGGAAGGTACAAACAGGTGTACTGGACAAGGAGAGACATGGAGCTCAGATAGTCCTATCACACTTTACAGTGAATAATCCACCTATCATGTGAGCAAGACCATAATGACCAGTGCCCCAGGTAAACTAACAGCTGACATCAGATACAGAGTTTACACCCAATAACTTATAATCAGAAACAACATAATGAGATAATCACAGATCAAATCACCAACACACAGTCAATAAACTAAATAACATTGCTTTGAGCCACTAAATTTTGATATGGTTCGTAACAATAAAAGTTGATGCACTGGGGCTGGAGTTGTGGCTCAGCAGTAGAATGCTCACCTAGCAGATGTGAGGCTCTGGGTTCAATCCTCAGCACCTATCTATAAAAATAGATTAAAAAAGTAAAGGTATTGTGTCCAACTACAACTAAAAAAATGATAATAATAATTAATTAATTTTTTAAAATTTGATGAACTGACTCCATGAGAAGAAAATTGGGATTTGTTCAAGAAACGTTTCATTCTTCAATATGAGTTTGGATTTTGCTATTTCTGGAAATTAATACTTTCCTTTGGTAGAGGTGCATACATTTGCCCTTAGCATATTATAATTTAATAAATGGGTCTGCAGTTCACATTAGTACAATTGTCCAAAAGAAAACTCAATATGGAAAATTCATCTTCCTTGGACCAAAGAAGAAGAAAACCAGAGGCAACAATTCAAGATGATGCTTTAACTGTATCTCTGACCAACCGAAGGACCCCAGAAGCTCTTCTAAAAAAAAAAATATCTCATACTGATCTATGTAGAAAGAAAGATTTTGACACAGAGAGCAGGAACATTTTGGCTAGTAGGATAAATCAAGGGAGAGGTGACTGGTAAATATCACCATGAGAACTGAAGAAGCAGCTAGAAAGAGATTAAAAATCCCAGGAAAATAGAATCAGTTACAACTTGAGAAATTCTCATGAGACCACCCTGTGAAGGTGATCTAAATTATTTTGGTGCCTTTTCTCTGGTACTCTGACAAATGTCCTATTTATCTAGTTTCTAAGTATTTCCTTTTCTACCTTATTATTAGTTCTTTTTGAAATTATTACAAATATACAGCAAAATTAATTTTGCAGATTTTCCAAGTCCATTGTGATGACCTTGGATAGATTGCTAGAAGACTCTGGAAAATAATGCACAACCCTGAAGAAGATTGAGGGGAGATAGCTGTGCTGAACTTCCCTCTCCACCCCTCCTCCACCATACAGAAGAGGAAGCTGCCTTCTGAAAGAAGGTGGCCGGATGCTCAGTATTGGGTTTCAATACCTAGAAACAGACAAAGGTGCCTGGGGTCAGGAATTATCAGAAGATGTTTCATAAACAAAATCTCTCTTAAGTAGGTTCCAGTTGTCTTCTCGTTTCTCCTGAAATAACCACTTTGAAATGATCCCTGGTTGCAAGATGGACTGAATGAAAACAAAACACTAAACCAGCATGTAGCTACTTTCATCTCTCTTTTTTTTTTTTGAACTTCCTTTAAAATGGTTTTCTCTTTTCCTGAAGCACTATTTTCTTCTAATTTATAGTTATTTCTGAATACATAGTATACCTCTGGTAGACTGCAGGCCAGTCACAGAAAAGAAATATATGCTTGTCCATAATGAATATCCCAAGACTAGATATACACATTAATTTAAAATGGTAAAAAGTAGTTGTTCAGTATTCTTTTGATTTATTTTAATCAAGAGATGAGTGAATAAATTCCTGAATGTTTTACATAATCAACAAATTTGCCTAAGGAGATACATCAAATTAATGAGTAAAATGATCTTACTTCAAGAGTAAAAAAAGCTATTGAGAGGTCCTGGATATAATGAGTAAAACCTAAAAAAATGTGCTAAGAGGTGACTTGTTAAAACAAGTCTCAAGCACTTAGTTAAGGGGGCATTAGTTCAGAAAGGAATCTCACAGACATATGGCTTAATAACTTACAGGCTTGTGAATTTCATGCACTTTGCTGAAGAAAAAAGTTTACCTTTAAACAATAATTTTGAAATCTATGATGTTAATTTAAAGACATTTGTGTATATTTAGTTGTCTACACTAAATATAATATTTTCAAGACAAAGCAGAACCAGGAGGGATATGTTACAAAAGAGACAATTCTAGTCTATTTTAAAGGGACAGTTTCCACACAGACATTAGTTTAATTCAGTTGATTGAAATGTGATACTTTAATTCTCACATTTCCTCTTCCATGGACATTCTTGCTCTATCTTTCCTGCTTGAGAAGAATCTAAGCACATCACAAGATTATTAGGAAGAGTTCTGAAATTTCGAATCTCTGGATAGAGGGAGAGAGAATCCTTCAGAGTCTTAACATCAATTACAATCTTAATTCTAAATACAAATGAAGACATTTTAACACCTATAGCCGTCATTTCAACATTTCCACAGCAGTAACAAAAGCTAAATTTTCTTTTAAACAGTCCATAAGCAACATACAGAAATCAGTTGGTGCATTTCCCTGTTTCTCTAAAATTATAACCAGCAAAACTTCTGATTTTGTCCCGGTAAGATAAATTCAAAGAACTAGTTTTTTGCCTTTGGCATTAATTTGAGAGATGATTCAGACATCTTCTCAAACATATATACCTTTCTAAAATGGCACAAAGCAGATTTAAACGGGTACAATTTCAAAGCTGAGCAAAAAAGATTAAATGCTCCTACTACAGATTGAACATCTAAAGAGATTTTAGAGCAAGTTCCCTTTGAAAATTCTGCCCTTGAGAGATGGTTTGCTTTTCATCACACATTCATATTTTTATTTCATATTTGCTACTTTCACAGAGCATTCTGAAACTATTTCTCCTCTGTGGTTGCACTTTAACATTAGATCTAATAGAAAACACCACTCCCCCACCCCCTTTATCTTAAACATGAGCACAATCTGAACAAGTTAATTTTATTTCTCTCCTGTTGTGAAAGTTTAGTCCAAATTTCTATAAACAGATTTATAAGTTATCTATGCCATATTTAGATTTGAATAGTTTATCTGTCACAAATATATATTTGAAAATTATATCCACAAATCCTTTAAAGAAGTCTATTACATTTCATTTTGAATGACTGCAATTTGTTGGAACAGCAAGCAGTAAAACTACATGTATTTACATATACACTGAAAAAATACATAATTTGAAAATTCTATTTTACTTGCAACATAGTAGCACATTATACCACATTGCTAAAACGAGAACTACAAAATATAGCCTTTCCTATAATATTGAATTTTTCTGAAATAATATTTTTAGATAATAGTCTTTAAATTTTGATATCACGGGCCCTTTTGCAATGTAAGTAAAGATCACTATTTCTCATAAGGTGCCTTTTATGAAGTTGCAACAAAGGTGAGAAAAACAGGAGAAAGAAAAGAAGGGGAAAAAAGAGTAAAAGAAAGAACGAATTATCTCTTGGCTTAGTGATGTAAAAACAGAACTAAATTTCAGAGCTTTCCTTGGAGTTAACAGAGAACAAGGAAACAAAAATATTTTATATTCAAACATCCTGTATATTGATGCTATGGAGTAAAAAGTAGAGGCCAGGTAAGCAGACACTATAACTCCAGCCAATCACAGAACCACAGACTGTCTCATCTGTATTAAAAAGTGTTGAGAAAATATACACTTGGAAGTGTCTTCGAAGCTATCTGTGAAAAGGTATACTTTCAGGAAGGTTTATGAGGATCATTAGTTAGTTGATGCAAATTATTTTGCACAGGAAAATCATACAGAAAACCTGAAGCATTTAAAGTTATAACAAAGATGTTCTGAAAAGTCAGATTTTAAGATTTATGACTTCACAATTTGTGAGATGGGAAAAAAGATTTAAATTTAAAAAATTGTTTGGATAACTGCACTTATAAGTACTTAAAAGTCAACAGAAAGAACTAGAATTTATGTTCTAAATTATCTCCAGGAGATATTTGGTTCATTCTTTTTTATTTTATTTTATTTTTTGTGGTACTGGGGATTATCTGCCACTGAGCCACATTCTTAGCCCTATTTATTTATTTATTTATTTTTTTGAAACAGGGTCTCACTAAGTTGCCCAGGCTGGCCTACAATTTAGGATCCTCCTATGTCTGCCTCTGCTGCTGGGATTACAGGTGTGCACCACCATGCCCAGCTACTCCATCCAGTCTTTTTGATGCATGGCCTTTACGCTTGTTTCAAACCATGGAACCACTTGTTTAAAGGAAAAAGAAAAAATATTACTTTTGATCCCTAGAACTGCCTTAGTATTAGAGAATCATCTGGCTTCAGACCAAGTGTCTCCTTAAAATAAAATTCCTAATTAAATTGTCTCCAGAACAACATCAGAAAAGGAAGAACAGGGGGGAAAGGAAGAAAAGTGCTGGCAATCTTGACAGTCATTATCTGATCTTAAACATCTCTAGGCACAGTCTAACCCAAACACTGCTCTCAGTTCCTTTCCTCCCTGCCCCACTCCTCTGCTTCCCTCCAACTGATCAACTTTGAGGCTACACCCATGTCTTTGTTAGTTCCTGGAATGGCAGAAATCTCAGAAATATCTTTTATAATATTTATAATTATAATATTTTATAATATTATAACTCCAGCCAATCACAGAATCACAGACTGTCTCATCTGTATTAAAAAGTGTTGAGAAAATATACATCAAATTATAACTGATATAATCTCAGTTATATCTTTTTTCTCTTTTTTTAATTTTTACTTTTTTAAATTTATATATGATAGCAAAACACATTACAATTCTTATTACACATTTAGAGCACAATTTTTCACATCTCTGGTTGTAAACAAAGTATATTCACACCATTTCATGTCTTCATACATGTACTTTGTATAATAATGTTCATCACATTCCACCATCATTTCTAACTCCATGCCCCCTCCCTTCCCCTCCAACCCCTCTGCCCTATCTATCCATAGAGTTGTCTATTCCTCCCACACTCCCCCTCCCTACCCCACTATGAATCAGCCTCATTATATCAGAGAAAACATTCAGAATTTGGTTTTGGGGGATTGGCTAACTTCACTTAGCATTATCTTCTCTAACTTCAACCATTTACCTGCAAATGCCATTATTTTATTCTCTTTTATTGCTGAGTAATATTCCATTGTGTATATATGCCACATTTTTTTATCCATTCATCTATTGAAGGGCATCTAGGTTTGTTCCTCAGTTTAGCTATTGTGAATTGTGCTGCTACAAACATTGATGTGAGACTCCTATAGTGCAAGAATTAAAATCAAGAATCAATAAATGGGATGGACTCAAACTAAAAAGTTTCTTCTCAGCAAAAGAAACAATCTGTGAGGTGAATAGAGAGCCTACATCTTGGGAGCAAATCTTTACCCCTCACACATCAGATAGAGCACTAATATCTAGGGTATATAAAGAACTCAAAAAGCTAAGCACCAAAATAACAAATAACCCAATCAACAAATGGGCTAAAGACCTGAACAGACACTTCTCAGAAGATGATATACAATCAACCAACAAATATATGAAAAAATGTTCATCATCTTCATCATCACTAGCAATTAGAGAAATGCAAATCAAAACTACCCTAAGATTTCATCTCACTACAGTCAGAATGGCAGCTATTATGAATACAAACAATAATAAGTGTTGGCGAGGATGTGGGGGAAAAGGCACACTCATATATTGCTGGTGGGACTGCAAATTGGTGCGGCCAATATGGAGAGCAGTGTGGAGATTTCTTAGAAAATTGGGAATGGAACCACCATTTGACCCAGCTATCCCTCTCCTTAGTCTAAATCCAAAGGACTTAAAAACAGCATACTACAGGGACATAGAAATTGTTATTTCTAATGCCCTCCTTTCTGGCCCCAGCCCCATCTCCTGAGTGGCTCTGTCATTCCACTCACATCCTCATTTCTGTCTTATATAAACTTATATTTCCTGTGCTTCCTTGAGGCATTACTGCTATCCCTAATCTATCTAGGTCTCATAAATCACTTAAACTAATGTTTACCAACAATTTGCATAACAAAATTAAAAAGAAGAATATTTTCATTTTAACATTTTAAATGCTCAAGGTTACTTACTCCACTGGACAAAGTGAGCATGAGCGCTCTGTCTCTTCTGGCCATGCTCAGCCCTCAGAGAGCTAAGAAGCACTTCATCTCAGCACATCAGTATTCTCTAATACAGAAATCATTGCAAATTTTTGAAGAGGCAAAAATCTGGTAGGGTCTAACTTAAAACATTTCTTGCTAATATCCTTAAATCCTTTGCCCTCTTATTCTCACAACCAACCTGCCCTCAACCCCAGAATACTACATTCAGTTATGGATTTTCTCCACCCATGAGTCTAAATCTTAAGTACTGTGAAGTAGACCCATGTGGTAAGAGATGGGAACCAACACAGCTTTTTGGTCTCTACCTTTGGACAGTATCTCAAGATCATGTGGTAATTGTTTTGTGGGCTCCTAAGCAGCTCCCTCTACAACTCTACATTTTTAACATTCATCATTCTCATGAAGACCTCAATCCTAAGTCCTCAAAGTCTTTTAGGTCCCCTTCACAAAGAAACAGAAGCCATCATGTAAGTAACTCCCCAACTCCATGCTCTCTCTCAGATGCACATGTATTTGACATTAGGAACTGCATCTTCTCTCAATTTCAGTAGAAGACATATCCACCTGCAGGCTCATTCATCCTGTCCATTCTCTAGATTCTCTGAATTACTTGAGGACATTATCACATAAGTTATCCATTTACTTTCCTATATTTACAACCATATTGCCTCTTAATTTGGTATTTATTAAACGTCCACATTCCTATTATTCTCTTCATTCTACAATAGCCAAGCTTTATGAAAGGAGCAGACACATTTATTATCCCTTCATCACCTCCCCATTACTCCTCATATGGAAATGTTTCTGCCTCTCTTCAATTCCTTGAATCTGTTCCTGTCATAATTGCTAATAACCTCCTCATTCCTAAGGCCACTGGAAATCTTTCAGCCTTAAGCCTCCAGAACCTTACTTCAGCCTTCACAACTCTTGACTCACATTATCAAATTCCCACCCTTCTTAATTGCTGTGATACCTTTCTTTTCTGATTTCCCTTCTGTTTCAAAGGATGTTGTGAGCCCCTCTTTGTCTGTCACCACTCACTCCAGATTTCATTATGAATCATCTCTTCTCACTTCACATACTTTCTCTGCAGTTCTCTTCTCATCTCCTAGTTTAAAATGCCACTATGAGCACTTAAAAACCTCTCTGTGTTCATTACTCGGATGCAAACATGCTGAGGGGAGGGAACTTTTTTCTTCTTCCTCATTGTTTTTCTGGCATCTGACACATATTATGTAATAAGTAGTATGTATGGAATGAAAGAAATTCACATGTACATTTTTATCCTAGACCTTGCTTAAAAGCTTCAGGATGGTTCATCATTTTGCCTACTCTCCATGTCCTTCAGATGTTGCTCAGATGTCTCAAGCACACATTTCCCCCACACACACACACACACACACTTATCTCACTTCTCTATGTTCCCTACCATGTTCAGACAACAGCCATCCCACTGGTGAGTCAAGGTGAGCACCCAGTACCCACACCTTGATATAGATTTCTGGTCTCTGCCCTGAGAGTTAACTGTTTAAAGGGAATTATATGGTAAGAATGGTAATTCAGAATCTAGTAATTCATACAAGTGTACAAATGTAGTTCTTGAAAATGAATTCAGAGTTTGTATTTATCATAAACTCATGTCTTCCTATATCTGAACATCTGCTTTTCAATCGACTTATTGCCCCAGTTCCTCCACTTCTTTTGAGAAGTTGGATGAGCTATCAGTTTCCTTCTTAAGAACTTCTTGGATTTCATTCCCTGCCCCCAACAGACTGCAGTGGTGTAGGTGCTACCTGTCCAAAGCCCCTTAGGTCTACTGTGCTTATAGAATTTATCTCTTACTATAAGAATTACTTGTTGGTTTTCCTGTTTCACCCACTATTTAATGAGCTACTGGAGGACAAGAAGGTTATTCTGGCATCTTCTATTCTCTCATATTCTGTTCTCAGAGATAACCATAATACTTAGCACAAAGTACTTAATCAATGAATTTGGATAAATAATACTGACACTTTGAAGTTTCTGTTGATGAGATGGAGTAAAAAGAATGCAATTCATCACAATTAAATAAATCAATGAGTTAAACCCTAAGTTTTCATTTGGAAAAGAGTTTATTTGCTTACATATACTGATCTTCCAGGAGGATTATTAATTTCATCATACTTAATAAAGGAAAGCATAATAAAGTAAAGCTACTTAATCAAATGTCACAATCACCTGAAATTGAGCCAGTGTTTTATATAGTTCCCTAAAGTGACACAATAGATCTCTACTGACAGTTTCCATTGACACTCTGATTTTTTCTACCTTTCCATTTTTCTCCTGATTTCCACTCACACTGTGGTCCTAATGACTAGAATTCAGGCAGTCATTTTGGAGCCTAAAGAAAAAGGTCAAGAGAACCACAGAGACCTTTTTCTTGATCTTTTTTAACCAGCAATCTACCTCTATACATCTCATTACAAGAGAAAAATAAGTCCTTATGTGTTTAAGTAGGTATGACAAATAGACAATACTAATTAAACTAGTCATTAAGTGACAAAATCCAACTGCATTACATTATTCAAATGTTTGAGACATCCCTACTGCCTATATTACTACTTTCCAACATACCTATTACATCCACTCAATGAACACTCTGATACAGCACATTCTATTCATCAACTGGTCAAAACAAGAAATTCCACAATTTGAAGTTCCTTTTTCTTTTTTCTTATTTTTTATTTTATACCAGGGATTGAACCCAGAGGAGCTTAACCCTTGAGCCTCATCCCCAGAAACTCCCCCTCTCCCACTTTATAAAAACTTTTTTTTTGGAGACAGGGTCTCACTAAGTTTCTGAAATTCTCTGTAAGTTGCTGAGGCTGGTTTTGAATTTGCAATCCTCCTGCCTCGGGTTCCCAAATTGCTGGGATTACAGGTATGCACCACTGCATATCCATTTTCTTAATATAAATCTGCTTCAAAGTGTCAGTATTATTTATCCAAATTCATTGATTAAGTACTTTGTGCTAAGCATTATGGTTATCTCTGAGAACAGAATATGAGAGAATAGAAGATGCCAGAACAAGCTTCTTGTCCTCCAGTAGCTCATTAAATAGTGGGTGAAACAGGAAAACCAACAAGTAATTCTTATAGTAGGAGGTAATTTCTATGAGCACAGTAGACCTAAGGGGCTTTGGACAGGTAGCACCTACACCACTGCAGTCTGTTGGGGGCAGGGAATGAAATCCAAGAAGTTCTTAAGAAGGAAACTGATAACTCATCCAACTTTTCAAGATCCATTTTCTTAATATAAATCTTTGATCTCTTTCAAACTATAAATGTACTTAGAATTAGTTGCACGTAAGCTTCAGACACTTATCTTTTCAACAAACTTTTATGGCATGTTTATTATGTTGCTTGACATGTTGTTAAAGGTCTAAAAGTAAATAAAACACAATCACTATCTCAAGAAACTTACACATCAATGTTGAAATTATTCCCAAACTAACACCAAAACAGAATCTAGGGCTGGGGTTGTGGCTTAGTGGTAGAGCGCTTGCCTAGCATGTGTGAGGCACTGGGTTTCATTCTCCACTACATATAAATAAATAAATAACAAAGGTCATGGGACAACTAAAAGAATGTATATTTTTTAGAAAAAAAGAAAAAATAGAATCTAGATGTTTGGAAAGAAATGAAGTTTGTGTTATTGAGGCGAAAGTAAGATAAACTAAATTTATTATGGTGCATAAAAGGGTTCCCAGAGGAACCTCTATTTCAGTTGAGTGATCAGGACCAGTAAAAGTTAGTGGAATTTGTTTGTGTTTTAGAGAAGGAAGGTTAGAGCGAAGGCAACAAGTATAAAATTCTAGGCACCATGGTATGTGGAAATAACAACTATTTCAACCTTGCTGATCCACAGGAAGAGTCTTAGATACAATTGAAGGACTTTAAATTTTATACTGGAAGTTAAAGAAAGCCATTGAAGTATTCTATGTTATGACATGATTAGATCTGCATTTTTGAAATGCAGTTATATAATTTTCATTAATGTGTAGAAAGAAACAGGAGAATGCAGCAGGAGACAAAGATTCCAGGGGAGGTTTATCCAAGAAATTCAAGTAAAAAGTGAGCCAGACTTATGACAGTAGCTGAAGTCTTGACAGTAAGGTTGGTAAGGAGGTGAGTATTGGGTAATCTGTGTATGAGATCAGAGGGATAAGGTTTGGTAACCAACCAGATTTGGAAAATCTACATTCAGAAGGATTTGTAGTGTTCCCAGGGTGTTTTAGTCAGCTTTCTCACTGCTGTAACTAAAGGATCTGACCAGAACAACTGTAGAGGAGGAAGAGTTTATTTGAGGGCTCACAGTTTCAAAGGTCTCAGTCTATAGAAAGGCAGCTCCATTCCCGAGGCTCAAGGTGAGGCAGAATATCATGGGAGAGAGTGTGGGAGAGGGAAGCAGCTCATATGATGATCAGGAAGCAGAGAGAGACTCCATTCGCCAGGTCCAAAATATACCCCATAGTCACGCCCCAATTCTGACTTCCTCCAATCACATTCTATCACTTCAATTAATGCCATCAGGGATTAATTCACTCATTGGGTTTAGACTTTCCTCTGAACCTTCTTACATTGCCTCACATGTGAGCTTTTAGGGGATATCTCATATCCATACCACAATACTAGGTTACTCCCTAGAACAATAGTAATATTTATAATTATCCATACTAAAGTTTTCATGGATACCAAACAAGTAGAAAAGTTGAAAAATGTTGTCTCCCTAGCCTGACAGATAAACGAGCACTGCTTCCCAATGCCAGGCCACCAACACTACCACACATGGAAATTAGGGAAAAAAGTCTTGGTAGAGAATAACAAAGAAAATATTCACCTTTTTTAAATTTTTGCATATTATATAAAAAATAGAATCTTCACATAATATATCTCAGTGTTATTTCCAAAATCTTTTCAACTCACTGAGTGAAAACAATTCTGATGGAGATATTAGAAGTTTAAAAATAGTACGTCTCCACATCAATGGTATGAAATCCCATAACTTGGATATGCTGGAGTGGAGTTAAATATAAGTGACTGGTTTCCAAAGGTTCTTCTGAAAAATAACAGCTCCGCCGGTGCCAGTGCAGCTTTGTCATGTTCTCACTTCTTGTCCCTTCTCTCATCAAGTCTGAATTTCCAGTCATTAGTCTCGGTGGAATGTGGGATTCTCTCAAATGAGGTTTCAACCTGACACCGTCACAATTTCACCTTTCCATAGCTGAAATAATTTCAGGCATCCATATAATAACCAGCACTAGAGATGTGTAAATAATCTGCCACCGGCTGTTGGTGATTAGGATTGTTTGTCTAAAAATGTCCTTAGGTCAGCTTGCAGGATGCTGTTCTTCTAACCTCTTTCCATTCTGGTTTTTGTTTTTTTGCCATTTGCTGACTTCTCACAGGATGTGAATTTGACTGCAATGTCACAGAAACATAAAGAACTTTTGAGAATTAAGACCACACAGCACAATCCATATTTCATTCACCCTTAATGCTCACAGGAATTCTGTTGATGATGTTTGTAAAAGATGTCTGCATGTTTATTCATGATACTTTGTTCCTCAAAAGATGAATTCTCACTCATGAGACTGGCTCAATTTTTTTTTCTTAATTTTTCTCAGAGTGGTACTAGTCATGAGAAATGAAGAGTTAGTTCATGTCGAAAAGAATGGAGGGAATCTCAGTGTAAATTTGTTAATCTCCTGGAATATCATGTATTTAAAATGGCTTTAGCCGATGACATTGAAAATTATAATTCTGTACTATTGTGTAGTGCATATTTTGTTCACTAAGCTGATAATGAGTTCTTTTTAAAGGTGTCACTAATTCAGCCACAAGACATTAGCTGTCAAAAAAATGTCAGATTGCTCTTCTAATAAAGTGACATGGTATGAGGTACATCTGAACATAGGCTGCTATTTAAATTGTAGAGCTCACACCTAAGGAAGCAATGTCATTAATTAGAAAAAATGTCTTAAGAAAGATCACAATGTGTTGCAACTCCAGAGTACCCACTTAAGATTTTTCTGGACAGGAGGAATAAAAGGAAATAATGTTAATTTTCTATTCAGTCCAAACAAATCATTAAGAATTTTTTTTAGCATGCTAAAAAAAAAAAAAAGTATTTTTCTGTCTGGCCATAGCAGAAATGCTGCCACTTTAAATTTTTCTCCATTTTAGTAGCATTCTTCTTTTCTATAAGTTTCTTTTACTTCAGTTTTGTCTCAGTACCTCATTCTTATGTGGAATTACTTAAAGACAATAATTATCATTCTTCCAAAAATGCCTCAGGGCTTACACTGCTGGGAGAGAGAACGAGTTCAGTTTCCTTTGGGCAGAGAGGAACAGGCTTCCCTCCAGCCGGGCTCACCCAGCTACATGTCCTGTTTGACAGACAGCTGGTCTCCTACTGTTAGGATCTAGATTTAGACTCATTCCTCCATGTTGTTTGTTAGGATTTTTCATCAGTCCCAGAAGAGAAGTACTAGATGCTTGTCCTAAAAGTCAAATTTTGTTTAAACAAAGAAGAGTGAAGAGGATGGTTACCCTTACCTCCCCATCCAGATCAGCTGAACACATCCTGAGCCAGTCCAACAGGCTAGGTCTATGCCAGATCCTTTAAATATGATAAAAATGAACAAGCATATAGGAACTTAGATTCAGCAGGGGAATGCCTTCTAAATATAGGGGAATACAAGTAGGCAAATAAGTGCAAAAAAAGTCAAACTTCTCTCAGCTTACAAATTACTTCTTCAGAAAGGTTCCTCTTCCTGAATCTAATTAGGTCTCCCTGTTACCCTTTCATTAATGTGCTTTTATTTTGCTTCATGACGACTATCATAGTATGAAATTATATATTTACTTTATATAAATGTATCTTTTAGATATCTCTCACATTACCAAAAGTTCAAAGAAGGCAGGAATTCTGTTTTCCCTTTTCTCAAAATTACTCAGAACTTAACACATTTGGCACTGTGAAAAGAAAATGGTAAAAGTCATTAATGCAAAAACAATTCAATTACCAAAGTGAATATAAATAACATAATTTATTGATCTAAGAAAATATGGGAAGAGTCTATAAAAAGAAGGGAAATTTATATAACTAGGATTCAGTATTTGAAATGATTTTGGCAGTAGTAGGTTAGATTCAAATACATAGTTTCTGAGGAAAGAAGTAAAAATAAATCTGAAGAGAGGTGAGGGACTACTTGTAGAGGTTCTGGTTGACAAACTAAGAATTTCAGGAACTGATTTTATAATGCTTAGTCATAACATTTTTTGATTCTATGTGAAGTTCTGTTTCCTCATCTCAAAAATAGAAATAGCAAGGCTAAAAAAAAATTTAACAAGTTGATTTGAGAAATAATATACATGAAGATGTTTTTCTATTTAAAGTGCAATCAAATTTCTTGACATTATACATGGTAAGTACTACAAAATCAATCCGTTTAGATTTAAAATGATGAAAGAACACAGTGCTTCGTTTGTACTGTTCCTTCTCTGTCATTGCTTTCTTCATCTGGCATTTTATGAACAGCTGGACTCTAACGATGCATATAGCACACAACAGTTGAACAGTTCTGCCACCAGCCTCCATGGTTAATTGTAAATGTTATTTGTACCCAACATCGGTAGAATGCATAGTTGTTTCTTTAATGAAATTTGCAATAGTATTCTGCTCTTGCAAGATCTGCTCTTATTTCCACTTTAATGAGTATCATTCTGCCCAATAGGCCTAGGACTGGGACATGCTTCTGGGCTAGAAGGAAGCAAATTGAAAGCTCTGGATTCAACATAATGGTGCACAAATTAAGCCTTTCCCATTTCTGGGAAATAGAATGTCTTACCCTGCTCACTTGTCTCTACTGTTTTCTTTGCCTTTGGCTTTGTGATCTGAAAAATAAGAAACTTGCCCTTTATGATTTGTGAATTATTATTTTCTATTTTATTTCATATTTATCCTGATCTTTAAGTTCTATATGCATCAAATGATCTTCTTTCTTAATTACTTCTTTGATTTGATAATAATCATAATTACATTAAAGGCTAATTTTACTGAGTACCTACTATCTGCCAACTACTATCCACACATTTCTGCATCCTTGAAATAATTCTTCAAGATGTGTGTCATCATTCCTACTTTACAGAAGAAGAAATGGAATCTCTGAAATAATGAGTACCTTGTCTAGGTCACACAATTGGTAGACAGCTTAGAATACCTATTTGATTTAATTTAACATCCACTTCCTTTCTTATATTACCACACTAACCCCTGAACTCACTGGCATATGAGATCTTTATTTCCTGCCAGCTTACTGACTCAAAGCCTAGGTTCTGTCCATATCCTGCCATATTCATTGATTCATTAAACTGGATAAAGTTAGGCTTTATTTTTTATTGATTCTTTTTAGTTATACATCACAGTAGACTCCATTTTGATATAAATATACAAGCATGAAATATATCTTATTCTATTTAGGATCCCATTCTTGTGGATTTACATGATGGTGGGATTCACTGTGATGTTTACATACATGTATGTGGGAAAATTGTTAGATTCATTCTGCTCTCTTTCCTTTTCCCATTCCCCCTTTCTTCCATTCACCTTTGTCTAATTCATTGAACATTCATTCCCTCAGTCCCCAAACCCTTATTGTGGGTTAGCTTTCACATATCAGAGAAATCATTCAACCTTTTGCTTTGGGGGAATGGCTTATTTCATTTAGCATGGTAGTCTGCAAATTCATCCATTTTCTGGCAAATGTCATAAAAATCATTCTTTTTTTATGTCTAAGTAAAATTCCACTGTGTGTGTGTGTGTGTAACGTTTTTTTCTTTTTAAAAATCATCATTGCTTTACTTACAGAATGACATTAATTACATAGCCTCTAGTGGACTTCTATTCAAAGATGACAAAAAGTGAATTGACTACATTCCAGTCTATAGAAAGACAAATATGCAATATGGCAAAAGAAACACATTTGAAAAGAATCTCAGAGCAGAAGACTTGATGTTGGAGAAGGAGGTAAGTGCTTTACCATTATTAACTTTGTGGAATAATATTTTGGAACAGATATGATCACTCATGCTTAAGTATGGAGAAATATATCATATGGCTTCATAAAATATATACTCATTTTCTCCTAATAGAAATATATACATACACATACATATTCACTCTTTGCTCTATGTTTCTGTACAGTTTATTTTTAAAGGGAATGACTATTTTTGCAATTTTAAAAAACTGAATAACTAATGACTATGTCCATGCAAAATAGAAAATTCTATGGAAAAAAAAAAAACTTGAACTGTTGAAGGGAAAGTGTTTGCCAACTGTTAATGTCTGTTTTTAGTTCCTGGAACTATAAGTGCTATTCTGCTCAATCCTTTGTTTTATTGGTTCTTAAAATTTTTTAAATGATTTACCTTTTCTTTCTAATGGAACAATAAAAGTACCCAGGACATTAGAAAAAAATGAAAAATAGTAGAAAAAAGCTGATAATCCTATAATCCAAAAAATAACCTCATAGTTCTCATAGTCCTATAACCAAAAACTACCATTCTTGCAATTTTATTTAAATATTCTGATACCACATTTTATTTATCCATTCATCTGTTGAAGGGCTCCTAGGTTGGATCATAGCTAAGCCATTGTGACTTATGCTGGTATAAACATTAATATCGCTGCATCACTTTAGTATCCTGATTTTAAATCCATGGGATATATACTAAGAATTGGGATAACAGGGTCAAGTGGTGGTTCCATTCAAAGTTTTTTGAGGAATCTCTATACTGCTTTCCAGAGCTGGTTGCACCAATTTGCAGTCCTCCCACCCATAATGTATAAGTGTACCTTTTTTCCCACATTATCACCAACATTTATTATAACTTTGATTTTTGATAATTGCCATTCTGATTGGAGTGAGATGAAATCTTAGAGTGGTTTTGATTTGCATTTTTCTGATTGCTAAAGATGTTGAACATTTTTTCATATATTTGTTGACCATTCATATTTCTTCTTCTGTGAAGTATCTGTTCAGTTCCTTTGCCCATATATTGATTGGGTTCTTTTTCTTTTTTTAAAGTTCTTTATATACCCTGGAAATTAATGCTGTATCTGAGGTGCAGGTGGTAAAAATGTTCTCCCATTCCTTAGGCTCTCTCTTCACACTCTTTGATGTTTCCTTTGCTGTGAAAGAACTTTTTAGTTTGAATCTATCCCATTTATTGATTTTTGATTTTACTTCTTGTGCTTTAGGAGTCTTGTTAAGGAAATCAGTTCCTGAGCCAAATGTTGCAGTGCTGGGCCTACATTTTCTTCTAGTATGTGCAGGGTTTCTGTCCTACTACCTAGGTCCTTGATCCACTTTGAGTTGAATTTTATACAGGGTGAGAGATAGGAGTTAAATTTCATTCTACTACATAAGGATTTCCAGTTCTCCCAGCACCATTTGTTAAAGAGGCTATCTTTTTTCCAAAGTATATTTTTGGTAACTTTATCTAGAATAAGGTAACTGTATTTTTGTGTGTTTGTCTCTGTGTCTTCTAATGTGTTCCGTTGGTCTTCTTACCTGTTTGGGAGCCAATATCATACTGTTTTTGTTATTATAGCTCTATAGTATAATTTTAGGTCTGGTATTATGACACCTCCTGTTTCACTTTTCTCTCTAAGGGTTGCTTTGACTATTCTGGGTTTCTTATTTTTCCAAATGAATTTCATGACTGCTTTTTCTATTTCTGTGAAGAAATTAATTTGAATTTTGATGAAAAGTTCATTGAATCTGTATAGAACTTTTGGTAGTATGGCCATTTTTACAATTTTAATTCTGCCTATTGGAGAACATTGGAGGTCTTTTCATCTTCTCCAATTTTCCTCAATTTCTTTCTTTAGCATTCTGTAGTTTTCATTGTAGAGGTCTTTTACCTCTTTTGTTAGATTGATTCCCAGCTTGTTGTTGTTTCTTTTGTTTTTGTTTTTTGAGACTATTGTGAATGGGATGGTTTTCTTAATTTCTCTTTCAGCTGATTCATCACTGATGTATAGAAACACGCTTGATTTATAAATGTTAATTTACCCTGCTACTTTGCTGAATTCATTTATGAGTTCTAGAAATCTTCTGGTGGAGTTATGTTTGTTGGAAGAACACTGACTATGAAGTCAGAAATTTTGATTAGAGTCGAAACCTTGGCATTTTGTACACACTTCAAGCCTTTGGGAAAGCTATTTAACCCATTCTGAGCCCAGATGCCTTACCTATCCAGTCAGAAGTCTTCCCTAGATGGTCTCTGCCAGTCTTCTCCTCTGAGGCATGCCTTCCGCCCATCTGTCTTGGCACAATGACAGGCTCTACTTTCCACTTCTTTTGTTTCACTGTGTCTGGAATTCTATCTCACGTTTCATGTGTGTTTTCCTAACCAAGCAATATTAGAGACTCTTCTTTATAGAGACAAGTGGTATGCCCACTCTGAGAATGCACTAAAAAGTTCTTTCAGATCTTGGGACCTAAAAAACTTTAGCTTATCCTGATTAATTTTCATGTTAGCCATATAGATATTATGAACTTGTAATTCATCAGACTCTTTCTGTGTTGGTAGCTAGAAAACTCAGAACCAATTATTGGCCTACCTCTACACTATTAAGAATCTTATAACATGCTTTTGCCTACTAAATTTATATCCAACTTCTTTTACCATTCATTATTTACTCTTGTTCTAATTGTAACAATTACTCATTAACTTTATTTTGTGAAGAATTATGTTATTAAAAGTACATAAAATATTTTTGAATTGGATACTGGGCAGAAATCTTTACTAATAAGTATGTAACAATGAATAGAGAGGAAGATGTATAAATTTATTCACAGATTAATATAGTAGACCAGGATTTGATTTTCTACTGCTACTTACAAAGATTACCTTTTAATTTTAATATTTTGGGGTCTTAAATAATCCACAAAACCATACAAGCATCTAAGGGAGCATTGTCTTAAGAAAAACTAAAAATTTCTTCAATAGTAACATCATTAAAAATAATGCCATCAAAAGAAAAAAACTTGTCTGATATCCATTAGGATATCATTTGGACACAAAGTGATATGAGCATTTTGCCCACAAAGAAGTTTTTGGGCAAAGTGTTTATTGAAACCATCCAAGTAACAGCATTGGTAAATTAATCCATCATCCATGCCTTATTAAGATTATGATATGAAAGTATATACACAGCAATATATAAAAGACCACTTTGTTAGTAATGAGGGCACCACAGCCTTATAGGAATAATCCATTTGGATTTGTAAAAGTCTTGATCCAGCTTTAGAACTCTGAATCTCAATATCAAACTTCTTACGTTCTTTTTCTCACCCTCTTCTAGAGCAAATTAAAATGCCCTAATTTCCATTTGTATTAGAAAAACAAAAGTAATGACGTTTGCACTATGTTCAGTGTTTAAAGAATTAATTGATATAAGAACACCATTATTTGGGGCTGGGATTGTGGCTCAGTGGTAGAGCGCTCGCCTAGCACGGGCGGGACCCGGGTTCAATTCTCAGCACCACATAAAAATAAAGGCATTGTGTTGTGTCCATCTACAAAAAAAAAATTCTCTCTCTCTCTCTCTCTCTCTCTCTTGAAAAAAAAAGAACACCATTACTGGTATCATATTGAAAAACCTTCAGAAATGCATCCATTCATATATACTCTAAAAATGTTAACTGAGAAACTACCATATGCTAGATACTGGTGATATAGTGATAAATAAGACAAAGAGTATGTCTTCTTGAATCTTACATTCTACTAAGGTAAAATGGTGATAGTACAGCGCAGTACAAACAATACAGATAATAACAAAAGTAACTACATATAGTGGTAAGTATTCTAAAGAAAGTAAACAGAAATAAGAGTATATTAGACAGTGTAGAAGAGTTGAAGAGTCAAATAGGATAGTGACACTTCCCAGAGATTAGCAAAAGCAGAATGTCATTATCAGCGCTAGGTTGAAGGGAAAAGGGAAAGAGGCCATGTTACCAGATTCTAGGTTCTAGGGTCATCTGGAGGAAGTTAGAACTGCAGTGTACCTGATGGAGGTGCATCTGATAGAGATACACTGCCACAGAGAAAACAGCCACAGAGAAAACACAGACATTATTAGAGATGTCACTCCAGACAAAGAGGGGGAAGTTGAGTTCTTCAATGGCTGCATCGATGCCACCCATTGGCCAAGTGCAGCAAAAAGTCAGATGACTTGCCTGCCTGGGACATGGAGGCTGCAGGAGTCAGCTCCACAGTCAAACAGCCATTGATAGATAGGCAAGGACTAGATCTGATGTCAAATAAGCCTGGGTTTGCACTAGAACAAAGTGACTAGGAAGCCAAAGAATTATTATTTTTAATAGTAATAAGGGATGGTTATACTAAGGATATACTAGGGAGTGATGCTTGAACAGGAACCTCAACACAAGAGAATCACAGGGAGATATGAAGAGGGAGTTTCAGATTTAAAAAAAAAAATGGGTCTGTGGCTGTGGCTCAGTGGTAGCATACTTTCCTGGCATGTGTGAGGCACAGGGTTTGATTCTCAGCACCACATATAAATAATTAAAATAAAAAGGTCTATCAACAACTAAAAAAAGTATTTAAAAAAAAACAGTAAGTACAAAGTCCCTGAGGCCAGAAAGACCTTGTAAAGTCTGAGAAATGGCATGAAGACTAAATAAAAAAGAGTTACAGGAGATGTAGTAACACAGTTGGCTGGAAAGAGTTCATTGTAGTTTTGCGGATCATGGTAAAGAATTTTGATTTTTTTATTGCAGCATTAATTTTGACTTCTTTCCTCTATTTGCAAAACAGGTGCTATGGAAATTGAGCATGATACTACTTAAAATCTGGTGCCAATCTTAGGGAAAAGTGGCTTAACCTAGTCTTATGGGAGCAGTAATGTAGAACTAGAGCAAAGTTCTCCAGTTATGTCCCTTTCTGTGTACCAACCCCAACCTGGTACACATGACTCCAATTAACTCAGAGAAGAATGTAAACAATTCATGCTGCATAATCACACCTTTTCTCCCTTATAAATGTGGAGAAAGACTCACTGACTTCATGCTGTGAACTTAGTGAGCTGATCCAGCATTGTCATTTCCTCTTGTTCTTCCTGAGCATCACATATAAAAAATCTCTATGCCTTGGTTCCATTACTCCACTGATGTTTATTCGAAAATGATATGATAAAAATGTAATTTATTAATAGAATTTTTAGTTGCCTCTAGAAATGATCTGTTGTGACATATAATATTGCCATTAGATTGCTAATTACTTTAGGAACTACCCATTTTACACAGTGTATACTCATTATCTTCACCATCTCCACTTGTGAACAAAATTTACTGAATTCCATAAGCATAGATAACAATTACTCTTTAAGTTGTATGGGGAAAACAATACAAATGACAATAGAAAATTTTAATAAACAATGTTCAGGAGCACCAAGCTATCATTTAAATTAGGGCATATCAGATAATCATCTGATTCAGGAAGTAATTTATAAAGGCCTGCCATATGTGTATGGTCCCAGATCCTCTCCCTTAACATTGTTGAGATAAATGATTAATGACCCTATTACTATCATTTCTATGGTAGTTACAATACCTTCCACACAGTAGGTGCTAAATAACTCTAAAAATGAATGAACAAGTGACTCCATTTGATGTATTAAGTTTATCAAAACAAATCAATTTCTTTAACAGTTAACTTCCAATAGTCAGAAAAGGGATGTTAAAATATCAAGACAACAGGTTTAAACACACAACTGGCTTTATTCACTTAAAGTATAATTGTTAACTGGGTCATAAAAGCAGAGGAAATTTCATCAAAATAGAAGAAATATCAGTGAAGTAGAGAAAGGGGATGGGAGGGGGAAGGAGGTGGGACAATATAAGGGAAGAACAGTCAGTGGAATGAATCTGACTTAACTTTCCAATATACTTACGTGAACACCACAGTGAATCTCACCATTATATATATTCTCAAGGCACTAATTGAAAAAAAATATAAAGAGCAGAAAGATCAATAGAGTAGAGGGAAGGGAACAGGAACAGGGAGAAGGGAAAGGGGAGGTACTGGTACTGAATTAGAGCAAATTATATTCCATGCTTTATAATTTTGTGAAAATGAATTCTAATGCTATAATAACTAAAAAGAATTAATACATTTTTAAAAGTGTAATTGTTAAATGTAAGAACTGAAAAAATGGCACATCACTGAAAAGACATAGAATCTTTTCAAAATTAAACATTTAAGCAAAGTTTTGGAAAAGGAAAAAAAAACTAATTGACTTCCCTAGTAAAAGGAAAAGAATAGCAATTTCTGGGAAAAGCTAGTAAAGAGTATAACTGGTAATCAATAATCAGGTACTTGCTAAGACCCTTATATGAAATGCTGCCCTTTTAAACTATATGATTTAGTTGGAAGCAAATTAGTGTTACCTATAAGATAGAAAGGATAATGTCAAATTATTTCCAACATTTCTTGGAAAATTATACCTAAAATTCACTTAATGAGACCATGTAAAATGTGTGAATATACCAGTGAGCAAGTGTTTTCAACATAATACAATTTTTCCTTGTTTTTCCAACTCTTACGGCCTTTCATACATTAAAAAAAATGTCATCACATGTTGATGAGTATATAGCCAGAGAAAACAGTGAGAATCCCCTCATACATATTCTATAATCAGTAAACTAATTAGCCTAACAGTAATATGATCTCTGGTAATCTCTGAATGTTTGAAACCTGAAATTCTCTAAATGTTTGGTGATCTAAATGTTAAAATATTATATAGAAATAATATCTAAGGGTAAAATGATGAAGAATTCAATTTTCATTATTTTGCATAATTAAAATATAAACTGAATTTATTTTGTTAACTCATAAGAGAAAAATATTCCAGCAAATCTGGCCAAAGATCTGCTTATTTAAGGAAATAAAAGGAGTTCATTGTATCCAGATTTAGGATAAATCTGTTACTGCAAGCAGAGGCATCTGTTGTTACTAGCATTTTGTACATGTGTGTGAATATGAATTGAATATAAATTTTACTTTCATGAGCTTCTTTTTCCATCTAATTTTCAAATTCAAAAGTTCTAGTAAGATTTAAAGGTAAACAGTCCTCCCAAACTCTAAAGAATATTGGATTTATCTTAACTAGAAAGAAGCAGCCTGATGCTAACAGACCACATGCCTCTGCACATTCAGCCCAGAGACTTTTGAGTTTTAATAAAGTAATTTAATAATCTGGTATTTGTGAGAAACCAAAGAACAATACAACTCTTCAAGAGCAGGAATATACCAGGTAATTCTGAAGTATCTGCTGGCCTAGCAGGATGGTCTGAGATCAGGTATCAGAAGCTAGAGGTGTATTTCTTCCCTCAAAACTAAATGAATAGATGAATTCTAGATAGGGCAGAGGTATGGGAGGAAAAGGGAAGGGGCAGGGGATTATCAAGGATGGTGGAATGTGATAGACATCATTATCCAAAGTACATGTATGAAGACACGAATTGGTGTGAATATACTTTGTATACAACCAGAGATATGAAAAATTGTGCTTTGTATACATGTAATAAGAATTGTAATGCTTTCCGATGTCATTTATTTAAAAAAATTAATTTAAAAAAACCTAAATGAATATATATTCAAAGAAAATGGCTGCTGGGAGGGCTGTTTATCACAAGTTGAAACACAGGCTTTGAACCAGAACTTAATTTTCCTCTGCATGAGCATGTGGATTTACATGCACATTGCACAAACTGGCATCTCTGCAGTCCAGGCTTTGACAGAGCCATCATGCAAGCTGATTCTGGAAGCACTTGCAATCAAGCTCCAGTCCTGGCTCTGCCCCTTTCTAAATGCATGACCTTGAGTAAGTGATTCTCTTTTGTCAAATTCATCAAAGTCATGAGATAGTGAGGAAAGTTGGAGATGAAGCTTATCTCCCCATGACAGAGAGATTTTTCCAGGTTCAGAAACCCCTGTGTTGGCCTCTTTCCATGTTCTACTCACTCTACTCCACCCTTGGGGAAAGATTTCTCTGATTAGTAAATTTAGAGTGAATAACTCCACATTCAGATCCAAGGAGCAAGCTTGTCCATAAAAATCATGAAGAACAGAGGCTTGTGCTGCTCTTCCACACCCTAAATCTTGCCTGGGAAGCCTGTCTCAGTTCAGCATGGTTACTGATAATAAATACTACATCTTCTAACAAGGCCTCTATTAAAAATCAGGTGAAACATATCCCTGTGTTTATCTCCTTTATCTTGCTTTTCAACAGGTTTAAAGACCTCATGGAAAGGAGTACATCAAACTATGTACCCTTTTAGTGATCCCAATATCTACAGTTATTATTACCTCTTATCATCAGTTATTTAATGATTTAAGAAGGATTCAATATCAGGTATCCTCCGTCTTCACTCCTTATAATTTCATTAACATCTTTTGGATAAATTATAAAATATTGAAATTTTATGAATCCTTACATCCCATCTAATATAATTCCATCTTTATACAACTAGGAACCTTGGTTCTTAAGCTTACCCTAGCCCTAAAGATAAGCAGGAACAGAATCAAGATACAGCCCGGGAGCTGGGATAGTAGAGTATATGCTTAGCATATGAAGGCCCTGGGGGAGATCAATACCCGTATGCTTGCACGCGCACGTGCACACATACACACACACATATACAAACACAATACAACCCCAACTAGATTCCCAATTCCCCAGACACCCACACTAGTGTTCTCCCTACCACTCTACCATAACCTCCTTTGCTTGTTGTTATGTTTTTGCATTCTCTTTTAAGTAATATGTTCTCTTTTATTCTCAATTCAAAGTTGGGGTCTTAGAGAGAAACTGAACTTCTCAAAAATAAGGGGAATGGAGAGACTATTTAAATTCTTAAGAAGGAATTTAGTTTGACTCAAGGTGGGAAGTGCTATATTTATATTAGTTTATTATAGTTTTCCAAGACCAGTTAAAGTCATCAGTCACCCCCCATATTATACTTCTCAAATCTCTCCCCATTTTTCCAGACACCAATCTTTTATATTTCCATATCACTTGTTTCTCAAGATCACTATTTCTTACAGAATGTTATTCACACTGTCAGCATTATAATTTCCAAATATCTTTATTTAAAAAAATTCAAGGTTTTCAGTCTACTAAATTGAAATCTTTAGGATTATAGCTCAGAAGTCTTCTTGATTGTTGTTCTTTTTAGCATAGACATCATATGATTCTCATGATTCATAAACTTGCTCTATTTTCAGACATTAGAGTCTACTTTAAAACACAAGTGTAAAGTGGAAGAGGTAGTGGGCTGATTCAATTATTATCTGGTAGCAACTCAGTTCAGTTTGTTGTGTTACATTGAATTGTACTGTCAATTATAGAGATTTCTTCATTTTTCATCCTGATTCTGTCATCCTACATTTTAGCATAAAGTAGATTCTTGTAAGCTACAACTTTAAAGAAAAATAATTTCAAGAAAATCCACTTTCAGAACTTCTCTGTGCCAGTTGAAACAGCAAGTTGTCAATCAAACATGTATGGTGAGTAGTGAGAGGCCACTTACTTGGGCATAACTGAAGCTTTATGACTATATGACTTTGGGTGTTCAGCGTACCTGTTTCTTGAGGGTTTTTATGCGAAACAAAGAGATCCTACAAAGATTTCCCTGCCTCATAGTTCACCATGTGTAGTCCCCAGGCCAGCAGCAGCAGCATCTGGGACCTTGTTAGAAGTCTTGAGTCCACCACCCCAAACATACTGTATTCGTCTGCTAAGGCTACCATAACAAAATACTACAGATTGAGTGACTTAGAAATTTATTTTTATACAGTTACAGAGATTACAAGTCCAAAGTCAAGGTTTCAGCAGCTTTATCTTCTCTTGAGGAGCTCACTAGGTGTCTTGCAGAGGGCCACCATCTGTTGTGTACGTCCATGGCCTTTCCTCTGTGCACAGATGTGCCTGGTGTCCCTTCCTCTTCTTATTTGAACATCAGTTATATTGGATTGGGGCCCACCCAAATAACCTCATCTCACCTTAATTACCTCTTTAAATGCTCTGTCTCTAAAACAGTTACATTCTAAGGTACTGGAGGGTAGGACTGCAACATATGAATCTGGAGGCTACACAGTTTGGTCGGCCACACTTATTATCTAAAAACTCAGCAGTTGGGGCCCAGAGAACTATTAACGGTAAGTCCTCCAGGTGATTTTAATAGCAAGTTAAAGTTTGAGAGCTTTGGTACCTACTGAGGACATCAACTCACCTTAGATAGACTTACTGTGAAGATCTGTATACTTTGAGAGAAGACTGATGCTGACACACCAAGATAAGTCTAGATACCCTCAGGCCATTGCTCTTTTGGGTAAACATGAGAAATACAGGGGCTCTAACCAGAAAGTCATAGTGTGGAACTTATCCCTAGGCAAGGAGTGGCCACAAAGAACAGGACTCCCAGCATCCACCAGCCACCACTGCTAGCTGGAAGCACATGTGGTAGTGAATGGATCAGAAACTCTGTTCCCATCTGGCCTTGAGAAGCGGACTAAATCTTCACCACAATTTCCTGAGGAGCTTGTAAAAACGGATTTCACAGCTATCACAGTCTGACTGAATCATACTCTCCAAAAGAGTTGGGCTCAAGCCTCCTTGTGTTGTGAGTGAGCACAAAGTTGTCATAAAGTACAGAATTAACTGAATTAGTAGCTCATCATTACTAAGTTATAAGAGGTGTAAAAATAGTACTAACATTTTTGGATTTCATCTTTGATAAGAACTGAAAAAAATGATAGAAATTAAGAGAACTAGGAAAGAGAAGCTTATCACAAAATAAGTCCAGATTAGAATTTATGTTATGAAGTCATAGCACTGATAAAAGAACAGAATGAAAAGATTTCTCCTCTTTCTTCTCCATGTGAAGTGTGTGTTCTTATTCACTCCTCAGCTGTGCAGCACTCAGTAATACATTAGGATTCCATTATTTCTACTCTAGTATGACCCCACACCTACTTTATGGAAAACCACTCTCTTTTGCCATTTAATATAAGCATAATTGCTCAAGAACAAAGATATCAATTTTGTTAAAATTCAGATTGAACTTTAAAAATCTGCTTCTTCATGGGATAATAATATGAACAGTCACCTATGATCTTTAGAAGTGATTCTAAAAATTATTTCCCTACTACTCAAAATTCTGAAACAAATTTTTGGCTAATTTCAAGACAAAATTAAGTAAAATCATTTCCTTTTGAAATTTTAGGACATTTTGTTAGGCCATCTTCTTGTCATGCATCTGTGGTTCTAAAAATTCCCTTTCCTTTTATACCAAATTTAGTTAACTTTTACATAATGGACTTGCTTCTCTAATTCATTTTTCTAAAGGACTCCTGTTTGTTTTTAAAAAATTAGCCACTAGATATGTACAAAATGGGATCATGTGTTTTATCTTTTTGACATCATCAAAGATGACTAAGAGCTCTGTTACATGGCTCTTAATTTTGTCTCTAACACAGACCCCCAAAATCAGTTGCCCACTGTTGGATTGTTTCACTTATTATATACATCAAACACAAATTTGATGTATATAATAAGTGAAACAATCCTTCCAGGAGATTTTTGGGTTTTGTTGTTTTGTTTTTTCATAAGGGGATAGCATTTTTTTTTTCTTTTTTTAGTTGTAGGTGGACACAATGCCTTTATTTTATTTATGTATTTATTTATTTTTTTTTAGAGAGAAGAGAGAGAATTTTTTAATATTTATTTTTCAGTTTTTGGTGGACACAGCATCGTTGTTTGTATGTGGTGCTGAGGATCGAACCCGGGCCGCACGCATGCCAGGCGAGCACGCTACCGCTTGAGCCACATCCCCAGCCCCTATTTATGTTTTTTAATGTGGTGCTGAGATGGAACTTAATGTCTCATGTGTGCTAGGCAAGCACTCTACCACTGAGTGACAATCCCAGCCCCTTGCAGGAGTTTTGATTAAATCACAAAACTAAAAAATAAAAGGCTTTATTTATCTCTCACTCCTATATTATCAAAGTTTTTCTTAGTTTGTTTTTACTTTTTTTCCTTTCATAACCTTTTTCTGCTATTTCACCATATTGACTTCTTGAACTATAATTTATAGAAGGTCATCAGCTATAGTGCAGTATAATTCTCACATTCATCTGTGGATTCAACTATGTGGCAGTTGGCAGCATCAACCCACTTAAAATAGTTCCCATAATATCACATACAAAAAATAGTTACCTTTAAATAACTCTCTTCCATCTGCCTTAGATAACAATGGTTGAAAAGCTTCAAGTTAAATGTGATATTTCCAGTTGAGAATGTTAACAAGCTTGTTTATATTATACTTGTCTCTAAAACATGAATATTGAAGTAGTATAAAAAAAATGTAATCACTTTTTAGACTCTATCCCTGTAAAATATAAATTTTACACCTGTTCCAGATCTTTCTTTGTAGCTTTATGATCTATTATCGACATCATATAGCTATCTCCATTGGGATTAGGAAAACAATGAGACTATTCCAGGTGGTTGCTTTGGTTTGTCTGAACACATCTCTTCTTTTCTTGAAAGCACTAAAAAAACAGGTATGTAAGATGAAATGTACCATTTGGATACAATTTCCATTGATTTATATGACATTTATTGAGTTCTTCTGCAGACTTGGGAATATAATAGGTGATGGGGATTTTGAACAAACTATTGTTTTCTGACCTCAAAGAGCTTACAGTACAAATTTTTAAAACAACATGTTGCAACACAATTTATTCCTTTGAGCATCAATTTTAAGTGAGATCTTACAAAGAAATGGGAGAAATTAACATGAAACCTATCTTCTAGGAGTCCAGAGTCAAATACAAGAGAAGAAGCAAGAAGGTAAATAAAGATGAAAATAACAAACAGCATCAGCGATACACACCACAGTAAAGATTGGAAGGAGGAAATCTCACAGATAAAATGGCTATTTTAATAAATGATCATTATGCAAGTTTATCAGAGAAAAACTTTTTATGAGAAGGATTCATGTAGAAGGAAAATATCTAAAAATGGATAATATTATTTTCCAAGGTGTATCAAAATAGCAGGGTAGAGTGTACTTGATAGAGTGTACTAAATGGAAATATATTTGCATAGCATCTGATCTGCAGTTTTGTGCAGTGCTTTTGTTGGAAGTTGACAGAAGCCTTCCAGGTGTCAGTGTTTTTCCCAGAAAGACGTTTTCCATTTCCACATCTCCACACACAGGGAGCATGACATCATATGCTAAAAAAAGTTGTCAAATTTTAGTTTTAAGAGAATCTCTATAGTCAGGGGATATAGTTCAGTGATAGAGTGCTTGCCTAGCATGTGCAAGGTCCTGGCTTTAGTCCCCAGTACCACAAAATAAATAAATAATAAAAATGATCCTTATGAATTTGCCAAATATTTTTTAATTCCAGATATAACTTTCATCAACAAAAGTAACTTGAAAACTAAATATTCAACTGAATTTTAGGGTCCATGTGTTGAACAGTTGGAAAAATTAACCTAGAGGGCGCCATATGCTGGCTAAACCATGGATATTTTGCTCTAAAAAGTGTGGCATCTTTCTAAAGGACAGAAATTAGTTAATAATTAATTTAGTTAACAATATATATTTAAAAAGGCATTACATGGTAAAACCAAATGCTGTAATGCAATTCATGGCTCATACTTTGCATTTTTTGTTTGCGTACTTGTCTCCTCTTGGTGCTTGTTTTACTTCATCCAACAAGATTTCAGACTATTTAAAGATTAGTATTGGAATGTCTCTGTCTCCTCTATGAAAGAAGGTCATCTTCCCTACACTTCATCTCATCTAACTCCTACTTAGGACTGAGCAAAAATGAAACTCAAAGGCATACAGGGTTAATACTAATTGTTATACAAACAAGAGCCAGGGGCTGGCTATGATCCAAAGAGCAGACTTAGGGGTACATATTAAAAACTTCTAACCATTCTGAAGACCCTCAAAGCCTGTCAACAAGGAAGTTCAAAAGTGGTTATCCTGGGAGGTATCCAAAATTGGAAGCAGAAAATACACACAGTTATTAAGGCGCAAGAACCAAGGTTCAGACATAGGTCAGCTCAACACTTTCTGCAAAACACTTCCAGCTCTGTTTTCTGTGGGTCACATGAATGGTCAGCTGTTTTTGCCCCACAGCATCACAAAGGTATTAGCTGTGGACAAACCTCATCCTTTAAGACTTTGCTCAGAACTCTCCTCCACCTAGGCTGGGAATGTGTCTTAGTGGTGAAGCACTTTATCTGGTATATGCAAGGTCCTGGGATCAATCTCCATTACACTCACACACACACACACACACACACACACACACACACACACCTCTTGCCTCTGCCATTAAATTACCTTAAATTCCTAATGATCTTTCTCTTCTATTTCCTGTACCATTTTTCAGGTCTGTCCTACACAGTGCTGTTGGATAAATTTGGACCACAAAAGTTCATAAAAACAGGGTAAAAGCCTGGCTTGGAAAACCTGGGACAGAGTTGGTCATAAAATTAAGTTCTGCCTAATGAGTAGGAGAAGCCCAGTGAAAATTCAAATGCAGGTAATCATCAGGTTGAGCCTGGGACTAATGAAACATTCTACAAAGGAAATAGTTTTTAAATATCTTTGCCAAATGCTAAGGTCAGAGAATAGTTTAGAACCACTGTGTACTTAGACAAGGTCAAGAGGGCAAGAAAGTTCTAAATGTTAGAGCAACAACAGATCTTAGAATACAGAAAGATTCCAAGAAGACCATTTTCAAATTTGTTGTGAAGGGTAAATGACATTGTTTCTAAAGTAGTTTCTCACTTGCTTTTCCCCAGTGGCCGCCTCCTCTTGAGAATCTTTGCACCACGATCTCACAAGGAACCTTTCTTCTCAGGTCCTATTTCAAGCAAACCATGTCTGATTAGAGGAGCTTGGCAATCCTGTGAACTTGTCAAATACACGGTGGGACCTTAAGCCCCTGAAGGAAGGGATCATAACAGAGCATTGTGATTCTTCTCCTTATTCAAAAATCCAAGCTAGAAAAAATAAACGAATGTGAGAAAGAGGATTTTTGCTATCTTAAAGTTAGATTTTTAAGGTAGTATATGATATACTGTTTATACAAATGAATAGGTCTGATTTTTTTCAACTCAGGGTTCTTGTGTCCTTCACATGCTTTGGTTTGTCTGATTGTCTTTATTGTGCTTGATTGATGCCTGCCCTACCGTGACCCCCATGCAGAGTTATCACATAAATATTTTTTATAAAAGTTTGTTTCACATATTCCACACTTATCCCCCACCTGCAGCCACTAGCTGGAATTTCTTTCTGCTTTGAAATAGCAATTTCTGATCTACAGAGGCTTATCAGAGTGAAACACACTTTCTTTGCTGGTGCATCCAGAGGACTGGATCATCAGCAACCAGCCTATTTCTTTTTTAGAGAGAGTTCATGACACCCCTGTAAAACCAATAAAACTATTAGTTTTATCAAAGTAAAATGTCATTTAATTTAAATTTGTAATCATATTTTGAAGATATTTAGAAAATATTTATTTTTTAGTTATAGGTGGACATAACATCTTTATTTTATTTTTATGTGGTGCTGAGGATCGAACCCAGTGCTTCACACATGCTAGGCCGCACTCTACCTGTGAGCCCCAGACCCAGCCCCTGTAGTCACCTTTTAATGAATTAGAAATACAGTGTTCAACAACAAATAATACACATAAAAATAAATGAGCAAATTAAAATTGTGTATGAACAAATTAATATAAAGTTCAAGCCCAGTCAATACTCAAGGAAGAGAAAAAAACAAACCGTGTTAATCTTTCTGGAGCTAGTGCTCCATCCAGACTCCTGCTCTCCACATATTCTCCTAACTGGTGTCTGAAACCCAAAGGTCATTGCTTCCTCTTCTTTCTTTTCATAGCAGTATACCAAATGTTGTTTTGTAATATGTGTGGCCCCACAGCTAGACAGTACATATTCCAGCATTTGTTGCAGACGGATATGGTCAAGTAACAGAGTCTTGCTCAACGGGATGTGATTGTAGGTAGTAGGACAGATGCAGGTTTTATCTTCAGTCTTTGGTGACACTGCACCATGACTTTTCTCCATTCCTGTGGGTTAGAACATGATCATAGTCCTAGTAACTATATGAACAAGGACAGCTAATGCAGCTGACATTAAGAAGAACTCACCTGTTACTAGGATCATCACAAAAGAGACAAACTTTAATCTTATTTAAGTCATTGTATTTGAAAGATCCCATTACTTCAGCAGGTTGGCCTTTACTCTAAAGAATAGATCCACCAATCTATATCCAGGCCTCATCAAGAACTGTCTTAGATTGAACCCAAAGTGAACCCAAATGATGGATAAGTATCCAAGCACTCCTCCCTACTGTCAATGGAAAACTAGCTTCAACAACATTAATTAGGGTGAGGAAATAGATGTAATTCTCTCTGTATCCATGACTAAGAGCTTAAGTTCCTGGGACAATAAGAGACTGTCAACTTTCTTTTTATACCTTTATTTTATTTATTTATTTTATTCGGTGCTGAGGATTGAACCCAGTGCCCCACACGTGCCAGGCAAGCGCTCTACCACTGAGCCACAAACCCAGCTTTAACACACATTGGTTCTTGTACTCATCAAGACCCTTTTCATTGCAAAAAAAAATAATAAAATAAAATAAAGTGAACTGTCTTGTAGAATATAAATCAAGGAAACTTTAAATAATAATACATGTCTACTGAAACCATAGCAAAGTACCAATAATTCATGAGAACTAAAGTAGTTAAGGAATTGATACATCTCCTTTCATCTCTCAAGATCCACAGGATCCTAGTTTCTGCTTTTCTCTGCAAAATTTCTGTTATCTTCCTTATCTTAACAGATAAGCTTTCTGGTCAGGGGGTTACCAGTTATTTGGGGCAGCCTCTTATTAGTGATATGTAGGGAACATGGTCTCAGAGACAGACATTATGGGTAGAGATGCTCCAAAGATGTTAAAGTGCTAAATCTCTTGTCTTTGTTCTTATCAGTACTCTCTCTTGAGTCTTTTCCTGCATCTTGATAAAAATCCAATTTTCCTGTAAGAGAGCATCTTTCTAGGTCTCTTCATGTGTTTCTCTTCTCTCTCTCTCTCTCTCTCTCTCTCTCTATATATATATATATTCTATGAAATATATATATATATATATATATATTTCATAGAATATATATATATATATATTCTATGAAAGTCCAAAACAGCCAAGTTCTATGTTCAGGATCTGAGCTAATATGAGCTCCATTCCCCAAAATATTCTCAGCCCTTTTTCAGAATTCTATCACTGTATCTTTTCATCCTCCTGTGATTTCTCTCATTTTTATCTAATATTTTGATTGCTGGTTGTATCTTTACCTGATACTATGGGCCACAAAGTATGTACCATGGGGGCCAAAGAACCATTCACCCTGGCTTTTGTCAGTAAGTCCTCAAATAAACTTCTAATAGTTACATTTGCATGTATTAGTTTACACGTGTAGTCTCTGGTTTACACTTACGATCTTGCTCATCATAAAACTTTAATAGCCCATTACCAGAAACCTATAGTGTATCACAAATTACTTTTAAAAATAAAAACCTGTATAATCATATGAATAACACAATTATATTCCATTATAATTTATGTATTGCAATGATTATTTCTATGTGTAGTATTTAAACCTGATTTGACCTTGAAGAAAGGAAGGAAGGTGGAGACAAGGAGGGAAGGAGAAACAATGGAAAGCCTCAGGTCTTAGCCACTGAAAGGCCCTGGCCTGGCTTCAGCTCTTAGCTGCCCACTTGGGTTATTTCATGTTCATTCCTATGTGCATTATAAGGTTTATGAATACAGACAAATAAGGTTTAAGTAACTTTAAATGGATAGCACTATAGAGAAAGTCCACAAAGGTGCAGAGGAGGGAGATTTCTTACAACTGGGAATGGTGAGAGTGACCTTGCAAAAGATGTGGTATGTAATTTGGCTTCACAATATATGATATCTTGTGTAACGTGAATGACACAAACATGAGAAAGAGAGAGAAAGATAGGAGGTAAAAGGGAGAGAAATGGAGAAAAGTAGGAAACCATGGAAAGGCAGGGGAGAAGAAAATCATTTTATAATCTATGTTTAATAAGCAAACACAACATCATAAACACAGACACAGCAGCTTCTCCCCAGCCCTCTACTCAAATATTCCACAAATCATAGCATATTGCTTCTGAAGATTCATTTTTGGGAAAATCAACCAAGCTCTCAGTGAGAGCTCTGCTACGGCTCTAAGCCTGGTAGCACAGACTCTATCAGTTGCCTTTCTGACTGAGAAGGGAGGGGTGAGAATCAGAGTAAGTGGAGAGTGTGGGCGGGCATGGCTGGGATCTGGGCAGAGCCCTACCATGGGGCCTCTGCTCATGAAGACGTCCTTCGTGAAGCTGGATTGGGCTTGAAGTGGGCAATATTTGCTCTGGCTGTAACATACACAAACAGAAGAACATAATAAAACACCCATTTTTTGCCTGCATAACTTGCCCAATGTCATCCTGAAAATAGACAAAATGAGCAAAGGGATTGAGGTTATGAAGGATTTCATTATAAGATCCATGAAGGCAGGGATGTAGTTTAACTTGTCCTCGCTTTATCCCAGAGCTTAGAATAGTACCTGCCCTTAAGTAGCTTTTAGGTGTATGAACAATGCCTGCCATATGATAGGCCCTGTGCTGAGTCCTTTACCTACAATCGCTCATTTAAGTCTGTCATGTAAACATAGAGGAGGAAATTGAGGCACAGAAAGAATAAGTGTGTTGCCCTAGGTCATTCAGCAGATGAATGGCAGTGCCAGAATTCAAATCCTAGTTTAATTGACTAAAGCCAGAGCTATTAACCACCATGAAATAATTTTTCACCAGACAGGAAACCAGACTATGACTACAGCATAGAGTAATCTCAGTTTGGCACAGCTCACTGTGATGATAGCATCATTCAGATGCAAACTGGAGGAACCAGTTTCAGGGATGGGTGAGGGGGTGCAGGATATTAAGGGAAGCTGGCTGAGCAGTCAGGCTGACTCGACTTTATGGTCTCAAATTTGGTTTGCCTGAATTTTAATTAGGACCACAATTAGTTCAAAGCATAAATAGTTTCTCTGCTTCTCTCTTTGGCTCAATGTTCCATAGTAGAAAACCAGGAAATGTTCCTACATTAAGTCAGTGGCATCAAAAATCTGTCATTTCAGTATTGAAAAGCACCAGGTAATTCCTCAGATTCAGAAACTTCCAATTTGCCCTTTATGGAATTCCAGGAAAGCTTCAATAACCAATTACTCAGAAATGTTTGGGTGTTTCTTTGACAGACTTCAACTAAGTTATTTCTGAATCTAATTCTTTTTATTAATCATCACAAACTCAAAGACCTTTATTTTATTCTGATTCTTTATAAAATAATAGGTGATAGAAGAATAAAAGGATATAATGAACAAGAGGGAAAAATAAATAGTACCATTCATTTTGTATTCATTACTTTTGTATTCAAGGGCTTTGGCAGGTGACATTGTATATTCAGGCTACTAAGTCTATTTCTGAATGTTTCTCCTGAGCACCAGAGAGGAGAAAGACAACAGAGACCAAACTGACTGCCAGCCTTGGACTAGCTAGTAAAGCACGGAAATGAGTCATCCATTTTTCGCCCACACTCTTGAAACTAAACCTGAAAGAAAAAAAAAAAAAAAGTTAATACCAAATAGAACTCCATCATGTTTATTTCTCTCTCCACATCTCCACATCTGTTAGAACAGTGTCTAGTATAAATGTTTAAGCATAGATGTTTAATTATTTCCCAGATGAATAAGTGAATTCTTTTCTGTTTCCCCTAATTAAGAATACTCAGGAAAGCAAGAATGAGAGAATTATGCTGATAACCCACAGAGCTCTCTTGAGTTTGCTGAGACTACGGATAGCCTTTTAGTCAAGATCAACCTAGACCTCAAATAGGCACCATAAACTTCCCACACTCAAAATAGAGCTTCTAAGTTTCTCTCCCATAAACTAGTCTCCCACAGTCTTTTCTCTGTAAGTGTGCTTCCGTCTCACCAGCTGCCCAGGGCAAATCCTAGGAGTAATACTTGATTCCTTCCTTCCTCTCACTTCCCCTATCTACCTCTCATCAAGGAGACCCTGCCTCCAGAATGAATCCTGAGTCCAATCACCCTTACCATCTATAGTACCACCACCTCAGTCCCAACACTGCTGTTAAACATCTGCCCTAGAATAAAAACCTTTGGTGGGTCTCTCTGCTTTTAGTTTGCCCATCTGCAATTTCATCTTCATCCTGTTGAAAATAGAATCATTCTGAATCATGAAAATTGTTTCATTCCTCTGCTTCTAGTGCTCCAATGTCTTCTTGTTGTACTTAGAACAAAAATCCAATCAGCCATGACTTTGAAGTTATAGGTAATCAGGTCTCTTTATTTCTCTGGTCCCATTGTTTCTTCTGCCCTCACCATGTGGTTTGTTTTCTTCTTTGAACATAACACATTCTTTCCCATCTTTAGGATTTTGTACTTGCTATTTCTCTGTAAAGTGCCCTTTCTCCAAATCATGTGGCTGAATCCTCATCATTCAGGTTTAGCACAAGTGTCCTTATTGAGGGTGCTTTCACTGACTAATGTTGACCCTCTCCTCAATGCCCACGCACTAAGCATGTTCTGTTCCATCACTTTTATTTTCCCTATAGAACTAAGCATAATCTGAAATTACATTATAAATATATATGCTTGATTAACCTATATCTCCCAACATGAATGCAATTGGAAAAACAGTGAGGATCTTACTAGTCTTGTTCTTTAAATTTAAATTTCCTTAGCCTCCAATAAATTTTTCTTGAATGAATACAAGTTTTCTGAAAGTCCTTGAACAGTAGTTGTGGTTGTTTTGTTGAGTGTTAATTGTTCATCAGGTCTCTGAAAGCAGAATGGAAACTATGATTGAGACTGAGACATTTTATATTGGTTTCAGAGCACAATGTGACAGCCTTTTCTTTAGGAAACATTTTCAAATTGCTTGTGGATCAGAGAGCCAATTCTGATATATCTATGTCAAAAATAAATTTTCCCAATTCCATACATATGGCATTCAAATTTTTAAAAAATATACCCATATCCTGCATAGCCATTAGAGCCTAAATGATATTCTCAGTCATACCTTTCCCACTGTTTCTCTTTCTCTCTTATTTTTATGCCTACTAATAATATCCTAAATATAAATGCTTGAGTGTTAAATGCTGGCAGAAAGAAAAAAAAAATACTCTTTGCAAAGGAAAGGAAATCTGTTGTTACTTTGCCAAGTGCTTTTTCAATAGTTAGTTCTCATTAGAAAACTAACTTTTCAGAGTAATTCAGAGTTGTCATTAAAGATTATTTCACTTCACTGAACCAGTGTGTCATCTCATGACACCCTGAGGCTACTACTAGTTCAGGATTGTCACAAAATGACACACTGTCCTAATCACCACTAGTATTAATCCCTAAGCTTGATCTTCAAAGTCTAATAATTCAGCCTGCATCTATACAAGGAAAGATTCGATTTCCTTTTAGTGGTTTTTGTTTGTTTGTTTGTTTGTTTTGTTTATTTGGGTTTTGGGGGGTATTTTTGTTTTTGTTTTTTATTTGTTTGTTTGTTTGTTTGTTTTGGTACTGGGTATTGAACACTTGGGGCACTTGACCATTGAACCACATCCCCAAACTTTTTTGTATTTTATTTTGAGAAAGGGTCTCACTGAGTTGCTTAGTGCCTCACTTTTGCTGAGACTGGCTTTGAATTCACAGTCCTCCTGTCTCTTCCTCCAAGTCGCTGGGATTAAAGGCATGCACCACCGTGCCCAGCTCTTTTAGTGATTTTAAATGATTTTTAGCTTATTGTAATAACCTAGTCTTCATGTTTCAATTAGCTGCATTAAAGAGCTATCTACCATAACAAACAAAGCTTTATTTATAGTTTTAGATTTCTTCTACAGTACCTCTCATTTGCCCACCCACCCCTCTGCTTGGACTTGAATTATAGCTGACAAGATGTTGGTGTTTTATTTTTTATTCCACAATGTCTTTTGAAGAGGAAGGAAATAAGAAAATCTGAAAAGACAAGTATACAAATACTAGAGAAGAAAAATTAGGAGAAAAAGATAACCAAAAAATTTTATTAAAATAAAAATTACCATAGACATTCAAAGAAGTCTTCAAAAATAGAATTATAAAATAATATAAAAGCAACACCACCAGTGAAATATGATTATTTGAAATATGATCATTTGCATTATTTATTCATTTTCCAGTTCTTCCCAAAGGCAAGGTCTTTTACAGTAACTTAATCATATGAGGTGCAAGTCAACACTAAAGTAGCACTGAAATTATCCATTTATACTTGATAAAGAAATAGCAGTGCCAAACACTTCTCTTACCAGTTGGAGGAGTTTTGAAGGCCTTTTTGTTAGTGAGGTACACCCAAATGAAGAAGACATTATAATAGTCATCAGGGAGTTTTACATTTATTTTGGAAAAATAAATAAATTTAAATAAAAAGAATTTAAAATTACCTAGGCTAACTGACAACTCAGTGGTTTAGAAACAAAATTTAAATTGCTTTTCCAAATTAAAATATTTGATAAAATTCTATATGAAGGGCAACTTGCTTATTACAAATCAAATCAAATTGTTTTTAAAAAATAAAAATAAGAAACCAAATATTTAGGAATTTTTCTGTAACTGTGCACCTACCTTAGTACAAAAATATATGTTTAAAAAAATGTTGATTGATGAAAATGTTCATTGCTGCAAAGCCGGAAAACAAATGCCTAACAAGATACTGAATGTGCCAAATATATCCATATAGTGTAATGCTATACAGTTGTTTTTAAAAGTGATGAAATTTCATAAAAGTGAGTTAGAATTATAATTTATTATTATCAAATAGTATCTAATAAATATTTTGTTTTAGAAGTAAGTGATAAGGGGCTGGGGTTGTGGCTCAGTGGAAGAGCACTTGCCTCACACATGTGAGGCACTGGGTTCAATCCTCAGTACCACATAAAAATAAATAAACAAAATAAAGGTATTGTGTCCATCTGCAACTAAAAGAAATTTAAAAGTAAGTGGTAACATTGTGAGTACAATATGTTAATCCACGGGTATGAAAAGATAAATGGTTGTTTAAACATAATAGATCATGTAGTTTTGCTTATATTATTGTGAAATCATGATATTTCTGGAAGACGAGAAATTAATATCAGATGTCTCTTGGAGGAAACTAAGGAACAAGCAGTCAGAATAGGAAAAATAATTTTTATTGTATCACTTTTTGGGAATAATTTAAATTTTTATAGGATGCAGGCATCTGTTTATTCAAAATATACTTCTAAACTATAAAGGAGGAAATTTTTGAAATGCCATCTATATTTTCCTGCTCAATTAAGGACTCCAATTTCAATGATTCTATGATTCTAACTGGGTAAATGTGACAACTGTTTTCAGGAAAAAAAAGGTATTTAATGACTCAATAAAATTGATAGAACTTGGAAAAAAAGTAATTATTTAAAACATCTTTCTAAACAATGTCTTTTCTGAATATTAATTAATTAATTTTGTACATGTACAGTTTGGGTTGATGTCATAGGGTTTATTTCACTTAGAAAGAAACACCCAGATAAGGTCATGGCTAATGAAGTCTTAGCATTAATTTTTTTTTCTTATTTCTAAACGCACCCTCCACCAAAATATTTTCCGTAGTTTCTCTATCTTATAACTTCTTTGCAACAATAATTTTTTAACACTCAACTATTATTTATAATTAGCAAGCAGTTATATGTTAAATAAGTGTAATATAAAACCTAGAAAAGTGTTAGCAGTTACCATGCATTGAATAACATTTCTTCATGTTGCTATAGGGAGTTCTGATCTCTAATATGGCCACAGAAGCTTTTTCAGACACTCTGTGTAAACTCACTGTATAAATGACCTCTACTACTAGTTGTATATTAACTCCTTCTAAAGTTGATATCATACAGGTTTATAGATTTATGTGCTAATTAGAAAGTATTATAATATACTTATAAAAAAGATGGAGAACAATAAGGTTCTCTAATTTAGGATTCAAGTTGAGAAACTTACGACCATTTAATTTTACAAAATATGGAAATTTTAAATATTTAAATGGAAATATTTATGTAAAAATACTTAAATTTAAACATTTAAATAGGAAAATAAAGAAAATATGTACTGATTACATATTGAATCAAATTATTGAACAAATTTTCTGTTGTTAAAAAGAAAATTTATTAGGGCTGGGGTTGTCGCTCAGTGGTAGAGTGCTCACCTTGTATATGGAAGGCACTGGGTTTGATCCTCAGCAACACATAAAAATAAAAATAAATGTATTGTGCCCATCTACAACTAAAAAAAGAAAGAAAAAATATTTCTAAAAAAGGAAAATTTATTGAGAAATGTCCTATTTTAGTGGTATGCTGACAATTAGCAAATGCTATTTTATTTGCAAGTATTAAAAGAAAAGAAAAAGGTAAAAAGAAAAACTAAATAGAAAAAATACATTTAACTTGAACCAGCCTAGGCAACTGACTTCCAGAACAATGTTTTTAATAACTTTTCCTGAGGCAACATCCAGTCAAAATACTTTAAAAAGTTATTCACATGATACAGGTATTTTTTAAAATTCCAATTGTTTTTAATAGCCAGTGAATAAAATTTGAAATTCTGGAGCCTGGTAACAGAATGTATTCCACATTTCCCATGGCCAAATGGAGACAAAGAGCAGGCAGCAATAAAACGCTCTGTTCCAATCTGTTAATACTTCAAAGTTTGAACTGACAAATAACACAAATTGGCACTTCTTGTGAGGATACAATTCTGTTTAAAAGTAATTACTTTTAAATTTTTGTGAAAAGAGTAAGAACACTAAAATTCACAATCCAGTAAATGTAACATGCTCTGCAATTAATTTCTCTGAGTGAGTATTTTGGGCCAAATTCTGACTTCTGCACTTGCCTTAGGCTCCTATTAATGCCAGAAAACCATGGAATTAGGTTGAATGCTCACAAATCCTAGAAACTTTTTTAAATATCATAATTAGAGGGGAAAAAACTCAAATTTCCTCTAAATTGGAAGATTCTTTTTTTTTAACATCACTGTCACCTGAATTTTTAAAAGAAATCCTACAAGAGAATGATGGGGGAGTGATAAATTATATTAAATGGGGCTGGGGATGTGGCTCAAGCAGTAACGCGCTCGTCTGGCATGCGCGGGGTGCTGGGTTCGATCCTAAGCACCACATAAAAATGAAATAAAGATGTTGTGTCCATCAAAAACTGAAAAATAAATATTAAAAAAAAGATTATATTAAATGTTTTTGAAAGAAAAAATAAAAGGAGTAGGAAACAAGAGGAGAGGAAAGGAAGAAGAGGGGATATCCCGTAAGGCAACAAAGTTCACAGGTTCTCCAGGATACAAATACATTTATTCTAGCACAAAAGGTAGCCATACAAATCTTCAGAGTCCTGGGCAACACCACTAAGGCACTAATTTATCTTCAAGATCTCTTTACTACACTTTCTACAAACACTTCATCTGTGACTTTTCCTCTCCTCAGCAACAGCTCTCACCCAATAAAAAGTGGGAATTCAACATTGCCTCTCTGAGGTCCCCAGCAGAAAATGAGCCCCAGTGGTAGACCCTGAAAACTACTCATTAAGGTATCCTTTTTCCTGGATTTTTTCTCCTTTTTTTGCTCATTTCCCTACTCTTTCTAATGAGTCTTCCTAACCTTCCAAAATTCTTACACTTTAATCTTCCCCTTAGAGTCTACTTTTAGAGGATCCAAGACACTCATTCATTTAAGAATGTTTGACTTATTCTAGTGAGTAAGAAGTATGAAAGGCGATGGGGATCAAATATGAATCTTGAGGACAAGTAAGTGAACGTTTTCAAGAACAGAGCCGTCTTACGCATTCCCTCAAACTCATCATAGGAAAGACCACATCCTCCATCAACTTCTCTAACCATCTCTATTCACCATTGCTCATCCTTTTCTTCAGACAAAATGAGTCATACTCGTGATTACTGAGTGTTGTAGAAATTTTTCTTCTTTTATCAACTCCTGCTCAGTTTTCTCTTCTCTCTCAGCACTTTTTATACCTCTTTCGCCATTTCTCATTTATCTTCATCCCTCACATTCAATTTGCCCATCTAAATTTTGATTTTTCTCTTCTGTCTTTGCATCATTCTTTTGGCTGTTTTTTTGTAGCTAAGCAATATATCATGTCACAGTTGCCCATCTGATTCTGTCTCTATTTTTTTCATTTCCCAGAACTCCTTCATTCATCTAGGTGTTTTCACCAATGAAGTGAAAAGCAATCTCCCAGAATTCAGCCACTTTTCAATGTTTCATCCTAGTTCCAGCAGACCATAAAATTACATTGGATCCACAAACGATCCCAGGATAGGGATTATCTTTTGTTTCATGGATTAGAAAACTGTGGCTTTCTGCCTCTAAAGTACATGTTTTGTTTCAGCACCATGAAGATATTAAAAGCAAATAGTTGAAGTTAACACTTAGGGGACAAATAAAAGGAATCACTCATTTCAGTATTTAAGTATTTATCTTCGTTTTCATGTTTTTCATGAATTAAAACAACTTCAAATTATAAATAAATAGTTTAACTTCTTTGCACTTTAAGGTTGGCACTCAAAATGACAGGAAGAGGGAACCTCTGTGAATCAGTAGTTCCAGATTAGAGGAATCCTTTAGAAAGGATCATTCAAAATGATTCAGAGAAGAATGGGATATTTTTAGTAAGTCATTTTACTCAAAATTCTTTAGTAGAAATGCTGGAAGGACAAATATCAATGTATTTTGAGATGGTATAGTTAAATACTTAGTGATAAAATAAGAACTATCCTAGTTAAGACTAAATATGAAAACAAGATCAAGGAGTTCAACCGTGAACAAGTTTGTGTCCTACCAATAAAAAGCATCCCAAGGGAAGCCAGAATGAAATACTAAACATAAGAAATAAGAAAGGACTGACAGCTGGCATAGACTGTCCCTGACCTCAATGAGAATGCTAGTACTGCTCTAAAAGGTAAAAACTTGACCTTTCAATGTTCATTTCCAAAATCAGAAGAGAACCGAGTGTAGGACAGTATATTGCAGGTCATTTTCAATCTTTTCTTCTCCGAGTACTATTTTAGAAAGTTTCTAAAATATTTTTAGTTGCATATTGAAAATTCCCCTTACAGATTCAGTATTATTTAGAATGATAATAAATGGCCTGAGTTCTTTTCGTGAGGTGAAGTACACTCAATAAAGCCAAGAGCTGCTGGTTGCCTTGGTACATGCCTGTAATCCCAGCAGCTCAGGAAGCTGATACAGGAGACTCTCAAATTCAAATCTCAATTTTTCCAGCTCAGCAAAAGCGAGGCACTAAGCAACTCAGTGAGACCCTGTGCTCTAAATAAAATACAAAAAAGAGGCTGGGGATGTGGCTCAGTGGTTGATTGCCCCTGAGTTCAATTCCCAGTACCCTCCCCCCCAAAAAAAATGAACCCCCAAACCAAGAGTTATCAATACAAGAAAATGCTATTATAAATTGGACTAAACTGAGTACAAGGAAAGATAGAAAGAACTTACTTTTAAAAACCAGTAAGAGAAAGTCCATCAACAATAAGTAACTACTTATTATGCCTATAGAATTCTGAGTAAATGCTAACATCAATATAATAATTTTCAAAATTGATAAATTTCCACTTATAAAAATAGGACATAGGCTGGGGTTGTGACTCAGTGGTAGAACACTTGCCTAGCACTTGCCTAGCACTCAGTACCACATAAAAATAAATAAGTAAAATAAAAGTATTGTGTTCAACTACAACTAAAAATAAAAAATAAAAATAAAAGTAGGACATATAAACTATTCACAATTCAGCAACTATCTCCATTAATAATTTAATTTTCTCCCAGATATTATCTTCAGATTATTTTGATATAACTGCGTTCTAACTGATAACTTTTATATCTTGCTTTTTCAATATTATAACATTAATGTTTTACCATGTTATTATAAATTTTTAAAGGCAGTTAAATATTCTTTTGAACAGATAAACTATGTCTTTTTTTATTTGTTCTAATTAGTTATACATGACAGTAGAATGGATTTTGACATACCATATATAAATGGAGTATAACTTCTCATTCTTCTGGTTGTACAAGATGTAGAATGACATAAGTCATGTAATCATATATGCACATAGGGTAACAATGTCCAATTCATTCTACTATTCTTCCTACCTCTGTACCCTCTCCCCTCTTTTACTCCCCTCTGTCTAATCCAAAGCACCTCTATTCTTCCCTAGCTACCCTACTATTGTGAATTAGTATCTGAACATCAGAGAAAACATTTAGCCTTTATTTTTGAGGGATTGGCTTATTTTGCTTAGCATGACATTCTCCAGCTCCATCCATTTACCTGCAAATGCCATAATTTTGTTCTTAGGCTTAGTAATATTACATTATGCATATATACAACATTTTTTAATCCATTCATCAGTTGAAGGGCATCTAGGTTGGTTCCATAGTTTAGCTATTATGCATTGCGCTGCTATAAATACTGATGTGTCTACATCACTATAGTATACTGATTTTAAGTCCTTTGGGCATAAACCGAGGAATGGGATAGCTGGGTCAAATAGTGGTTTCTGGGGAATCTCCATACTGTTTTCCGTAATGGTTGCACCAGTTTGCAATCTCACCAACATTTATTGTTGCTTGTATTCTTGATGATTGCCATTCTGACTAGGGTCAGATGAAATCTCAGTGTTGTTTTAATTTGCATGTCTCTAGTTCATAGAGATGTTGGACATTTTTAAGATATTTGTTAATTGATTGTATTTCTTCTATGAAGTGTCTGTACAGTTCCTTAGCCCATTTATTGATTATGTTATTTGGTTTTTGCTTTTTCTTTTTTGTTTGTTTGTTTTGGCATTAAATTTTTTCAAGTTCTTTATATATCCTGGAGATTAGTGCTTTATCTGAAGTACATGTGATAAAGATTTTCTCCCATTCTCTTCACATTATTGATTGTTTCCTTTACTGAAAAGAAGCTTTTTAGTGTGAGTCCATCTCATGTATTGATTTCTTTTTTTTTTTTTTTGTTTTTACTTCTTGAGCTCTAGAGGTACTTTTCTGTACCATCAGTCTATGTGTGTTTTGGTGCCAATACCATACAATTTTTGTTACTATGACTCTGTAGTATAGTTTAAGGTCTGGTATTGTGATGCTCCTTCTTCCCTCTTCTTGCTAAGGATTGCTTTGACTACACAGGGTCTCTTATTTTTCCAAATGAACTTTACGATTGCTTTTTCTCTAGTTCTAATGAAGACTATCATAGGGGATTTAATAGGAATTGCATTAAATCTATATTGCACTTTTGGCAATGTTAATTCTGCCTATTCAAGAATACCGGAGATCTTTCCATCCTCTAAGGTCTTCTTCAATTTCTTTTTTAATGTTTTATAGTTTTCCTTGCAGAGGTCTTTCACCTCTTTTATTAGATTGATTCCCAAGTGTTTTGTTTGTTTGTTGTTTTGGGTTTGGGGCCTTTCTTTTTTTCTTTTGAGGCTATTGTGAATGAGTTTGTTTTCCTCACTTCTCTTTCAGTGGATTCATCACTGATATAGGAATGCATTCATTTATGGGTGTTGATTTTATATCCTGCTGCTTTGCTGTATTCATTTATTAATTCTGTAAGTTTTCTGGAAGTATTTTTGGTTCTTCTAAGTATAGAATCAAAACCATGTCTTCTTAACCAAACGTTTATTGATGATTTTTTATTTTTTTAATTTTAAATAGTGCTGTGATGTTTGTACAGGAAGCTTTATTTTAAAAGTCTGATTTATTTTTTAAGATCATTTCCCACAATTGAAAATAGTAGGCCACCTCCTAAAAACAATTTGAAGAATCTTAAAACATAGAGATAAATTGTGTTCAAATATGTATTCTAATTTACATCCCTACCAATTGTGTATGCAAATTCAGGCACTTCTCTAAGAGGTTCAAGTCAACTCCATACCAATTCCAAAATAAATTATTGTTAAAAAATTAAAATGACATTTAGCAATAAATGTTTTGTTAATGCTTGATATTACTTCAAGTATAGAATTATAAGATTTTTTATAAGTATTTTTAATTGTTGATGGACTTTATTTTGTTTATTTATATTTGGTGCTGAGAATCAAACCCAGTGCCTCACACATGCTAGGCAAGTGCTCTTCCACTGAGCTAAAACCCCATCCCAAATTATAAAATTTTGATTTTAAATACATTGCTATTGTGTGTGTGTTCTGGGAATCTTAAATCTATTTTAGATGATTTAATAAAATTAATGTCAAATTTGTGATTCAGTAGTTATATTAAATGATAAATATATCTAGAACATATATACTCTACCTTAGAGAACTTGTAGCATAATGTTATAATTCATTAACCATATTAGTTTAGAATGATCATGTTTTTGCTTTTCCCATGTGGTCAAAACTATGATTTACTTAGTATTGTGTCTTTTTTCTAGAATATATAACTTCCAATTGCAACACTATTCCTGTGAAGAAACTAAGCCTATGAACATAATTGTATTGTGTGGAAACTTTTGTAGTGACTTTGTGCCGAATATAGGGTTTTCATGTACACTTTTGAGCAATTTTATGTTCTTGTATTCTTGTATTCACTCAATAAATAGTTACTGAATCACCATAATATGAAGGCATGAAACAAAGACTAAAGAGATCAATATGGAAAGACATTGAACTAGCATAAAAATAGTCATGGAGCTGTGAACAGTATGTTTCAGGAGCACAGAAGGCCTATTTGAACTCATCAAGAAATGAAGTATTATTTGAGCTAAGAGTCAAAGATGAGAAGTTTGTCAGAGAATACTGGAGAAAGTTTTACAGGAAGTAAGAAAAACACATGCAAAGACATAGGAATAATATATTTGGGAAAGGGGAAAAAAACATGTTAGAACCTCCACGTAATTCAGTATGAGTAACACAAAGTTGGAACTTTGGAAGTTGGGGAGAGACACAAAGAAAAACAAGCCTACTGGGTCCACATCATCATGAATAATATAGAAATGTATTGTGAGGAAAGTTTAAATCTTATGCTATAAATAATGGGAATTGTTGAAGAAATCTGCTATGAAAAGGTTTTCATGTCATAATTCTGACTCTGAATCTGTAATGAATATTTTGGAGGAAAAGAGAGTTAGTTGGGGTGGGGGAGACATAAGGGAAGTTATTATATAATCCCAGTAGAAACATTAGTGTCTGAATTGTGGTAGTCAAAGTTGGAAAGGAAAATGAGGAAGTAAGATACCATGTTTCATGAGAAATGTGGTACAAGAAATAAGACTTAGGGATGGATTGCATATGGAAGATGTTATTCTAGAACCAATATTGAAAAATTATCCTAGTATTGAACTATTCAGTGAGATCTAATTAACTCACTATAATTAAAGGGAAGAGTCAATTTGATATGTTTCAACCTGAATTATAGAACACTTGTTGGTATTTAACATATGCATCCACAGAAAGTTTGCCAATCACCTTGAAAATATTTTTTAAAAAATTAAATGGAATGTCAACAAAAGAAAAAACTTATATTGGAAATCCTTAACTCTGTTAGATAATAGTATTACTAAATTTAAGATACTGTAGTAGTTTACTAGGGCTACCATAACAAAGTACCATAGTTTGGGTGGCTTAAACAACAGAAGTTTATTTTCTTATAATTTTCAAGGCCAGAAGTCTAAGGTAAAGTATCTGCAAGATTTATTTCTTCTGAGTCCTCTCTCCTTTGCCTGCAGATAGCTATCTCCATCTGGTCTTTTTTCTCTGTGGGTATGTGTCCTTATCTCCTCTTCTTATAAGGACACCAGTCATATTATTTTAGGATCCAACCTAATGACTTCATTTATTACTTAATTACTTTTTTAAATAATTTTTTAAGATCTTTATTTTGTTTATTTATTTTTATGTGGTGCTGAAGATTGAACCCAGTGCTTCCAATGTGTGAGGCAAGCACTCTGCCACTGAGCCACAACCCCAACCCTTAAATAATTTTTTATTTGTTTTAATTAGTTATATTATGACAGCAGAATGCATTTATGCACTTTGATATATCATACATAAACAGGGTATAATTTTTCATTTTTCTGATTGTACATGTTGTAGAATCACATTGGTCATGCAGTCATATATGTGCATAAGGTAATAATGTCTGTTTCATTATACTGTCCTTCCTATCCTCATATCCCCTTCCCTCCCTTCACTCCCCTCTACCTAATATAAAGTAACTCTATTCTTCCTTAGTGCCCCCCCACATTGTGAATTAACAATCTCATATCAGAGAAAACATTCCACCTTTGATTTGGGGGGACTGGCTTATTTCATTTAGCATAATATTCTCTAACTCCATCCATTTACCAGCAAATGCCATAATTTTATTGGTCTTTAAAGCTTTTTAAAGGCCTTTTTTTTTCAAATATAGTTGCATGCTGAGATTCTGGGGTTTAGGATTTCAACATATGAACTTTGGAGGGGAGGTACATACAGCCCTTAAGAAATACAAGTGGGCTAATGACTCAAAAGATATTTTCATTTCTATATAATTGAAGTAAAAAGTATGAATAAATGTCATATGAAGAAGGTAAAAAAAGGTTAAGGAAATTTTAGCAAGGCAGGTTTTTTTTTTTTTTCCAGGGGGGATGTACTGCAGATTGAACTGAGGGGAACTCGACTATTGAGCCACATCCCCAGCCCTATTTTGTATGTTATTTAGAGACAGGGTCTCACTGAGTTGCTTAGTACCTCACTTTTGCTGAGGCTGGCTTTGAACTCGGGATCCTCCTGCCTCAGCCTCTGGAGCTTCTGGGATTAGAGGCATGCTTTAGCAAAACAGTTTTCTAAAATTAAGGCACCTAAATTCAGTCTAACATTCCCAGTTAATGAACAAGAGAATGACTTCTCAGTATTGACTAATGTGGTTTTTATTTGTTTATAAGAAAACCTTGTGATAGCAAAAAATAAAGAAAGAAATTGTGAAGATAGTTTGTTGTATTTCAACAGTGTTTATCAAAATACTGGTTAGGTTCTTTGCATACTTCACATTTACTTGTCAGAGAAATTGGATTAAATTTATCTGTTCAGCAGTGAGAAGCCACTTTTGTTGTTTTTAATGTAGTTTGGGTAGGTTTATACTAAGACTTTAAAGAAACTGAGAATTTCATTAAAAAGTAAAATTAATAAAGACAAAAAATGATCATTAGAAAATGTGTCCGACATTGTGCAAAAACCACTGGTAACAGACATTAAATGAAACTTCACTTTGGAATTTAAGATAAAGAAAGGCGAGGGCTGGTGTCAAGCTTTATGTTTTAGTAGATTTGAAGGCCTATATATTTAACTGATTTTTGTTGCTGAGTTTTTTTTTCCATTTCTTAGTTGGACCACAATATACTGTGCTCTAAAATATTATACCAGCATATGATTTTCTGGGTTTTTTTTTTCCTTGACCAAACAAATTATTAAGCCATCCCTCTGGACACTTGATAAATACTAACAAAATAGCTGATAAGATATTCAGAGAAGAGAACATGATCTAATAATGTTTATCATGGTACTAAGGAAAGCAAGAATTTCAGGGACTACTCCCACCTCCTTCATTTCCTCTCTGCAACCTCAAATTTGACTACTTTTTAGTTCTCCCTCTCCCTTCATAAGAAAATTTCATAAGAGTAGGATTCATTTCACATTTTCCAAGCATGTGTGTGGGTGGGTGAGCATCAGCTAAGAATTCTGAGATTCTTAGAAACATATCTGGCTGTAAAATATTATTAAAGTCATGAAAATCAGCAATTACCTAGTTATCAGACTGTAACAGCAACAAACAATAAAAACAAAAAGACCTAGTGAGAAAGTAAAGCCAAAAATTAATTTTTTGTGTGTCTGTCACTACTCTGAGTTAAATAGTGTGTTAAATTATGTGTATGATTTATTTAATTTATTCTTAAAACATTCACGGGGTTAGGGCTGTAGCTCAGTAGCAGAGTACTTGCCTATCATCTGTAAGGCATTGGGTTTGATCCTCAGCACCACATGAAAATAAACAAAATAAAGGCTTGCTGTCCATCTACAACTACAAAAATAAAATAAAATTAAAAAGATATTGCTATTTAAAAAAAAACATACTCAGAAACTAAAACTCAGAGAAGTGAAATGCTTTTCCCAATTTACTATGTAGCCAGCCAACATCAGAGTTGGTATTTTAAAACAAGTCTGACTCCCATAGCATGTTCATGTCCCCACTGTGTGTCCCAGAACCCGGGGTGGTTGGTTTTGCTCCCCAAATGAGGGTAGAGAAATCAAGAGAGAGAACCAAGGAAATTCTGTTTACAGACCACTTAGCTTCTATATAAGGTAGAAAATGGGATTTCTAAAGAACAAAAGAGGAAAGAACAAGCACATGAAACTTGAGTTGCAGTAAAGAAGGCAAGTGAGAGATTAAAAATAAATCTTTCATGATTTTCTCCCACAGCCAAAAAATAATAATATTTTCCAATCCTGCTTAACCCAAAGTAATCTGAGATATTTAAAGTATTATAACCACTGGTGATAAACCAGAAAGTTTATTATATCCCTCCACAAGCTAGAACTTCTCAAGAGCAGTAAGTGCATGTGACAAGGGACCAAGTTACCCATATCACAGTGTGTAGCTTTCTGAGGTGTAGAAAAGTCCTATGTCTGCACCTTCAGGGAGTTGGGAGTTCATATGTCACAAACTAGACCAGGAAGTCTACTCTCCATTCTGACTGGGAAGTCAGGATATTTCAGTCCTAATAGGCACTCAGACACAAAGGGAGTCATAAAGCTAGTGAGAAATGTGCACATCATGAAGGGCAATGTTGTACAAATGAAGTTCAGTATCTTTAGACAACCAGTGGTTAATAGCAGAGTTCCACTTTGGAAAGCTCAAAGTTTCAAAAATCCAACTAATACTCCAAAATAAGTGTATCGTTTCATTTGTAAAGTAGGGCATCATTACCTAAAGATAACAGCATCTGCAGAAATACTTACTTAGCAACTAAATCACAAGGTCTTCCTTAGAGCTTCCTTTAGGCTAGAAATAGTCCCTGCTTAGCCAGCTGGCCTGAAAAGCTAGTGAAAAACATAAAAACCAAAAGAATTACAGAGCTCATCTTATCCCCTCATCTGCAGCACTTTTTTTTTTTTTTTTTGAGACTGAGGGTTATAAAGCTAATGATGAGGGAAATAAACGCCTAGATTTTCTTCCTCTGTTAAATGTTTTTACATCTGGAAATACCTACACTTCTAATTAATCCAATGTATTCAGAGATCTGGGTAGAGAACACTTAATACGTCCAGGTTGAATAAATGCACACAGGAATAAGAGGAAAGGAGGAAGGGGGTCAGTGGTGAAGGAAGGAATGAATAGAGGAAGGGGAAACATTGATAGGTCTTGGCACTGACTGAGGAAAGTATAGCCACATGAGGAGACTTGTGCTGAGAAAGGGAACCACAGTTGCAATTTAACTTTAGCCAAGTAGAGTTTTAGGTGATAAAGAGGCATTCATAAGAAAACATCTAGCAGCAGTCAGGATGTTAGTGTCTAGCTCTGGATACAAATCAGAGTGGAGAAAGAAATCAGAAGGACCCATCTATCCAGAAGCCTGGCAGCTTCAACATGCTTCCCATGAGTAATTGGTAGGAGTTTATGCTTAGATTTAGTTTAATATGGATATATAGCTTTTTTAACTTTCAAGGGCAAGTTGTAAAGAAGGGGTTTATCACTGTCCAAAAGTTTGTAAGGTACACTAAAGGTAAACTTGTTAACATAGCATTTTTTGTCCTCGGATTCCATACCCATGTCATAACTTCTACTAATACTGAGAGAAAGAGAAACAGAAAAAGAAAGAGGAGGGAGTTGGGGAGAAGCATCAGGATTCCATTATTTGCAGTTTCTTACTTCTGGAAAATCAGGAGGCTGACTAAGCAAATACTAGAAAATACTAGTTTTTTTTTTTTTTTCTCTCTTTTCCCTCACCCAGTTGAATCTTAAGTGGTTACTGAGAAATGTGTTTTTTAAAATTGTACCTAAAATGTGTATTTATTTGCAAATCTGCCCTGGAACACCTCCCTGGTCATGCTCATCTCCAGAAATTATAATTTTAAATTATGTTTTAATAACCAAATGACTTCAGAAGCACAGAAAGGGGAATGTAGAAATTTCACATGATAACACACTTTCTATGAACTGCATTTCAACCAAAGTGTTTCGATTTAAAAGAAAAACTGACTTTTATTGCTAGCAAACTTACTTAAAGACATACATCCATATCTACAAAAACCCATAAATGATTCCACATTTCCTGATAAACAGTGGGCTTTCTTGAAATATATGCTTAACCATGGAACCTAGAAAAATATCTCTCTGTTTTATAAGCATCATTATCAGGTCAATGGTATGCTGAGAATGAGAAGTATCTCTACCAGGGATTTATGTTCACTAAGAACTCAAAAAGCACAGAATCTGCACCTGCTAGAAGATAATGTTGGGTTTGCAAAGAAAAACAAAGATTTCAACACAAAGCTAAAGATATTTCTAAAATTGGGATATTTACTGAACTAAGTCAGGAGAAAATTAAAATTTAAATAACCTCTTATAAAAGCACTCACAGTCCAGAATATTAAGACACTGCAAGATACAAAGAACTTAAATTTATACTGGAAAACAATAGAAAAGATACTATATATCAGATTACAAAGGAAGGAAGGGTGGACCAGGCCCTGCCTGTTCTTACTATTCCTTCTGCCCACATACACGTCTTATACAAGTTTTCTATTTTTAATTGGGTTAAAAATTGCCTGAAAATCATCCCTGTGGTATTCTTATTACCAGTAATTCTGAGACCCACCAAGATGGCAGTAAGAACATAAAATGATTTTCTGGATCTTTATTTGCATATTACATTGTCCATACTGTCCCCAAATAGCAACATGACCTTTCCTCATCTGCCCTTCTATCAGCAATAGGACAATAAAATCAATAAGAATCCTCAAAGCTGCCTTCTAAAGCCCATGGAAGTCAGTAACCACTCTGCCATGCTAAATAATTTTGACAAAAAAATGATTAACCCATTGAGAAAAACTAACAAGAACTTTCTCTCAAGGATTTTATCTTTTATACCGGTTTCTCTATCCTTCCCTTCTTATCTTGAACTAAAATACTCCCCATTTACTAAGGGAGGAGTGGGTCAAGGAAACATTCACATACTATACCTATTACTCACCTCTCACAGGAACCTGAAGGGCGACTCAGTCCATGTATCAGCGAGAAGAGGCGTAACTAGGAATTTCTAGTACCTGAGTGAGTTCCAAGTTATGTTTCACCCCAGCCCACCTTTCTCTATGTAAAATTATAGAAACAAATGTCAACACACACACACATACACACACACATACACGCCTTATTAAGTCAAGAACATTCATGGGAATCTATCATATGCAAATCTATTTAGTAAAAACTGGCTGTTTTGTTAGGTTTTGTCCCTGCTAGGTTCAGCAGCTCACACCACTAAACATTATTTTGTCATCCGAGAAGAGAAGTTGAATATTCATATCAGTCCCCAACCAGTTAATATAATAATTAGCTGCCATCAGAATTTATCAGTAAACCTATAACAATCTCTAAGTTGGTAAGCATGGTACATAAAACCAATCACAAACTTGATCTCTTTCTCAGTCTCTCACTCCTGTCTTTTCATATCCTACCTCAACATCATCCACGTGGAATTGTTTTCTAATTCATAAATATGCCATACTCTTTTATGATTCTGGGTCTTTAAATATTGTTCATTTTCTGGGGTGCCGTTTCCCCTCTAAGTCAATTGGCAACTCCTGAATATCCTTCAAAATCCAGTTCGAAAGTTCCCTTCTCTAGAAACCTCCTTCGTTTTCTACATTTCCTTTCCCTGTCTGTGCTCTCAAGGACCTTTAGCTGTGCCTCTATTCTTGGGTTGAGTATCTTATGGATAGGGTTTGTTTGCATGCCTATCTCTCCAGCTATTCTGTGGATTTTAGCAGTGCTTCATTGCTTGGTCAGTGTCCAGCATGTGCAGTGGATGGTTGGTGAGGGAATGTGCTCACTGTGAAGGGGAAACCTATGCTTTTCCTCAAATGTCTCATAGTTTCATTTCAGATTTGTGAGTTTATGCATATACTTTGGAGTTGCTGATATAAGTGTTCTCCATAAATTCAAATAATGCTGAAAGCTTCCATATTTATTCAGTAGGAAAAAAAAATCTACTTGGGGTTAGTGAAATTGTTGAGCTCCTAGGACTGAAGCTGAGAAGTCACAAAGAGGAGGAGGAATAGAAAGGAAGTGACTAAGAAGGACCGCAGGCTAACTAGTTAGCTATTACCATCACAGAAGCCAGCAATGGCTGACTTTCATTATGCTGCCCAACACTAGAAATGATTCTTTGCCTGATTTTCCTGAGGTGACAGCGTGTGACTATCTGACTCTTGACAGGTAAGAGGCCGCCTCTTAGTCATTTGTTGCAATTATTTCTGGCACCATTCCTCTAAGGATTCTGTATTTCTCCTTCCTACTCATCAACATTGATTTCTTGATGAATTCTGCAGTCATTGTGGTTACAGGGCATAAGTGCCCTTTGCCCTTGGAAATTTCATAGTGTAGTTAACAAACATCTTGTCTAAAATGTTTTCGTGTTACATTCTCTGATTTATTCTCAAAAAAAATATCTGAAGGATAAGAAATAAGAATAACGGATTAAAAAAAGAAAGAAACACACTTCTAAGCAAGAGCATTTAAAGTATAAGCTATAAATATTAATTGACTTAATATTCACAATAAAGACTTTAGCATTGGGTGTAAAGAGAATTTACTGGGGAAAAATACAATAATAGGAAAACCTTATTAAGAGTGTTTCAATAATCCATGCAACCAGCTTATGCTCGGCACATTACTATGTGTGTGTGGGAAAAATAACAGAAATTTCCTAACTTCTAACTATCTGTAATCTGCAGGAAATTCTCTAATTACAATGCAAAGGTAATCTATATGATAGGTCTCAATCTCACCTTACAAACTTACATGTACAAGAAATGTACTAATTATTTTCTATAATTATGCTTAATTTTTTTTTTTTACATCAAACCCCATCTTCCAGGTCAGTAGAAAATTGGCCTTGGTGATTGTGTTAGTCAGCTTTCAATTATTCTAACAAATACCTGAAATAATCAACTTATAAAGAGAAAAGTATTATTTTGACTTATAGTTTTGGAGGTTTCAGTCCATAATCAATTGGCTCAATTGCCTTGAGTCTAGGCCAAAACAGCACACTATGGTGGCAACACATGGTAAAGCAAAGCCAATCACCTTATGCTGTGGAATGAACAAGACAAAGAGGCGGGAGTCCCATTATCACTTTCAAGGTCATGCTCCAATAATTGGAGAACATTCCATCCCACTAGGCTCCAACTCCCAATAGTGCCATATGCTGTGGAACAAGGCTTTAACACATGGGCCTTTGGTGGACATTTCAGATCCAAACTATAGCAGTACTTCTTTGGTCTTTCCTCCCATCCTCTCACCTGTGTCACAGGAATGAGAAAGGAACAAAGGTGGAGAGGTTTGCCTCTTCTCATTCTTTGTTTTACCTATCTGCAGGATTCCTTGGGATCAGGGAGCTTTAACCACTCCTTGTCCTACAGGAGAAACAAGAAACATTTTTATAGTCACAGACTGCTTTCTCTAAGTTCCCCAGGCGCTGGATCTTCTTTGATGAGAAGCCTAGTTGTAGAGAGAGAGTGATTGAGAGTTTGCAGGGACTGATTTGGGTTTCACTTGCACTCACATCCTGGTCATGCCATATCTATGTGACCTGGGGAAAAGATTTTTTTTAAAAAATTAAGCATAAAAAAAATTAAGCTTCATATCTTTATCTTCAAAGAAGACATATATTTTTCCTAACTGATATGGTCATTGTGAGCACAAAATGAAATAATTTAATATGAAGTGCTGAGTGCAATACTTGCACATAGTAGGTATTCAGTGAGAGTTAGCTGCTATGTGTATCATTGCTACTATTGTTACTATTATTATTACTGACACCATCATGCTTAGACAGAGTACATAAGTCCTCTCTGCTCTTAGGACCTCCAGATTTCTTTCTGTTTCTTTTTACCCAGGCCAAGGGAATCTTTGTCTTCTGAAAGAAAGGCCCTTTGTTCTCGACCACTTTCCCCTGAATTCTCCACCTCCAGTTGCATACCATTTTATCTTGATATTTTTCCTAGGGTCATATGTTAAAAATGTCCTCAATAGCTTTATGTTTTATTGTATTTTGTTTGTTCAGGAGGGAGGGGGGCTTCTTTTCCAAAAACAGCCCTAGGCAAAGAATAGAGAAACAACAGAAGAAAAAAAAGCATTATTTTGTATCTCAAAAGATTATTTAAACTCAATGGTGCAAAGTGCTTTGCAAATATTAAAAAGGAACAAATTAACTCCCGATAGGGAAAGAACAAGAAAGGAATAGGTGATCAAAACTATACCTACAGAATAACAGCAAGTTCACTGCAGACACAGGTGGCAGAGTCTGGTCCATACTCTACTGTGAGCTCTCTAAAGGAAAGGACAAATAGTAATTTTTTTTTCTCTAATCTATCCCTTCTTGCTGAGTGCCTGGCACCCTGTATACACTTAATAATTTTTGTTGGATAAATAACACAAGTTTCTAGAAGACAAAACTAGCATGCATCTTAAATCATTAGTCTTAAAAATGTTTAGATGTTCAAAGTTGTAATAGCTGGATGAAAGCATAACTTTAGAAGGAAAAGGCAGATAGAACAAGCAAGGGAGATTTTTAAATATAATAAAAATTAATCATAGTAAGCTAGACATAGTGGCATGTGCCTGTATTTCTAGCTACTAGGGAGTCTGAGGCAGGAGGGTCTCATTTGAGTTCTAGAGTTGAAAGTCAACCTGGGCAGCATAATGGGAATCTGTCTCAAAAATAAATAAATAAACAAACAAACAAGATGAACTCATTGGATTATTAAAATGTTTAACTCTTTCCTATATTGAAAGTATTGGTTTAAGCAGGGAGTAGTAATCTCAGTTATAAATAATGGTGATATGGAATAATATTAGACAAAAGAGAATTGTGTAGAGAACTAGGCAACATCTGTAGTCATCCAGAAAAGAAAAGTGAATCAATGGACAGAATTATCTGCTCCTGTGTAGCAGAATTATACATCCACACCCTTGGCCACATCCTTGTGGAGGAAGGACTAAGTGAATTTCCTGACCATTACATGGAGTTTGACCATCTGTCTTCCTTTGACTAATGGATGTTACTGGACATGACTCAAGCATAATTTTGAAATATGCATGTGTAGTTAGGGTGACCCTCTGAGCTCTGGGGATCTACTACGAGAAGATCATGCTTCAGTAGCCACTGATCTCCAGACTAGGCCCCAGAATGGGATCCTTGCTACAGGTCTGACCCAACATGCAGCAGCAGTTCAGAGCTGAGACTAGAAGCCAGCCTCCCATCCAACTGAGGCTTGTCTAGTAAAAAAGGTGTTGTTCTAAGGTAGCCCTTAACATTCTGTTTTTATATGGTACTCTAGATTGTAAAGCTTAGGATTCTTTAACTTGGTAGCCTCCTATTCACATCATTGTCTCTGCCACTGACAATACTCACAAGACCCCTAAAGTGCCACTTTTAAAGTTATTAGGGGGCTGGAGGTATGGGTCTGTAGTACAGTATGTGCTTAACTTTTAGAAGGCCTTGAGTTCAATCCCCAGCACCAAAAGAAAAAGAAAAAAAAATGGTATAAGAAAGTCCTACATTCTCAGTGGAAGTCCTTTGTTTAAAAAAAAAAAAAAAGGATAGTATCAACCCATTGCTTCAGAAAAAGAACACACACACAGACCCCGAGTAAAACACTCCAGTGTAAATGCTTTTAAATGGAAAGTTGAGGAAAATTTTTTTAATATAATTATATTTTTAGAAAACGTCTTTTTTCACAAACTGGATTTAAGCCATACTATACGTATCAATTACTGCGTATTTGCAGAGTAATCTATTGCATTCAACGAATACTTGAGATATAAAGCAGAGATAGGATGGAAAGTTCCTACAGACTCAATCCTTCTTTCAAACTACAGCAAAGGAGTTGGACTGGCTAAGCCAACACACTCTGGTCTGGATTACTGCGCTCAAATGAGGCATTGCTGAAGGAAAAAACACAAATAAACAAACAAAAAGCCCTATTGGGCTATGGTGTTTTGATGTCTTTCCATGGCTCCTAAGGCAAGATCACAACTCAACAGCTAGGTGGGGAGTTTTCCTTGAAGAGTATATATATGTATATACTGGATTGTGTTGAACAGGAATCTTCACTTTGAACCTCGGAGTTTAGAAGAAGCTGCTAGCAGTGGATGTGTCAGGGCAATCCCAGTAGGAGATACCAGCCAACCTGAAGCTGAACCAGGAAGAGATCACAGGTTCTGGGTACTCTAATAGTAGCCACTTTTATAGCAATAAGTTACTTTCTTTGTTGCACTTTCCTTCCATAAGGCCTGAACCTTTAATAGTCTAGCTAACATTTTAACCTGGTCTCAATTGTGCTATGGGGAGTTAGAGAGGAGAAAAGCAAGTGTCAGGCTTGCTTCAGATCAGAAAGACAGTAGCAGTGGATGTCATTCTTAGAGGAAAACAGAACTGAGTCCATATGGTTAGTGGTCTCATGAGGATGGCCAACAGCGGAGATGGCAATGTAATGAGGAGACCACCTGCTCCTGAACATATGGGAGGCAGTACCCAGGGAAACTCTCAAAAGCGTAAGTCTAATTTCCAGTGATTAGGCTGGTAGAAATTCACACTATGACAGTTTTGGAATTAAAAGAAAGCACAATCTCATTTTGTAGTTACTAGCTGGTAAAGTATTAGATTATAGCAATTATTCAATTTATAACTAGATACTCTTTTCTAATTAATAAAATATTTTTTCTTTAAAATGTAAAATTAATGGAATCTTATAAGAAAAAATAAACTTACAATATAAAATATAAATTCTTAAAGATAAATATGTTCTTTCCTGGGGGAGGATTATATTTTTGTAAAGAACAAATAACTTGTTTGCCAAATTATCACTTACAGTGGACACAGGGAGGGAATGCAGATGACAAGGAGTTTTGTGAGGCCATTAGTAAGAAGTTACCTAGAATAGGATGCTTTTCTTAATGCCAGGAACATATTAATGAGACAAAGAAAATCAAATCTTTGGATTTGTAAAGACAGATTTGGCTTCTCTTTAAAGACTCTTTAAAGACTACTCTCCTAAAATTAAAGCATTAAGTTCTGGACAAAAATGTATACTTTCAAAAAATGTGAACATCATTTCTTGATTAATTATTTATAATCATTTCCCCAGCCAAGTTAATTTAAGAACCAGATTGGGAAAAAAACAAGCTTCGTCTCTCTGTTTTGAAAAAGAAGACATGTCTGTGGGTCTTAAATGAAGTTTAGGTATTAATCATCTTTAATAATATTTAAAGTAGTTGAAGTTTAAGAATGCTCTTTACCAAAAGTCTTGACATTTTATTTATTCACCTGTAACTTTTATAAAATGGAAAGCCCAATTGCACTGATTTTTGAATGTGTGTGGTCCATTAGCATAGCTTGAACACTTACACGAGTGAGGATCAGTTTCAGCACAAGGTGTGGCAAGGAAAGAGTATCCCTTCCATGAAGCCTTCAGGAGGAAAGGCGCTCACTGGGCACTCGGGCCATTGCACTCTTCTGCTGCTCCTTGGCAACAAAATGCATAGTAAATATTCAGGACCATCTCATGTATCTCAAATAATAGCATTATTTGGCAGTATATAAAATACAATGAGAAAACAGTTACAGTCGAGTAATGAATCTAGTCTTCTGATATACACATCCCTGTTTCTTGCAGAATTATCACAAAAAAAGCCATTGAATCTTTTCGGTGTGCTTTAAAATTAGTCTTTAATTAACCCAAGCCCTCAACATATTAAAAACAGGACTGTCTTTTGTGGAGGGACAAGTGAAGACACTTCCCATAAAATGGAGAAAAAAATGTTAATTTAGAATTTTAAATCCTTAAGTTTATGATACATTTTCTTTTGAGATTTAACATTACATTTTTGCTTTTGTTCATAAGCATCGTCTAGGGAATTTTCTTTTATAAAAAAAATTAATTTTTATTTATAAAACTTATGAACCCATGCCAATTAGCAAATGTAGGACCTGGACAGAACAGTAAATGATAGAAAGTGGGAAAATTTAACTCACCAATAGTGCCTACACCCTTCTACCTAGATTAAATAATCAGCATCCTAGGAACCCTACTAAAAATAAAATAATTTTATTTTAAATGTATTCTTTGGTCTATCTAAACTGCATAAAAATTAAAACATTCTTCCTGGTATAGGACTTATTAAAATGTTCCTTCCCTGCTTTTAAAAAGGATACCTTTTTAAAGCATAATGGTATCATCATAAATAGAAACAGCTTGGAAGGAATATCAGCAAATGCCAGTTGAAAGAACAGTGCATAAAAATGAAGTGTGTTAAGACTGAAGACTTTTCTATTATTAATGAAGTGGAGTGCCATGAGGAAATGAAACGAGAAAAGACTAAGAGCAAAGTCATGAATTAAATAGTGACTTAAAAGCACAAGAGTTCGTTAGCTCCCCAGCACATGACACCTACTACCAAAGTTTATTCAGTGGGGAATGATAAAGCTGTAGCATGGCTTCAAAGGAATACAGTCATTAAATGTGTAGAAAAATTATTGCAACGTCAGGGATGTTAGGGTGACACGAAGCACCTATTGCAGTTATTTTAACAGCTTATACACACATACACAACAAAAAAAGTCTTATGCCTTCCTTGGCTCCAAACCCAGAAGGGCTCCTCTCCATGAATCTTTGTATGATGTATATCTTTCTTACACCAAAAAAAAAAAAATGAATCCTATAGTTTATCCCATCTAAACTTGCTACACAGAGTGCTTTTACAACTTTGATAACATTATAAAAATATTAATACTAACAAAAAAGTCTCAGAATGTAGAGGAGGTTAATTCATACACATTGATCACTGTGGAAAACCCCAATAACCACTTATAGCTTCGGGTCCAATCTCTGTGATCCCCTTGTACTATTCCTGGAACAATTGCTTCAAAAAGCTCATAATGAAAGTAAAGTATTCTTCCTATGTCTTTATAAAAGAAAGGAAAAGAAATTTTACCTTTAATGAAGTTCATTTTTTAAAATATTTATTTTTTTAGTTGTAGTTGGACACAATGCCGTTATTTTATTTATTTTTATATGGTGCTGAGGATCAAACCCAGGCAGGGCCTTGCACTTGTTAGGTGAGTGCTCTGCCACTGAGCCACAACCCCAACCCCATGAAGTTCATTTTTATAATCCCTTAATCTTCATTTCAGTACCTTGAATAAAACATACATGTCATATTCATTTCTCATTCCTAACTACTGTAAAGTCCATCATGTACTTGGTTGTCATAAAAACTTATCAGGTAGAAAAATAAATGAAATACTTTCAAATGTCTAGAATATGCCTGTTTATATATTACTTTATATATAATGTAAAGATAAACATACTGCCAAACACTTGAATTATCCACTTCAATGTGTCAAGTGACCAAAATCAAGAAATTATGATTGCAGTGGCATACACCTGAAATCCCAGTGGCTCAGAAGGCTGAAACAGCCTCAGCATTTCAAAACCAGCCTCAGCAACAGTGAGGCACTAAGCAACTCAGTGGGATCCTATCTCTAAATAAAAAACTAAATAGGGCTGGGTATGGGGCTCAGTGGTTGAGTGCCCCTGAGTTCAAACACCAGTACCTACCCCTCACATACAAAAAAAAGAAAAAGAAATTGTGATTTATTTCATTCTCTTGGAGTCTACAAAGAGTTTTTGTAACTCAACTAATATGTATAGCCAGACTTCTTCATTAGGGATGGATATTACCGCCTCCAGATACTAATAGTTAATAAGTTTTCTTGACAAATTGTCAAGAAATGAAAACTGCAGAGTCTTAGTACAGGTGTGGTTAATGGTTGAGTAAAATAAGTGTAAAACAAAACAAAACATTGATTCACTGTAACTTACTAACTGATCATTGTAACTTCTGAGCACATTTATTTTTAGAGGTGTCCGTTTTATCTGTTTTATATTCACTGAGTCTTCTGCCAAATGGTCACTCCAGTATTCAGGACAACTTTTCAGACTATTAGAGACCTTCAAACATAAAAAATGACTTCCTGAAGATGCACAACCACACTTCCATTGCCACCTGTCTCTATTGGTTATCCTAACACACGCTTTCTCTCCATAAAATGCAATAGTAGTTGGCTGGGGTTGTGGCTCAGCAGTAGAGCATTCACCTAACATGTGTGAGGCCCTGGGTTTGATTCTCAGCACCATATATAAATAAATTAAATAAAGGTATTGTTTCCACCTACAATTAAATTTTTTTTAAAAAATGCAGTAATAGTAGTAAGAGTAATAATATAATGAAATATTTATAGCAAACAAATCAAAGGCACATTTAAATAGTATAATTTGAAGAGGTTTTATTTGCAAAGAGATTGTTCAAAAAGATGTAGATGAAGCATGTATTTGAAACCATGATGAATCATCAAGAACCATTAGCTACCAGTTAGCCATCACCATAGGCATGAAGGGATGAAAAAAAGAAGAATTATTGGGAACCAAAAGGAAAGCAGAGTAAGTCCATCAGGCTGCCTTAAGAGAAAGAACTAAAGACTTTCTGTGGAAGGAACCTACCCAGCCTGAGAAACCTCACAGGAAGGAAAGCAGAACAAGAAATACTCTGACCTTTATCTCTTCCCTCCCATCTTCTATGGAACTTCCCATTGGCAAAACCCAACCAGAACACTGGGAGAGCTGCAATCTACTGATATGAAGGAAACAAGTCAGCCCTGGGAGAGAAAAGGCAGGGTGGAGAAAGGTAGCAAGTGGATTTGTAGGAGAAAGGGAAGTTATCTGGCATGGCAACATTGAAAGAAGACTGAGTAGGGGCAGAAAACATCACTGATTTGTGACAATGAATGCTCCATAGAAGGCAGTTATCTCCTCTTGGCAGATGGCTTTGGGTATGAATGACCCTGGAAATAATGGGATTCTACTCCCAGGGAACTTAACAAATACCCATTGATCAGCAGCTACTATGTGTCAAGAACTATTCTAAACACTAGGGATTAGAACATGAACAAATGAAGGGCACTGTCCTAAAAAGTTCATAGAGCAGGAAGGAATTAGGTCCATAAACAGGCAATTACAACCCAATGTAAAAAGTACAGTCGATGAAAATATGAACTCCTTAGGGGCATAGGCTGTGTCATATTCTTTCCTGTATCATTAGCAAAATGCCTAACACATTTTGTAAGGACCAAATAAATGTTAAATAAATGAAAAGCATAGAAATTGTACATGTAGGTAAACTCAGAAGAGCCAATTCTGCTCTCTAGAAAATAAATCTCTTGCAGATTTGTGATATATGAAAATTTTTTTATCTTTTTATCTCTTCACTTAAACCATTTTTCATTGCTTACTCACTAAAAATATTAAGAGTTTCCTTTCATTTTCTATATTTTCAGTGAAGTACACCTTCAATCTGAGATAAAACATCAATTCTCAGTTAAAACTTATCTCACTTTCTTAGGTCCCTGTTTTTGCCATCCACCTATGAATACACACACATTTTTAAACATGTATGTTTTAAAATTTATAAAATATTTTATTAGATAATAAGGCATATCGACTCACTGGGAAAAGAACAGTCTATCCAAATGTAGTGAAACAATTGGCTTCCAACTTTGGCATAAATGTTAAACCTGACCAATGCCTTATATTACAATAATTTTGATTTAAAACTTTAAATAAAAAAGATAAAGGTATAAGAACAAAATTAGTAAATTACTTACATTCATCCTGAGATAGGGAAATTTTGGCACCAAAAAAGGTTACTGTGAACAAAGGCAGAAAATAAATGACAAGAAGAAAAATATTTGCAAAATACATGTCAAAGGCATAATGACTGGGCTTAGAAGGCAGCTGGGAAAATAATGTCTACCAAAACTGCAAGTAAATCAACAGGTACAAGCTGTTTTTCTCCAATGTTCTAATCTAATAATGAATGAAAAACTTGAGTTTTAACATTATAACAATGCTGACAAAAATGTGAAAAATTTGAGGACATGTACAGCTTTGTGTAGAATGTTTCCAAGTCAGTAAGATAAAGCAATTAAAAACTAAGTAAAAGCCATGAGTAAACAATTAACAAAAACATAAGGGAGCAACAAACATTTTAAAAATTTACTTTTGTTTGCATTCTCTGGAGATCAAACAGGGCCTCATGCATGCTAGGCAAGTACACCACCACTGAGTCACACTCCCAGTCCAAAAGTTTATGTTTTTAATATATTATACTGTCACAGACTAATTTAGGATGAAATGTTGGAAAACTGTCACATTTTTTTTGTAAATACAAATTTCTTCAGAATTTTCATGTGACAGATTCTTACACTTCTAAATAAAAAAAAATGACCATTATATTGTCATATAGAAGGCAGATTTTTTAAATGAAACGTCATAGAAACACATGGTTAATAGATGATGTGAAGGAATTATTGTTAATTTGTTAGATTAATATTTAAATTTTGCTTTGTCTTGTAAAACAGTTCTTACCCTTTAGTGGTACGTATTGAAGCATCTATGGATGAAATGATGGGTCATATGGATTTGTTTTAAAATAATTCAGCACAGGAGGATTAGGAAAAGTCATAGATAAAACAAGATGGCCAACGATTAATATTATTGATGTGCATATGGGGAGTCACTAAACAGGTTTTTAAATTTTTTTACATATTGAAAATTTTCCCATAATAAAGATATTTTAAACAAAAATACAAAAATATTTTTGTACTGGGGATTGAACCCAGGGACTTGTGCATGCTAGGCACATATCCTACCACTAAGCTACACTCCCATCTCTGTTTTACAGTTTTTATATTCCTTCTTTCACACCAGTTTTCAATTCAGGAGTATCAGACATAGTGTTCATTGTCTGAGATTCATTTTTTTAATCATAATTTATTTTTTATTTGTTCTCTTTCTGCCTGCTGGGTACACATTAATATTAAGTCTTCATTTTAACTAATCACAATTATACATTATTAAATAAATACAACATTTTGTACCACCATACTTTCATCTAAAACCAAAAAGAAGCATAGAACATGGTTTTTAAAAATTTTTAAGGTACTTTAATAACTCAAGAAGACACCATTGTCATAAGGCCTATAGGAAGTAATGCTACAACACACCTGCTGTAGTTTGAATATAGGGAGTGTCCCACAAAGGTCCATGTGTAGATTCCCAGGATGCCTGCTACTGGGAGATGCTGTGGACCATTAGAAGATAAGGCCTAGTGGAAGGTTGCTGGACCATTGAGGACATGCTCCCAAGAAGGATTGTGGGACCCTGACCAACCTGTCTCATTCTTGAAGTGAGCTGTTTGTTCCACCATGTGCTCTCACCATGATGTGTCTTTCTTACCAGAGGTCCAAAGAAATGGGGTTAACTAGATCGTGGACTGTGACCTCCAGAAACATAAACCAAAATAAAACTAATGTATTTTCTCTTATAAATTAAATGCCTCAGGTACTTCATTATAAAAAATGATATACTAAGAATCTGAGCAGGGAGGGTAGTGCCTCACACCTGTAGTCACAGCGACTGAGGAGGCTGAGGCAGGAAGATTACAAATTCAAGGCCAGAAACTTAGTGAGGGCCTAAGGAAATTAGTGAGAACCTATCTCAAAAAATGAAAAGGGTTAGGGATGTAGCTCAGTGGTAAAGCACCCCTGGCTTCAATCCCCAGTTTAAAAAAAAAAAAAAGAATTCTGAGAGCTTTCATTACTATCATCACAACATTCACAACACTGTACTAGGCATTTTGCATTCATGATCACTGATCCTCATACCAGACTCTGCTGGCTTATGTTAGTAAAGTGGATGAAGTTGAGACCCAGAGAAAGGTTAATTAAATAGTTCAAAGCCCCACACCTGGATTCAAATCCTATTTCTATCTCATGCCAAAGCTTGTATTCTTTTGATTCCACCACACCACATTTATGGACAGAGCACATTATACAAATTGATGGGGAGTGAGAGGGGAAAATAGTGGGGGCAGGAAGATACAAGATACGGCAACATTAAAGGGAGAATAAATACTCATTTCAGCTGTGGCAGATATTGTTATTCTATTCTTTCAGTAGTAAATGTGCACTAAAGGAATTTATAACAAAGTTTTAAATTTACAAAGGCATTTATCTTGCCATTTGCTGCATACCAATGTGTACTTGTATGATTCATGCATTCAGAGGTTATTAATACTAGAAGGAACAATAGAACTCGTGTGACAGAATTTTTCCCTTCCCTCTACAAATAAAAAGGGAATAAATGAACATTGTGAAGTGCTCCTTCATTCATAAATTCAACTGTTATTGCTATTCATGATACCAAAAATGTTTGAGTGTAAATTTGATTTTGTTTGAAAACTCCAAAAGTAGTTTACGTATCTACGCACTGAAAGTAGTGAATATCACAGATAATCAAGTGAATAGGTAACAGTGGAAGAGAGCACAAGACACTGAACTGGAACTAGAAGGCTGAGGCTTTGGTTTTACTTGAGCTTCTAACAAGTTGCATGACATTGAACATTTCAACTTTTGAATAACTCAGGAACAAATGGAAGTAATTGAGACATCTTCCCTTTTCTTGGGCTCTATAAAGGGAAACCAGTATCAAGTTGTACTGTTTAAAATGCACCTCCTTTGCTTACAGACAAGAGGGTGTTTGTTTTCCCAAAATAAATCTACAGGTACCTACTATATTTCCTCCAATGTTCTTGTTTAGTGAATTGAATAGAAACATGAGGAAAAGTCATAGCAATCCCAAGCAAAGAGAAAAGTGCTCAGTTATCCAGTCTTTCCCTATAAACAGACATTTGTAGCCCAGTTAACACAGCACCACTAACCAAGTAGAGAAGGGACCTGAAATTCTGAGACTGTAAGTAACTGAGACAAACACATTGATTTCTTTAAGAAATGGGCTACACTAAAAAGAAATGTTATACTACAATATTTTCTGTATATCCCTAACCAGATTTTTAAAAAATTAACTCCATTTCCTGTTTTTAAACTTAATATTTGGTTCTATTGATTTATAAGAAAGTGATATAATTTCAATCATAAATATTCTACATCTAATTTTTCTTTTTATCTAATTCAAGTAAATCTAAAAAGTGGCTAAGAAAAAAAAGACACTCAAACTCCTGAATCATGTAGTACATGAGGGATTATATCATTAACTACCATTTAAAAAATTTTTTTAAATATCCTCCATATAAAAATATGTGCTGTTTTAGTGTGACATCACAAGTGGCCGGTACCACTATAATCAGGAACTGGCGTTTGCAAATCCAGGACAGTGGTACTGTTACTCCCACTTGCCAAATTGGAGAAAACTTTTATACTTGTTCATTAATTTATGCTTCATTCTTTGACTCAAATAACATGGATGATAACATAGCTGACAAGGAAAAAGGTAACAATGACTATTTTACTAAATAGTGATAGGCCTTATTTTGAGGGAGAAAAAGATAGCACTATTGTAGAACTTATTTCTTCTAGGGCATTGTATTTTTCCTTTATTTGGAGATCCTGTCCTACTTTAAGTAGTGTGTGTGTGTGTGTGTGTGTGTGTGTGTTTTAACCAAATCATACTTTCAGGCATGTTGCAGATAACCATATCTAGAAGTCATGTGAATTGTTTTATCCATCTGATCTGATATATTAGTATTATTCACATGCCTTTAGAGGACTTATTTTCTGAGTTTGCAGTCAGCATTTAGATTGATCCTTTGAAAATAAGGTCAAGCTTTAAGGAATCTCTGTTAAGGCAAATAAATATAAGGAAGTTAAACTATGTTTGGTTTGTAGGTAAGCTCTTATAGCAGGCATTTTGAGGTGTTCACTGAGTTGGGTAATGTAGAAGTTCCATGGGCCATATTTCTATATTCTAATCTCTCTCTCTCTCTCTCTCTCTCTCTCTCTATATATATATATATATATANGACAGTATATATATATATATATATTACTAAGACTTGAATATAACATATGCTAACTGAGCAATAGCAATGTTGGAAAACCTGGTACCACCATGGATATCTGGTATAAACCTGGTACCACCGTGGATATATGGTATGAAAGAAATGAAAGAAGAGGGGGGAAAATGGTTAGGAAGAGAAGATACAGAAGTAATGGAGACCAAAAAAACAGGAGCAAGGGTAGCAAAAAGTACTGAAAAGGGAATAGTTGCTGATCTCTCCCCTTCTCTTGCTGGTTTCCTGGTCTGTCAGCCGTCCTCAGCCAGCTCCTGGGGGTGAAAGGGGTCCAAGAGCTTTGCTATCTGGCAGATTTTCTTCCATAAGAGGTGGCTCTAGAATCCCCCAGAAACAAGTGTGGTCTTTTCTTGCAAGGCATGATGGCTGCAAAAGTGGTTCCCATATTCCCAAGGCCAAAGCAGTCCTTTATACTGAGTTCCTCCAGACTCCAAGATGGGCCAAGACCTCCTTTGAGATGCCACTACTGGACCCAAGACCATCCACCAGCTGGTGCTGGAGCACTTCCTTACCTTCTTTCCCAAGCCAAGCCTAGTGCAGCCCAGTGAGAAGGTCAAGGAGACCTTGGTTATTACGAAGGATGTGAGGTCAAGCCTTCAGAACAGAGTGCAATCTCGTCCCTTCATGAAGCTTCTGCCCAGAGAAGAGTCCAGCAGAAACAGGAGACTGTGTCTCTGTGTTTCAAAGCTGACTCTGAGGAGCTGGTGGTCTTTGAGGATTTGAATGTATTTCACTCCCAAGAGGAATGTGTGAGCATGGATCCTGCTCAATGGCCCACATCAGAGAAGGACAATGTTGGAGAGATGATGTTCCTAAGGCTGTTTGCATCTGAAGATGAAGTTGAGCAGAGAGTAAGATGGGGGAGTTGCCTAGAATAACACAAATCAATTATTACTATAGAACCCTCAGCTGCATTGAACTGTCTGCTCAGGGCTAGTGGTACTTAATGGGCCTCCTACTGGATGCTCTCTCAAATATTTTCTTTATTGTAAAGTATAAAAAGATAGATTTATTACTCTGAGTTTTTCCTGGGTCTTGGACAAAGCTACTATTATTTTGTATGACTGATTATCAGGTATGTTGACAATCCTTTAGCCATATATTTTTGGAGCCCTAAAAATCTAATCTTCATCTTTCCCACCTTCCTTTCTCTGCCCATACCTTGAAAGTTTAAACTTAGAGTCATTCACAAACATCTCATAAACGCTACTTGCTTTTTCCTTAGGCAGGGTTGGAGTTGATATTCAGCATGTTACAAAGACATTTAATGCTCCATTCCTGCCTTCTACCATCCTCCTCCAATCTGGTTTGTCAGACAAGTTGATCACTTTAAAAGATAAGCAGTGTGGAATTTGTATAGGTATGAAGAGCTGTCATAAAGGTAGGGCAGGATTTAGATTTGGTGACAGAATTGGGAAGAAGATGGATTTGATTTTAGATGAGATTAAATCTATGGCAAGAAATAAAAACATACTGAAAAGGGATTTAAACAGAATGATAATGAGAAGTATAACATCCATTATCATTTAATAGTTTCAGTGAAACCTATACATTTATTCTCAAAATTTACCTGCAATGTTTACTATAAAATCAACTCCATATACTTATATAGTGTATTTAAAAAATAGTACTTTTGACAGGCCATTAAAATTTATTTTTACTATTTTTATCATCACTCTTACTGAAAGTAAAATATACACTTAAAATTGACACATGCAGTTTTGAAATACTTCCAAATGTCATTCAAGAATTTTTTTATACATATGTCACCTGGCTCAACACAAGAATATCTTGCATTGAGCTAACATCCTTTGAAGGTATTAACAAATAAAGTATTTGTAAAGCAAATTCTATATTAAACAAATAAGTGAAATACTTTCTCAAAGTAAAGAATCCCTTTGGAAAACTGAATGATTAATCCCCAGCTTATATATATTTCTATTTTATACCCATTTATTTTATTTTCTGAGTATGATAAATTTTTGCTGAAATAATACATTTTTATTTTATTTATTTGTGGATATGTTTCAAAGTTTATTGCTTTTCAAATTAATTTATGTCACAAGTAGACTGAACTAATATGTTCCACTTTCCTGCATATAAATTAATATATTCTAATCTCCAACTGTGTATCTTTAGACCAATGAATAACATTCAATTAATAAAGATTTGTAAACAAATCTTTATTAGAACAAAAATATTCTAAATAACTGCTAAGAAAAATACTGACATATGTTTTATGGAATGTTCTGTTTTCCTAATAATTAAAAAGCAATTAATTAAGCAAGCATACCTCTTATCTCTTTTGTGCTATAATCAGTAACATTTTAATCACCCAAGGCTTTATTTGTGTTCTTCCACATTTAGGGTTTGCATAGATGTTCACTGTATAATTGAAAATGGGAGATATGTATTCCCTTTCCTCCTAGAAGTTTCACTTGTCACAAACTTCTTCAGAGAGTTTCTTTTTAATATCTTGGGTGAATAAAATATAAAACCTTTGAACTTTGTTACTTATCAAAACATATATGTATAACAGCATTTCTACTGAGATTTCTGTGTGTTGCAAAAATTCAAAATGTATATTATTTTGATTTTTGTGCTTATGCTTGTTGATCAAATGCAGAAATTTCTTGGGCATATGACAAATTTGTGAATTGAAATTTGGATAAGGTCATCTGCCCTCAAAGCCCACAATTAATTATTTAAAAGAATAGAACAAAATATCTACTATTTCCAAAAGAAATAGGGATCCAGAAGAAAACATATCCATCTGCTTTCTGTTCAATCCAAAGATATCCAACATCTCTATTTCCCAAAGCAACCTCTGTGCTCACATCTGCCCGATAGTCAGTTCCTTACCATTAGGAACATCATTATAATGTGTTTCCCAAATAGGAGCTTAAGAGACTGGAGTTTTCAGTAAGGGCTCTTTCATTCCTTTGTAAATCTGTTCTATCTAGGAAGTTTGTCTTTCCTACTTTGGTGTGCAGTTTGGGAAGGAAAACCATAGAAAGCATATTATGAGTTTAGAGTCAGGTCCCCTTATATTTGTATTCTGTAGTCAATTAGTGCCATTTTGGGTATTGAAAATATTTATAGGCATAGTCATGGAAAAGAGTGGAAACAGTTTGGGACACAGAATCTTAAGACTTTCTCTTAAACCATGTGAATAGATGTTTCTAGCCTTCAACCTCTATACAGTCAATAACGTGAACAAGAATGAAAATAGGGCTATTCCTGCTTTTTCTGAGAGAATGTATCATGAAATTTATTTTTGTCCCTATAAAATTCAACAAAGCCTGTGTGTTGAGCTTTGTAGCCAACTTCACATCTGCAAGCTTGGGAAGTGGGTTTTAATTGCCACTTCATATAAATCCGCAAGCAGCCTGTCTTCTTCAGGCTGGGGTGTGTCAAGTGATCCCTCCTATCATTTGTCAGCATAATTCTTCCTTCCTTCCTTCCTTCCTTTCTTTCTTTCTTTCTTTCTTTCTTTCTTTCTTTCTTTTTTCTTTCTTTCTTTCTCTCTTTCTTTCTTTCAGCAAATAATCATTGACAAACTTGAATAAGGTATGGTCCCTGACATTGAATTCTTAATTACATGAGGAGGATAAACATGTAAATCAATTTGGGCAGATAATTTATCCTGAGCCTGAACCAAATAAATGGAAGAAAATTAAATGCACTAAAGTAAAACCAGTGTGGTGCTTTGAGTTGTCTCACATCTTTCTCAGGACAATATGATTACCTTGTTGATGACCATCAGTCTCCACTTTTTCTAAAAATGTCAGCCTTGTCACAATTTCTGAACTAGCTACCTACCAAGAACATAGGATCATGAGTTACTTCCTTTCACATCATGATGACTCCAACAATGTCTCTAGATGCCATTTCATTTTTGCTCTTCCAAACATGTTACATTAATCCTGATCACAGTCAGGTCTTTTACTTCAGACTGGGGTTTGTTCTCCTTTATGGATTTGTGCTTTAGTTCCTGAAGCTTTATTCAAGAATACTGTCTTTGGTTCTTCTTTCCAACATGCCCTGTGGTTCTTCTCTACTCTCCCATCAGACCTGGTTCTTAGAAATCCAGCTCAGGCCAGCTCAGGTTCTTAGTTTCTGTAACATTGGTAAAATTGGGATATGTTCAAAGGCTAAAGAAACATTTTATAACAACCTGTATTATTAGTGTGCTCCTATAAAATTTCTTTTTGGGAGCCCTGGCGAGTGTCCTTGTCATAGGATTTTCATATGGTCGTCAGAATATCCTCAAAATTAATTGAGACCCATAAGTCATAACTAAAACATTTAAACAGATTCATATAACTTGAAAATATAACATTTAACATTTAGTTACCAGTGCAATGCTTGAAATGTAAGAGGGTGATGACTTACTAGGCTCCATGAAAGCAGGGTTTCAATTTTTTTTTAAGAAAGATATACAAAAAAAATACTGTAATGAACCCCCTGTATCATTCAGCTTCAACAATTTTATGTACTTAACCAACCTTGTTTCCTCTTTTACTCTGCAATGTTTTATTAGATTTAAGTATTTTTTTTAGTTGTCAATGGACCTTTATTTTATTTATTTATATGCAGTGCCGAAAATCAACCCAGTGACCTTGAGGCATTTTAAAGCAGCAGTTTACTTATTAGTTTAAAGCATACATCTTAATTTCTTGGAGCACAGCCCTCATGTTCTTATGACTTCACCATCCTCTTTTACATATGACCTTTTTATTTTGTACTTGCTGTTTTAATTTTAAACATAGAAGGAACAATTTCTAGACAACAGAACAGCTGCTGGGGAAAAAATAGAAATAAAACAGCTAAATGATTGAAAGTTGACACTTAAAATAATAGCTTTATAGTTAACAGTTTTGAAGCCCAGAAATAAAATATCTGATAAATATGTTAACAAAAAGCAAAAAAAAAAATTCTTATCTAATATTGAGAATTTGTAGTTAGAGAGCTAAGAATTATTGGAAAATAATGACTAAACTTCAGAGGGTTGATAATCTTCCATGTGTATTATAGTTAATGATAAGAAGCAGAAAATACTAATGAATCCATTTATAAAGTCTAAATTATTTGATATGTGAGGCATAAATGAACACTGAAATATACTTTAGATTTCACTTTAAGTTTTTAAAACAGGTTTTGAATGTTGAGCCATAAAATGAAGTTCATTGCAAATAACAATGTTCTCCTTTATCTCCAACACTGTCTCTTGTTTTTGTCCTCTGATCTTGGTCTATGGACAAACATCACCACTTCACTCAGGTGCATGGGCAGACACACACACACACATACACACACACACCATTCTCTCTCTCTCTTACACACACACACACACACACACACACACACTTGTCTTCTGTCTTTCGTGGCATTGTCCTGCTGTCTTCTCTGTGTGATGATCGAGCTTCTGGAATCAAAAAACCTGGGTATCCTCCTGTGCAATTATATTTTACCGAATGTGAGACATTGGGCAAGTTTTTGCCTTTATGGTCTTTTGTTTCCTTATTGTAAATTAGGGATTAAAGTGAGCTAACATATAACACAGACCTTCGAGAAAAAAAAAATTGAATTCTCATCCAAATGCAAGATAATCTCAGGAAACACCATGAACGGGATAGTTAAAAGACCAGTTTCAAAATAGTTCTCCCAGGAAACAAAACACACCCTTAGTCTATTTGGCTTCCTGTTTCTGCACCTCCCACCTGCAGCAAAGGCAGATAGATATGAAAAATCTGTTGGCTTCTTTAGCTGATATGTACTTCCCAATTAATGTGGATCACATAAGCCTTCATTTATTCACATGATAAGCACTTAGTGAATACCTTTTGTACCTTTCACATGCTATGAACTATGCTAGGTGTTTGGGCATATCAATAAAAAAAATCTTTGCCATTTTCAAGCTTAGCAATCTATCTAACAACGGAAGGTGGGTGGAAGGAGGATGACGGGAAAGGTAACAGATCATAAATAATAAATGTTGAAAATAACTAAAATGCACTATATGTTAGAAGATCAGAAGCACTATGGGGAAAACAGAAATAGAACAGTGTAAAAGGGATGGGGAGGATTTCAGGGAAGGGATTGCCATCTGGGCTGAAAGGAGAAGGCTAGTTGCTTCATCAAACAGAGAGGTCTCTGTGGGAAAGTGACTTCTGAGCAAAGACTTGAAGGATAAAGGAATTACTAAAAGAATATCTGGAAAAGGGTATTCTGTGAAAGAAATCCACAGTGCCAAAGCCCCCAGTTGGAGCTTTCCTGGCATGTTTGAGAACACCAGACAGACACTGTGTCTGGAGAGATCTGAGTCAAGGGAGAATAGAAGGAGAGGAGCTCAGAAAACAACGTCTTACCTAAAAACACCACATCTAACACTATGATTCTTACTAAAACCATCAAGAGTAAGCTTGTTCTGTATATTTTTAAAGCAAGGTTTAAGTTTTTGTTCCAATGCCTAGAATTTCTTTTCACTGGATATTTGACTATTTCTTAGGTGTTACATCATAGAACAATGCTCTTACTGTCCTATCTTTTGCTATTCTCCTTCAATCTTTTTCCTCTTTTGTTACTTTGCAACATTACACATTTTGCAAAGTGTGAGCCCCTCCTACCCACCCACTAAATTTGTGTTAAAAGTTTCTCCCAGTAGTTCAGTTTGTTCTTGAGTTCTAATCCCTGGTCTCATCAAAATCCTTCTAAATTGTTATTCTGCTAGGAAATCCTTCTATGTTATTCATCCAGTTCCCCCCCCCCAAAGCAACCATTACCAAGAGAGAAAACTGAGTGGGTCCCTATTCTTATTTCACTGCAAGAAAATGGAGAACCTCATGAACCCAATGCACAGATCACATAAATTTAAAAGTCAAGTCCATTTCAAGATGTTTATGGATTTTCTTTTATTATGGGAATCAGGACATATTTTCATCCCAGTATTCATCTATTCCTTCTCCCACCTCTTATCCCAGGGAAAAGTAAATCTTGCACTGTCTCTAAGACAGAAGAATAATCATGTTCCCTGTTAAAGTCTCTTCCTCAGTTCAGACTCTATTTATTTTAATTCATATTTTTCAGATAAAACTATCATTTAGTGTTTTGCCAGGTTTGTACTAGGAATGATTTAGATTTTTTTTTGAGAAATTTTAACAAAATAAAAACAAGTTAGACTAAAATTATTAAAAAATATTTAGAACATGATTTTTAGGGCAAATTTTTTTAATGGTTGTAATTATTTTCTAACACCTATTTTACACTGCCTTTATAGCACATTTTAATAATAACTTTTCATTCATTTTATTCAAATTCTGGCATCATATATATCTAGCTTTAGGTTAATTTATTCAGGCTTCTGTTTAGTTTTGATTGCTTGTTTTTGAAGTTGAACGTCAAAATACCTTAAAAGAATGTTTTAAATGATAGAATATTCAAGAAAAAAATTGAAGAAGATCTCAAAAGATGGAAGAACTTCCCATGTTCATGGATATGCAGAATTAATATTGTCAAAGTGGCCACACTATCAAAAGCAATATACAGATTCAAAGCAATCCCCATCAAAATGCTAATGACATTCTTCACAGACCTAGAAAAAATAGTTCTAAAATTCACTTGGAAGAATAAAAGACACACAATAGCCAAAGCAATTCTAAGCCTAAAAAACAATACTGGAGACATCACAATACTTGACTTCAAATCATACTAAAGAGCTATAGTAACAAAAATTGCATGGTACTGGCATAAAAACAGATACATAGACCAATGGTACAGAATAGAAGATACGGACAGAGATACAGTTATCTGATTCTTGATAAAGATGCCAAAAACATACATTGAAGAAAAGACAGTCTCCTTAACAAATGATTCAGGGCAAACCAATTATCCATATGTAAAACAATGAGACTAGACCTTTATCTCTCACCTGGAACAAAAATCAACTGAAAATGGACCAAAGACCCAAGAATTAGATCAGAATATGCAATTCTTAGGAGAAAACGTAGGGTAAACACTCCACCGTGTAGGCAGAGTCAATGACTTTCTCAGTAGGACCTCTAAGGCTCAGAAAATAATGCCAAGAATTATTAAATGGGTTAAAAGTTTCTGCCCAGCAAAGGAAACAAATAGGAGTGAAGAGAGAATTTTCAGAATGGGAGAAAATCTTTGTTTGCTACTCTCTGATGAAAGATTAATATCTAGACTACATAAAAAAAACTCAAATAACACCAAAAACCCAAATAACTCAATTAATAAATGGTCAAGTAAATTAAACAAACACTCCTCAAAAGAAAAAATACAAATGGCCAACAAATATATGAAAAAATGTTCAACAACATTATCAATTAGGGAAATGAAAATCAAAACTACAAGAAGATTTCATCTCACTCCAGTCAGAATGACAGTTGTCCAGACAACAAACAACAATAAATGCTGGAGAGGATGTGGAGAAAAAAGAAAACTCTTACAGTGTTGCTAGAAGTGTAAATTAGTACAACCATTATCAAAATCAATATGGAAATTCCTCAAAAGACTAGTCATAAAGCTGGACCAAGTGGCACACACCTGTAATCCCAGCAACTTGAGAGCCTGAGGCAGAAGGATCACAAGTTCAAGACCAGCCTCAGCAATTTAGTGAGGCCCTAAGTAACTTAGCAAGATCCTGTCTCAAAATAAAAAATAAAAATAGTTGGGGATGTGGCTCAGGGGTAAAGTGTCCTGGATTCAATCCCCAGCAAAAAAAAAAAAAAAGACTAGTCATGGAGCCACCATATGACCCAGTTATGCCACTCCTTGATATTTATCCTAAAGAATTAAAGTCATCATACTACAGTGATGCATGCATCCCAGTCCAATTTATGGAACCAGCGGAGATGTCCATCAGCGGATGAACAAATTTTTTCAAAATGTGGTGTATATATACACAATGGAGTTTTGCACATTCATAAAGAAAAATAAAATTATGTCATTTGCAGGAAAATGGATGGAACTAGAAATTATTATGTTAAGTGAAATAAGCCAAATAGATGGTCAAAGGTTGTATGTGTTCTCTCACACATGAAAATTGGAGAGAAAGAAAGAAAAGAAAGGTGGGGTGAAGGGATCTCATGAAAATCAAAGGGAGATGGGTAGAAGAAAAAGGAACCAGGGGATTGGAGGTGGGGAGACAGGGGAATGTCCTAGGGAGTGATATTTACCAAATTATAGTGTTATATTGTGTGTATGTATTCATACATAACAATAAATCCCATCATATGTACAACTATAATGTACCAATAAAAATATGGAAAGAAAAAAAAGATGTTTTTGTTTCATTTTTGTTTTTGTTTGGCACCAAGGATTGAATCCAGGGCACTTTACCACTGAACCACATCCCCAGCCATTTTTATTTTTTATTTTGAAATAAGATCTTGCTAAGTTACTTAAGGCCTCACTAAGTTACTGAGGCTGGATTTGAACTTGTGATCCTTCTTCCTCAGCCTCCGGAGCCCCTAGGCTTACAGGAGTACACCACCACACCCAGCCAAAAAAAAAAGAGAAAGAAAGAAAGAATGTTTTAAGAAGAATGAACAAAAAGGAAACAACACTACTGAAGTCTGGAAGGGTTCTGTGTATGCAATCAGTATATGATAGAAGCACATGTCTCTGGAATTTAGCAAATGGAGGGAATTTGAGAGAGCTTACATGCTTTTCTAAGTCGAGGCTATTAATTGGCAGTTTGGAGAACTCAGAAACTATAGTTGTCTATTCTTACCTAGCTTCTAGCGATAGTTTGTTTCATTCTGATTCATACTCCCCACACACACACACACACACACATATCCTCCTTTACTGGAAACACTGTATTCTCTAATGGCAGTCGTTAGAATCCTCATCACTTTTCAAGCCTTTGAGCAATTGGCATGGATTGCTTTGGATGCCCTTCACTCAGAGGAGATCAAGTTGATATTTTCTCTTTTTTATTGTTTTGAAAATCCAAGGCATATATTGTGTTTGATCATCCTACAGGCTACCCTGAGAAGAAAGAAATAAATTGAACCAACGCAAACACTCTACAAAGTTTTCTTTGTCCAATTTTAAAAATCAATATGGTTCTTCTTCAGCCAAAATAATGATATTAACCAGTTAGTCAATGGTAAAGGACAAAGAAAAATAAAAACTGGGGTATCTTGAAAGCCACAAGAAAAAAAAATCCTGTAAAATATTAGCAGATTTAACTATACAGTGAGTGTATTTAGAAACCTTAAAGACTTCAATATATGAAAAATATCATAAGCACATATAGTGCATCCCTGGAAGGGAATACAAGAAATGTGATTCCATGGTTGTCTGCAATAAAGGGAATTGAGGAATTAATTTTAAAGAAAACAGTGTACTGCCCTGATGTAGTACTGTATAGGGGAATGGTACTCTCATAAATTGCTGGTGGAAGTCTAAACTGCATAGCCTGTCACAAAAGCAATTTCCAATATCTATCAAGGACTTTAAAATTGTCATGACTTTTATCCCAGTGATTCCATTTTTAGGAATTTAGTCTAAGGAGATAATCTAACTGTGGGGAAAGCATTTTTAAATATTTTTTTAGTTGTAGTTGGACACAATACCTTTATTTTACTTATTTATTTATTTATTTATTTATTTGTTTATTTATTTTATTTTTTTTTTATGTGGTGCTGAGGATCAGACCCAGTGCCTCACACATGTTAGGCAAACACTTTACCACTGAGCCACAACCCCAGCCTTGTGGGGGAAGCATTTTATGCAAAATGTTATTAAAGTATCAAAAATATAGAAAAACTTAAAAGCTCAAAATTAAGGGAATGGTAACGATAAATATAGTTGAATTACATAATAAAATTTTACCTAATCATAAATTTAATAATAGCAAAGTGTTGTGTAGAAGAAGTAAAATGACTTTTTATTTAATTTATGGGATGATCTTTTTTTATTTATATATGACAGAATGCATTACAATTCTTATTACACATATAGAGCATAATTTTTCATATCTCTGGTTGTATACCTAGTATATTCACCAATTCGTGTCTTCATACATGTACTTTGGATAATAATGATCATCACATTTCACGATCATTTATAACCCCATGGCCCCTCCCTTCTTCTCCAACTCCTCTGCCCTATCTAGAGTTCGTCTATTCCTCCCATGCTCCCTCTCCCTATCCCACTATGAATCAGCCTCCTTATATCAAAGAAAACATTAGCATTTGGTTTTTTGGGGATTGGCTAACTTCACTTAGCATTATCTAACTCCATCCTTTTACCTGCAAATGCCATGATTTTATTCTCTTTTATTGCTGAGTTATATTCCATTGTATATAAATGAAACATTTTTTTTATCCATTCATCTATTGAAGGACATCTAGGTTGGTTCCACAGTTTAGCTATTGTGAACTGTGCTGCTATAAATATTGATGTGGCTGTCCCTGTAGTATGCTGTTTTTAAGTCCTTTGGGTATAGACCGAAGAGAGGGATATCTGGGTATGTTGGTGGTTCCGTTCCCAATTTTTACCAAATGATCTTAAAATGAAGAAAATGTTCTGGGTTGTTAACAATGATGATCTTAACATGATAGACTTTGGATTTATGCTTACTTTCTTCTTAAATATTTTTTTCTCAATAGGATAAATTTTCCAATTTTTTTTAATTTTGAATAAACAAGTGGATATGAACAGGGAGAAGCAGAGAGGAAGGAAGAGATGGAGATGGTTTCTTTCTACCATAGTCCTCAAGCTAAAGACCACAGGAGCCAGGAGCCAGAATATTCAAAGCAATCACAAATGCTACCGACCAGCATAGACACTACTAATGTCCCTTTATGGTCACACCCTTCATTTGCCTGTTTCCAAGGCTGGGACCTTCTCTAAAGGTTTGGCATTATGTGATTCAGGAGTACAAAAGCCACAGAATCCTTGCCTCAAGGAAGGACAACTTTACGGTTCAACTTAGTCCCCAGCTTCTGGGGACTAATAGGCCAAGACAAGAATTCTTGAGACCAGAAAGAGAGAGAGAGACTTACTTAAGAATTATGTGCACCAGAATCCTTGTCTCAGACTCTGCTTCTAGCAGAACCAGCCTTATATACCTACCACAGACTAAACACACTGCATTAAAAACACATTGTCTCCGATTTAGGTAAATACAGTGGGTACGTAATTAAAAAGTTAATTTCTGGGGCTGAGGTTGTAGCTTATTGGTAGAGTGCTTGCCTAGCATATGTGAGGCACTGGGTTCAATTCTCAGCAACATATAAATAAATAAAACAAAGGTATATATATCAAAGAAAATTTTTTTTAAAAAAAAAGTGGATTTCTGAGTAATGCCACCAGGGATTTGGTCACAAGTATCCAGGGTAACTTACTGATACGATGATCAAAGAAGGCTTCACAGAGGAGTTATAATTTAAGCTATGATTGGAGAGGACATTTCAAGAGAAAGAAAAGTGTAGAAGTAAGAAACTATAGAGGTTGTCTAGGCAATATTTGAAGCTTTTTGGGAGATGCTGTCTTCAATGCTGTTGAAAAACAAATAGTACTGTGTTGGTTTCAGTGATACCAGGCCTGTTGATCTTCCTCTTCCTTCTTAACTGGCTCATTTTCAGTTCCACTTATGGGATTCTCCACTTCTATCATTTTCCTGAATGTTGGTGTATTTCATATCTCTGCCCTTTGCCTTTTATTCTTGCTCCATGTTTTCTGGACAATTTTGTTTATCTTTTCAACTATCATCTATAAACTTCTTTATAATGTATACTATGGTTTGAATGTTTGTGACCCCTCCACCCCTAAATTCACATGTTGAAACCTGATGCTAAATGCAATACTATTAAGATGTGAGATCTTCAGGGGTGACTAGGTCATGAAGGTTCCACTTTCCTAGATAGAATGAAAATCCTTATAAAGAAGGCCTGAGGAAACTTGTTCCCACCCTTCTCTACTGAGGACATAAATGGAAGGCACAATCCTTGAAGCAGAGGCAGCCCTGACCAGATAGCAAATGTGCTAGCTCCTTGATCTTGGATTTCCCAACCTCCAGAACTGTGAGCAACAAATTTCTGTTGTCTTTTAATTACCCAGATATTTTGTTATAGCATCTCAAATGAACAAAGACACATACCCAAATCCCTGCTTAGATCCAGGGCACTATACTCAATAGCACACTCACATGGCAACTGGAAAGTCACTCACATAGCTTACATTTATCATGTTCAAAATGAATCTTAACATTCCCCACACCTGATACACCTCCTAAATTTATTATCTTAGGAAATGATACCACCAGCTCTCTAATCACATAAGACAAAAACTCAAGACATCTTGGCTTCCAGGCTCACTCTTTCCTATCCAGTCCCAATATCCATCCATATCAAACCTGTTGCCAACACGATCTATGCTTCCATCCCAGGACACGTCATAATTCCCTCCCTTCAACTTTCTGGCATCTTCTCTGGTTCAGATATTTATCCTTCCCAACATATATTATTGCAATAGTCTAATAATAGGTTTGATAGGTTTCCATGCCTTGGTTTGGTCCTCATCCAGTCCATTTTCAATGTTTCTGTCAGAATAATATTTATTTTTTAATTTTTTAAAAAATTAGTTATATATGACAGTAGAATGCATTTATGTACTTTGATATATCATACATAGATGGGATATAATTTCTCATTTTTCAGTGGTACAAAATGATATTTCTCATGCAAAAAGATGAAACTCGTAAGTGTAAGATTCTCAAAAGTTCTCAACTACTTTAGGCCATGAAAATCTAACCCTATAAGCATGGCACACAAAATTCTTCCCACTCTGATTTGGCCTGTTTATCCAGGGTTCTCTTGCCACTTCCTTGCTCATACTTTCCTGAATTACTGAAAAAAATCCATAATATCCTAAGTGATCCAAACTTTTGTATCTTTGTGTATTAATTCCCTCTATGAGAATGATTTCCCTGACTTATTGCCCTTGACAAAATATGTTGAACACCTTTCATTGCTTTCCATGTGAAACTCTCTTTTTATAGGTGGGATTAAGTAATCCTTTTCTATTTCCCTATTATTTTTTTTTAATTTTTTATTGTGGGTTGTTCAAAACATTACAAATTTCTTGACATATCATATTCCACACTTTGATTCAAGTGGGTTATGAACTCCCACCTTCACCCCATACACAGATTGCAGAATCACATCAGTTACACATCCATTGATTTACATATTGCCATACTAGGGTCTGTTGTGCTCCGCTGCCTTTCCCATCCTCCACCATCCCCCCTCCCCACCTCTCCCCTCCCCTCCCCTCCTCTCTCTCTACCCCCTCCACTGTATAACCCTGAGGGTCTCCTTCCATTTCCATGCAATTTCCCTTCTCTCTCCCTTTCCCTCCCACCTCTCATCCCTGTTTAATGTTAATCTTCTTCTCATGCTCTTCGTCCCTACTCTGTTCTTAGTTACTCTCCTTATATCAAAGAAGACATTTGGCATTTGTTTTTTAGGGATTGGCTAGCTTCACTTAGCATAATCTGCTCTAATGCCATCCATTTCCCTGCAAATTCTATGATTTTGTCATTTTTTAATGCAGAGTAATACTCCATTGTGTATAAATGCCACATTTTTTTTATCCATTCGTCTATTGAAGGGCATCTAGGTTGGTTCCACAGTCTTGCTATTGTGAATTGTGCTGCTATGAACATCGATGTAGCAGTGTCCCTGTAGCATGCTCTTTTTAGGTCTTTAGGGAATAGACCAAGAAGGGGAATAGCTGGGTCAAATGGTGGCTCCATTCCCAGCTTTCCAAGAAATCTCCATACTGCTTTCCAAATTGGCTGCACCAATTTGCAGTCCCACCAGCAATGTACAAGTGTACCCTTTTCCCCACATCCTCGCCAGCACTTGTTGTTGTTTGACTTCATAATGGCTGCCAATCTTACTGGAGTGAGATGGTATCTTAGGGTGGTTTTGATTTGCATTTCTCTGACAGCTAGAGATGGTGAGCATTTTTTCATGTACTTGTTGATTGACTGTATGTCCTCCTCTGAGAAGTGTCTGTTCAGGTCCTTGGCCCATTTGTTGATTGGGTTGTTTGTTCTCTTATTGTCTAATTTTTTGAGTTCTTTGTATACTCTGGATATTAGGGCTCTATCTGAAGTGTGAGGAGTAAAGATTTGTTCCCAGGGTGTAGGCTCCCTATTTACCTCTCTTATTGTTTCTTTTGCTGAGAAAAAACTTTTTAGTTTGAGTAAGTCCCATTTGTTGATTCTAGTTATTAACTTTTGTGCTATGGGTGTCCTATTGAGGAATTTGGAGCCCGACCCCACAGTATGTAGATCGTAGCCAACTTTTTCTTCTATCAGACGGCGTGTCTCTGATTTGATATCAAGCTCCTTGATCCATTTTGAATTCACTTTTGTGCATGGCGAGAGAAAGGGATTCAGTTTCATTTTGTTGCATATGGATTTCCAGTTTTCCCAGCACCATTTGTTGAAGATGCTATCCTTCCTCCATTGCATGCTTTTAGCCCCTTTATCAAATATAAGATAGTTGTAGTTTTGTGGATTGGTTTCTGTGTCCTCTATTCTGTACCATTGGTCCACCCGCCTGTTTTGGTACCAGTACCATGCTGTTTTTGTTACTATTGCTCTGTAGTATAGTTTGAAGTCTGGTATCGCTATACCGCCTGATTCACACTTCCTGCTTAGCATTGTTTTTGCTATTCTGGGTCTTTTATTTTTCCATATGAATTTCATGATTGCTTTCTCTATTTCTACAAGAAATGCCGTTGGGATTTTGATTGGCATTGCATTAAACCTATAGAGAACTTTTGGTAATATCGCCATTTTGATGATGTTAGTTCTGCCTATCCATGAACAGGGTATATTTTTCCATCTTCTAAGATCTTCTTCTATTTCTCTCTTTAGGGTTCTGTAGTTTTCATTGTATAAGTCTTTCACCTCTTTTGTTAGGTTGATTCCCAAGTATTTTATTTTTTTTGAAGATATTGTGAATGGAGTGGTTGTCCTCATTTCCATTTCAGAGGATTTGTCGCTGATATACAGGAATGCCTTTGATTTATGCGTGTTGATTTTATATCCTGCCACTTTGCTGAATTCATTTATTAGCTCTAATAGTTTCTTTGTAGAGCCTTTTGGGTCTGCTAGGTATAGAATCATATCATCTGCAAATAGTGATAATTTAAGTTCTTCTTTTCCTATTTTGATGCCTTTAATTTCTTTCGTCTGTCTAATTGCTCTGGCCAGTGTTTCGAGAACTATGTTGAACAGAAGTGGAGAGAGAGGGCATCCCTGTCTTGTTCCAGATTTTAGAGGGAATGCCTTCAGTTTTTCTCCATTCAGAATGATGCTAGCCTGAGGCTTAGCATAGATTGCTTTTACAATATTGAGGTATGTTCCTGTTATCCCTAGTTTTTCTAGAGTTTTGAACATAAAGGGATGCTGTACTTTGTCGAATGCTTTTTCCGCATCTATCGAGATGATCATATGGTTCTTATTTTTAAGTCTATTGATGTGGTGAATAACATTTATTGATTTCCGTATATTGAACCAGCCTTGCATCCCAGGGATGAATCCTACTTGATCATGGTGCACAATTTTTTTGATATGTTTTTGTATCCGATTCGCCAGAATTTTATTGAGGATTTTTGCATCTAGGTTCATTAGAGATATTGGTCTGTAGTTTTCTTTCTTTGAAGTGTCTTTGTCTGGTTTAGGTATCAGGGTGATGTTGGCCTCATAGAATGAATTTGGAAGTTCTCCCTCCTTTTCTATTTCCTGAAGTAGCTTGAAAAGTATTGGTATTAGTTCTTCTTTAAAGGTTTTGTAAAATTCTGCTGTATACCCATCCGGTCCTGGGCTTTTCTTAGTTGGTAGTCTTTTGATGGTTTCTTCTATTTCCTCAATTGATATTGGTCTGTTTAGGTTGTCTATATCCTCCTGACTCAATCTGGGCAGATCATATGACTTAAGAAATTTATCTATGCCTTCACTATCTTCTAATTTATTGGAGTATAAGGATTCAAAATAGTTTTTGATTATCTTCTGTATTTCTGAAGTGTCTGTTGTGATATTGCCTTTTTCATCCCGTATGCTAGTAATTTGAGTTCTCTCTCTTCTTCTCTTCGCTAGCATGGCTAAGGGTCTGTCGATTTTGTTTATTTTTTCAAAGAACCAACTTTTAGTTTTGTCAATTTTTTCAATTGTTTCTTTTGTTTCGATTTCATTAATTTCAGCTCTGATTTTAATTATTTCTTGCCTTCTACTTCTTTTGCTGTTGTTTTGCTCTTCTTTTTCTAGGATTTTGAGATGAAGTATGAGATCATTTATTTGTTGGTTTTTTCTTTTTTTAAGGAATGAACTCCAAGCAATGAATTTTCCTCTTAGAACTGCTTTCAATGTGTCCCATAGATTCCGATATGTTGTGTCTGTGTTTTCATTTATCTCTAAGAATTTTTTAATTTCCTCCTTGATGTCTTCTATAACCCATTGATCATTCAGTAACCTATTGTTCATTCTCCAAGTGATGTATGCTTTTTCCTTCCTTCTTTTATCGTTGATTTTCAGTTTCATTCCATTATGATCAGATAAGATGCATGGTATTATCTCTACTCCTTTATATTGTCTAAGAGTTGCCCTGTGACATAATATATGATCTATTTTTGAGAAGGATCCATGTGCTGCTGAGAAAAAAGTGTAACTGCTTGATGTTGGGTGGTATACTCTATATATGTCAATTAGGTCTAGGTTATTAATAGTGTTATTGAGTTCTATAGTTTCCTTATTCAACTTTTGTTTGGAAGATCTGTCCAGTGGCGAGAGAGGTGTGTTGAAGTCTCCCATGATTATGGTATGGTGGTCTATTAGACTCTTGAACTTGAGAAGAGTTTGTTTGACGAACATAGCTGCACCATTGTTTGGGGCATAAATATTTATGATTGTTATGTCTTGTTGGTGTATGGTTCCCTTAAGCAGTATGTAGTGTCCCTCTTTATCCCTTTTGATTAACTTTGGCTTGAAATCTATTTTATTTGATATGAGTATGGACACTCCTGCTTGTTTCCGAAGTCCATATGAGTGATATGATTTTTCCCAACCTTTCACCTTCAGCCTATGTATGTCTTTTCCTATCAAATGCGTCTCCTGTAGGCAGCATATTGTTGGGTCTTGTTTTGTGATCCATTCTACTAGCCTGTGTCTCTTAATTGGTGAGTTTAAGCCATTAACATTTAGGGTTATTATTGAGATATGGGTTGTTCTTCCAGCCATATTTGTTTATTTCTGTTACTAAACATGGTTTGTTTTCCTCTTTGATTATTTCCCCCCCCTTTACTGTCCTACCTCCCACTGTTGGTTTTCATTGTTATTTTCCATTTCCTCTTCCTGTAATGTTTTGCCGAGGATGTTTTGAAGAGATGGTTTTCTAGCTGCAAATTCTTTTAACTTTTGTTTATCGTGGAAGGTTTTAATTTCATCTTCCATCCTGAAGCTTAATTTCGCTGGATACACAATTCTTGGTTGGAACCCATTTTCTTTCAGTGTTTGAAATATGTTATTCCAGGATCTTCTAGCTTTCAGAGTCTGTGTTGAAAGATCAGCTGTTATCCTGATTGGCTTACCCCTAAATGTAATCTGCTTCCTTTCTCTTGTAGCTTTTAAAATTCTCTCCTTATTCTGTATGTTGGGCATCTTCATTATAATGTGTCTAGGTGTGGATCTCTTATGATTTTGCACATTCGGCGTCCTGTAGGCTTCTAGGATTTGGGATTCTGTCTCATTCTTCAAGTCTGGGAAGTTTTCTCGTATTATTTCATTGAATAGACTGCTCATTCCTTTGGTTTGGAGCTCTGTACCTTCCTGTATCCCAATGACTCTTAAGTTTGGTCTCTTAATGTTATCCCATATTTCTTGGATGTTCTGCTCATGGTTTCTTAACAGTCTTGCTGAGCTGTCTATGTTCTTTTCCAGTTGAAATACTTTGTCTTCATTGTCTGATGTTCTATCTTCTAAGTGTTCTACTCTGCTGGTAGTATTCTCCATTGAGTTTTTAAGTTGGTTTATTGCTTCCTGCATTTCTAGGATTTCTGTTTGTTTGTTTTTTATAACCTCTATCTCCCTGTATAGTTGATCCTTTGCTTCCTGGATTTGTTTGCGTAATTCATTGTCGAAGTGATCTTTCATTGTCTGATTTTGCTGTTTAATGTCTTCCTTGATACTCCAGATCATCTGAAGCATGTATATCCTGAATTCTTTATCTGACATTCCATCTGCTGCAGCTGTTACCTCTTCTAAAGTTGCGTTGACCTGCATTGCTTGTGGTCCTTTCTTTCCTTGTCTTTTCATACTGCTTGCGTATCTTTCCTGCAGGTGCGGGCGGCGGCTCTGCTCTCTCCTTATTCCAATTGGGGTGTCGTGGCTACCACGCCGGCAGGTCACTGGGCCTGTTCTGGGAGCTGGCGGCGGCTCTGTTCTGCCCCTACTCCAATTGGGGTGACGAGTGTACCACGCCGGCAGGCCACCGGGCCTGATCCGCCGGTCGGTTGCAGGTTTGCCTACCCTGCAGGCGCGGGCGGCGGCTCTACTCTGCCCCTACTCCAAATGGGGTGACGTGTCTGTCGTACCGGCAGGCCACTGGGCCTGTCCCGCTGGTCGGTCGCAGATCTGCCCACCTTTCGGGCACGGGTGGAGGCTCTGCTCTGCCCCTACTCCAATTGGGGTGTCGTGACTACCCCGCCTGCAGGACGCTGGGCCTGTTCCTGGCACGGGCGGCGACTCTGCTCTGCCACTACTCCAATTAGGGTGGTGTTTGTACCACGCCGGCAGGCTCCTGGGCCTGATCCGCCGGTCTGTTGTAGGTCTGCCTACCTTGGAGGCGCGGGCGGCGGATCTGCCCTGCCCCTCCTACCACGCCTGCGGACCCCTGGGCCTGATCTGCAGTTTGATCACTGGTCTGCTCACCCTGCGGGCACGGGTGGCGGTTCCGCTCCGCCCCCACTCCAATTGGGGTCACGTGACCACCACACCGGCAGGGCCTGATCCGGGCGTGGGAGAAGGATCTGCTCTGCCCCTACTCCAGTTGGGGTGACATGTGTACCACACTGGCAGGCCACTGGGCCTGACCCGCCCGGCTGTCACAGGTCTGTTTACCTTGCAAGCGCGAACGGCGGCTCTGCCCTGCCCCTCCTACCACGCCCATGTACCACTGGGTCGCGGGTCTGCCCACCTTGCGGGTGCGAGTGGCGGCTCCGCTCCGCCCCCTCTCCAATTGGGGTCACGCGGTCACCACGCTGGCGAGCCGCTGGGCCTGCTCCGGGCGCTGGCGGCGGCCCGGCTTCTCCCCTCTGGCTCAACGACAAATTGAGGAGACTCGGGTGACTGTGCCTCACCCCCCCTACCAGGAGACCAACTGCTTATGTCACCGCTGGTATTGATGAAGTTCTCTCCTCCGCCGCTTTCTGCTGACATCAGATCTCTGCCATGTTGGTATCCTATGCGAATGGCAGCATTTCGTTCCCCTTGCCGGGCAACCAAAGCAACGGGTGAGTCCTGACCGGCCCTCAGCAGGACCCGGACCGAGAAGCAGTTTCCGCGGGCTCCTAGCCCCGGGCCAGGGAAGTTCCGGGAGCCGGAACTCGGCCGCTCCGTGCTCGGTGTAAGCTCCTATAAGTGTAAGCTCCAAGAAGCAGTCCCCGCGGGCTCAGTTCCGGGAGCCGGAATTCGGCTGCTTAGTGCTTGTTGTATGCTCTGATAGGAGCAGGGTCCAAGAAGCAGCCTCCGCAGGCTCCGCGGCCCTGGGCCAGGGCGGTTCCGGGACGGTTCCGGGAGCCGGAACTCGGCCGCCCCGCGCTCGGTGTTCGCTCCGATAAGATCAGGTTCTAAGAAGCACCCAGGCACTGAACCCTAGCAATCTGTCTGCAAGCCGCAGGCGAATTGCAGCCTGAAATTACCTGATCTATGGCTGAATGAGCTGCGGTCAGTCGAAAACAGGGAAGGTGACGTCAGTTTACCAACATGGTGGCTGCTGGCCTCCTCTGTGGTCTGACCGGTGTGGAGAACCGAGATGGACCGCTTCCTTCCCCCATCTCGAATCCAGAATTCAGCCCTGAGTACGGTGCTTGCACGGCTGGCAGAAACTGCAGCGCTGCATCCCTACGTCGCTATCTCCTCGTTTCCCAGCGCGCGCTGCAGACTCTAGCCGCGGGGCAGTTTGCTGAATAAGCAGTGTTACCCTCCGTGCGACAAACCTCTCGCGTTTGAGTCCCCGTCGCCGATCCTCGTGCGATGGAAATCCTTCCTCCAGGTTCCGGAGCACCCCACTATTGCTGGAAATTCCTAACAAGATATCCTTTAGCCGTCCTGACTTGTCATACTCCCACACAGTGAAGCAGCACACGGGGGCAATGCACTCCCCTCGCCGCCATCTTCCTTCCCCTTTCCCTATTATTTTTGTATGTACATTTATTATAGCAACCATAATACTGAATTCTCCTTGTTTGCATGGATATATCCTTAAGAAACTGAGTGCATTGGTAGCATGACAAAGAATTTTCATCTCTGTAAACACAACATTTAATGTAATAATGAGGTCCCACTGGACTCTCAGTTAACTTGCTAAAATAATGAAACTTTATTTTAAACTCATCAGCAATGCAATCCATAGTGATCACTAAGATCGTAGCTATTTCTTGTTACTCCCACTGCCTACATACCCATAAACAAAATGAGAATAATTCAATCCATTTTTCAGTTCAACGAAATTAAACTGTTTAAACAAACAGGATATAGGTGTGTCTCTTTGTACATATAGATAGAGCTATTGGTATGATCATGAACCAACTGAATTTTATCTTAGTATAACACCATGGTTGGTACTGATGTAAAGATAATCAGTAAGACAAGAGAAAATATTTTGGGTCAGATTTAAGATTTTACATGAAATTACCACTGCTAGAAAAATAACAATTTTATGTTAGATGGATGCCAGGAGATGTGTGGGACTGACACATATGGAATAAAAATTATAGAGTTTAGGAAATTGATGTTTAAAAAAACATGTTAACCTGACTTAAACAACATGATGTGCACATGTATCAAAACATCACACAGTATTCCCATTAATATGTACAATTTTATGTTTTATGCATCCATTTAAAATTAGTTTAATTTTAAGATAACAGAGTTTACGGCCATTTTCTGTATTTTAAAAATAATTTTGACTAAACTGTTGTAAAAGACAGTCTTTTGGGTTTAAGCCTCCTAGCTCAGCTGAATTATGTCCCAGGGCAATGAGAAAAATTGCTGGCAAGATCACTGAACACTGTTGGAAGACTATTTTAGACTGATATTTGGAAGCTGTTTGTACACAGGAGTGTAACAGCTGCACTTCACTTCAATCCAATTCCGGTCTTTGCAATTTACTCTAAGATGTGCCAATCCCCAGTAAATTATATGAGAAGGGAACAATGCAATCATTATTTACCCAAATTGTAATGCATTCCTTACTCCAGGAGTAGAATTAAATAAATATCTAAATGGAAGGGTTTATGTGTGGAGGTTTGAAGTGCCTGCACATGCAACTTTTATTTAGGGTTTCTGGTGGGGTGATGTGGAAAATGATTTCAATATCAAAGAATTTGAATGCTAGTGGGTTTTTTTCTTCTTTACGCATGAAGAATTAAATCTACTTCACTTTTAAGTGTTTCTCAATGTCATGGAACTCTGGATAATATATTAAAAACTCATACACATATGGCTCAATGTTGGGCAAGTAAGAGAAAACTCACCTTAAACAACTCAAGTAATTTCTCTAGAAGGGAAGGTGGAAAGGAGGGAGGGAGGGAGTGAGGGAGAAAGAATGAAATCTAAAACCTGTACAGTACCTAAGCAATCCTCTTACAGGGCATCAACTATCTCCTGGCCAGTTGGGCAGAGGACAAGCTGCCATGGAAAGCAGGACCACATGGCACAACAGTAGCATGCACTTTGAAGTCAAAAGTTTCAGAACATTGAAACTTAGTTTTATCAGTATCAGTGGGACTATCTTATTAAATAATCTCTTTAGTCTCCATTTCCACATTTGAAAATGAACTTTGTGACACCATAATGCCTTTCAGGACAAAAACAACATATATTTTATTTGATGTTTTTCTAAGTGGTCCTCAATAAATAATATCTTTTTCTCATAGCCATGGAATAAATAGTACATAAAAGTAAAAACAAAAAAAAAAAACTATCTTCAATTAAACCTTACTTTCTGAACTCCTCACGATTAGTGTCATGACTTTTTAGATGAATGGAATGTTTGTAGCTCCAGGAATTCTTTCTTTCAGTGAAACTAAATTTTAATTTAAGAATTCTTATGAGTCTAAGACTCAATGGAGAAACTTTTTTGCCCTCAGTAGGCTGTTTGGAAGTATTTCTTTGTATTCAGGCATTTTGATAAAGTCTGAATACTGTAGTTAATATTAGGTAAATATAGATTTGCAAGGCGTGGTGGTACATACCTGTAATCCCAGCAACTCAGGAAGCTGAGGCAGAAAGATTCCAACTTCGAGGCCAACCTTAGCAATTTAGTGAGTCCTTAAGCAACTTAGCAAGACCCTGTCTGAAATTAAAACATTAAAAAAAGGTTTGAGAATGTGGGTCCCTGGTTAAGCACCCCTGGGTTTGATCCCCAGTACAAAAAAAAGTTATTTCAATATTAATAAATAACTTAATATGATTTAAGATTCATAGCCCATGATGCCCAGGCCATATTGTACTGAAGGAAGAGTTAACGTATTGTGTCAGAATAAGAGTAAAGATAATATTCATCAGCAAAATGGAGCCCTATCCCAAAGGTCATTGCTTTATTAGTTCATGTATTCAATAAATACTAATTGAGCATCATCTATGAGCCAAGCACTGTCCTAGGTATTAGAGGTATGATTGTGATCAAAAAATAGACATAATTTTTCATGGAATTTATAATCTATCAAAGGATATGGAGCAAATAACAAAGAAATCTTCCTAGATTTAGGAAAGGGAGAGAGTCACCATTAAATCCGTTAGGAAAAAAATGCATGAGCTGAGTTACAATGAGACAACTGCTGCTAACCAGTTAAAAGTGGGCAGAGTTTCAGGGAGAGCATTAAGAATGGAGAGAAGACCATTTGCAATGACAATATTGTTGGAGGGAACATAGAATATCCTGGGAACTGAAAAAAAAAGAATCCAAACGTCTGAGATTCAAGGAGTGAGGGGGCAAACTGTAGAAGAAAAAAGGGAAGGTTAATAAATGTCAGAGTTGATTTTCATATCATATGTAATGAGAAACTTTAAGGGGTTCAAGCTGGAGAAGTGGTGTGGAGAGAAAAGAACAATATATTCAGATATGCCTTTTGAAAAGCCCACTCTTCCTGAGATATAGGATACAAATTGTGGGGAGGAAAAGGCAAAACAAGATGAATTCAAAGGCTATCACAGTTAACTGTAAAACTCCATGTCCATTGCAAAGAGTTTCTAAGAGAAGCAAAGTATGTTTTCCTAGCTTCCCCGGGAAGCTAGGAAAAATACTTTACTTCTCTTAGAAAACTTATGCTTTATGATAGAAATGGAGGGACATAGACTAAGGAATATTTAGAAGATAAAACTCATGCGACATAAGGATACTTTGGTTATGAGTACAAGGCACAGGGTAGCGCCAAATGTACTTTGGACAAATAAGAATGCCATTCATTTAGGGAATACTGAAACCATCTTATTATAAACTAAATACATAATCTTCATTTCACATTTACTGTGCAACAGGCATTGTTCTAAACACTTCCTATATTTTATAAAATTTATTCTGTATATGCACAACTGTTCTTTCTCCATCATATAGATGAGTTACTGACACAAAGAAAGATTAAGCTACAGATAACAAGTAGTGGATCCAGGTTTTAAGTCCAGAGTCCATGCTTTTAACCATTGAGCTATGCTGCCACCACCGCCATTCCATTCAGAACACCATCCCCCATCATATCTAGAGATTTGTTTCATTTGGTTTGCTCAAAGGAACTTGTTTTTTACCTTTTGGCTTTTATTCTCTTCTCATAATCATTCCTGATGCTTGCAATAGCTTCCTAGTTGCTAAATTGCTATTAATCTCCAGATCTAAAAGTATGCATCTTTGGATTGATATTTCTTCTAGGCTATTAGTTGTCACTCTAATATGGGGTTGAGGAAGATAGAGATACAAATTCTAATTTCCATTCCTGATTTTCTAAATAAAAGTTCATAGACAGGGCTGGGGGTGGGAGGGGCAGGCGCGGATATGCTCAGTTGGTAAAGTGCTTGCCTAGCATGCACAAGGCCCTAGGTTCAGTCCCCAGCACCACACATGCACATGCACGTACACACACACACACACACACACACACACAAAAGTTCATGGACAAAATAGACTCTATTAGTCCACTTGAGCTGCCATAACAAAAAGCCATAGATTGTGTGGTTTTAATAGTACAAATTTATTTTCAGACAGTTCTGGAGTCCAGAAGTTCAAGACTGTGACGCTAGTTGATTTTGGGTGAGGGCTCTCTTCCTGGCTTACAGACAGATGATTATTCACTTGATGCAGTGCGGGGAGAAAGAGAGAGGGAAGGGAAGAAAAAGAGCTATCTTTTCCTCTTCTATAAGATCACCATCCCTTTTAGATTAGGATCCTCTTCTACTTTATAAAAAGCTTTATCTCCAAATACATTGGAAGTTAGAGCTCCAATGTGTGAATAGAGGGAGCACAATTCAGACCAGGGCATAGATCCCAGAATCTTATTTAAGAAAAATAATTAAAAATTAATGCATATCTACTCAAGGGTCTCTGAAACTTCAGTTTCTCTGGCTTAAATGGTTCGGGGGTGGAGGGAATCCATTAGACTTCTATTTAAATCTAACTGGAGGGAACACATTGAAAAGATGAGAGATTTGGAAGCAATTTCATTTTGGGTGCGTGACTAAATAAAGCAGAGGTCACCCACCCTGCAAGAAGTGTTGACAATAGCTGATCTGCCTGCCTTGGAAACTCCAAACCCTCAATCACAGTTATGGTCATCCATCCAATATCCATGGAAAACACTGGAGTTTACAAGGACTTGCCCTGGATTGCAAATGCAATGTCTCCCAGGGACTCCAGGAATAAGTAACAGGTTTGGAAGGGAGTTGAAGGACCCAAGACTTTGATTCCTCATGCCCCGTTCCCAAGCTGGCCTAGCCTAAGGACATACAGATTACATCACCTGTGGCATCACCCAGGTTGCATGACTCTAACTTAATAGTAAAATTTAAACTAAAACATTCTTCTTCTACTTATGCTGAAGTCTAAGAACCATCTCCAAACAAATTTTCCATGTTATTCTCATTTTTCTTACAATGTGACTCTAAGTATATCTTCTCTGTTAGGATGACCAGAAGTTTACCCAGGACAGAGGGGTTCTCAGGGATGCATTCCTTTCAGTGCTAAAACCTGGGTAATATGAGCAGACTAAGACACTTTGTCATCCTAGGTCAAGTTCCTACCCTAAGAAAGCAGGAGACTCCCCTAGGTGGGATCAGAGAAAATATTGTCCCTTGGTCCCCAAAACAGGGTACCTAGACCCAGTAGGTTATCCTTCATTCCGATTTGACTCAGAGTTAGTCCTTTTTCTTTACACCTCTAAAAGATAAAGGAATGTCACTATATATGCAGTTTGTAACTCAGAGTCCTTGTGTTATTTATAAAACTAGGGGTGGCTGACCTGTAATTTGTTCTTTTAGTTTTTAAAATTGGAATAAAATATTATTTATCTTTATTACTGAGTTTTGGATACCTCCTTGGTTTTACACCTGAGACTAAGGCCTTATTTGCCTCATCCTATTCCCACCCTGCCAATAAGCAACAGGTTCCTGGTGATTCCTGGTGACCACTCACCAACCTCTAACATTCCATTCCTCATGTCTCCCAAGTATATCAAACACTCAATCAGACTAAACTGCCAGGTATGCCCTATGATTCCCAAATCCAAAGTAGTTTAACAATGACAGGCTTATGTTTTGGGGCCTTTGCTATACTTATGTTAAAATCAAATGATGGTGATTTGATTCTCAGAGAAGAAATGTGTAGTATGTGCTTTAAAATTCCAGCAGAGGTATATAATCTGATGCAGAAAACAGCATGGTGTTAGGAAGCACAGCTTTTGAAATCAAATGAGATCGTTGACATTCACAACGATAATACCTTGGGCAAGTTAATTAACTTTAATGAACTTCAATTCTATCAACTGTAAAATAAAGATAATACCCACCTCGTGGAATTGTTTGTGAGAAATATAGACATTAACATAAATAAACTGTGCATTAGGGCAGCTGGCAGAGTGAGATACTGGGATGCTAATTCTCTTTCTCTCTTCACCTTTCCAGCCAGGTCTCCTCACTGCTTCTCACCAAAACTATTTCTGAGACTTTAATATTTGTAGATATAGAATTTTGTCTTAACGAGTATATTGGATGTATTTTCAAATGTTTCAGAAATAAAATAGTTATTTTGTCATTGTACCATAAGGTTCAAAATATAGTTTATTATGTATTCCCCAGAACTGTTTGATGTCAGAAAAGTAAATAATCAAGCTAAAGGTCTCTAAAATCTAACGTGGTTTTTAAAAATAATAATTATTGAGCCAGCAATTTTTCTCTTTAAGTTCCCTGGACACTACTGATACTCTCACTTTAGATTTTTAAATGAAAGAAAGCTAATATTGAGAACAAAGTTCCCCTTGGGCAGAACTTCCCCAGACTCCTGCACACTCTGAGCTTGCTGCTCCCACAGTTATTGTTCCCATATTTATTTCTCTGTAAGTTAAAGTGTTCCCATCATTATTATGTGGGGGGAAAGAGAAATCACTCATAAAACTATCTGAAATATTTTCCAATATAAAACAAAAATAACAACACCTGACTGAGGAAGTGTGATGTCAAAAGAGATACAAAAAAGTTATGTTGACTGCTTTTCCAGCTACACCTTTATTCAGAGCATCTGGATAAAGAGGCAAGCAACTCTTTTAATCTTTTATTTTATGCTTTGACAATATCTTAGAGAACACTATACCAAAAAACAGAGTACAATCTATCATCCTTCAATAATGTCTACATTTCAATGAGGAATACTCTGAGAATCTTGTTCTTTGGTTGTAATTCATTTCTTAATGTAATGCTATCAACTTTACAGCAACTAATGGATTACACTCCAAGGCCCAGTGCCATTAGATGCATTTTAGAAAATTACTATTAAGTATGAGCTCCATTATGCTTATTTTAATTGATGGGGCTTCCATTAAATCATGAAAAAAAATAGATATTCTAAAGAAATTAGTGGCAATGATGTTTGTGTTTTTCAAAAGTTATAGTGTCATTAATTTTTAAATAACATTTTTTTAGTGTCTTGCATAAGAGACTCAATTTTATCCTTTGACCTTGATTTAACCACAAAGGATTGGGGCTAGAAGAGGTCATAGAGATGGTACAGGTAGTGAAAGTTTTAACAATTCACCCAAGACCAATAATCTAGGTGAGAGAGATCCAGAGTTAGAGCCCAGGTTTCCTGATTTCCAGAGCATGCTACATTTCCACACTACTACATGACCATTGCCTTGGTCTTCCTAATGCTTCTTTCCCCAGGCTTATTTATGTGAGGAGAATGAGCATATTATTGTCCCCTTCAGGTGAAAGTAGGACTGCATGATAACTTCAAAGTAGAACCCTTAAGGAAATAAACCCTAATAAACATACATGGCAGAATAGAAATATTTGTTGAACTCTCAGGCAAGAAGAGAAGTCCCTTTTTCTTTTTAGTGTCCTCTTTAAGAAACAAAATAAAAATATGCAAATTCTAAATGGAAAAAATGCTCTATTAGTGAGTCAGACTTTCAAAATAATGTGAGCAAAGGAAGTGACTGTCAATGCGTGGGTGAGGGTTTTTTTAGAAGTCACATGAAAAAAAAAATAGCCTCTGTATGTACAGTTCAGAAACTTTCTTCCCCCACTCTCTTCAAGGCTTCCTTGAATCTCCAGGCTACTTTGGACTAACAGATTCACTTTGCTTTCTGCCCTCTTGTTTCATACACCCCAAGATTTCACCCACGAACACTGTTGTTTTCTCTAAATTGTCCATGTACCAATACTTTGTGACTTTGCCATTGCTCTTTCATTGGCCTGAAATGCCATCTCACTCCTTTTTCTCCTCTTGATAAAATCTTAGGCATCTTGCAGACACCTGATTTAAAACCACCACCTCCTTGAGGCTTCACGCCTCTAAATTTATAATTAATAACTACTTGCCATAGTACTTTTGTTCCGTTGTTTACAGAAATCGATGCAGTACACCTTGTTCTTTAGAATGCTTGTTTGTCTTCCATTAGATTCAGATCTTGTTGAGGCCTAGAAAAAAATATTTCATATGTATAGGTACCGAGGATATGGTAAGTAGCAGGAATCCCAGAGTAAACACAAAATAAGCCTTTGGCTTTCAGAAGCCATCTTATTTCTAGCATGAAACCTTAGATGGTATTCCCCTATCAGAAAGCTGACTGACACAAGATTTGGGTGCAAATTGTTTATTTGTAAGTGAGGAGTGAGGAAGTAAGATGTAAAGAAAGTAAAGCAGAAAAGGGTACAATATGAAGAGTCAGTTTCTGCTGTGGGCAACTGGGGCCCAGTCCTCCTGAGTGAGGACCCTCTGCAATTTCATGTAGAACATGCCTCAGATCACACTGAAATGAGGAAGCAAGAGCATGAATCCCTCTGCCTTCCTGGTTTGAGGGTTGGTCCTGGGAGTGGGGACAGCAGGAAGTAATTAGAAGTCGCTTTTGTCCTCCTCCGTATTCAGGTCAAAAATACTCCTCCAAGTCACCCGAGAAAGCCCAAGACAGAGCCCCAGCTGCTGGCAGATGCTGTAACTACCCATCAGTTGAGGTGACCTTCAGGGAGAACCAAGAGGACAGAAGCAGAGCAGAAGCAGCCTCAGCTGCAAGGCCTTACACCATTACTGTTGAGTTTAATGAAGTTGCTGAGTTTAAACAAACCTAGTTGCTACTCTTAACAAAATGTAAATGCTGAGAAATATTGAGTTTACCCTTTTCTAAAGAAACTAAAGGGTTTCTTAGTATATTTTTCTTACTAAATGCTCTAGGTAGATTGATAGATAGATACATAGATAGACAGAAATATCGGATTTGAATTTTTTTGTGAAATACTGAGGTTAAAAAAAAAAAAAAAAAAGTTTAGTTCCATAAGTAATTTGGGTTGTTCCTGATGAAGAACCTAAACATTTACCTCATCTACTGATGTATGTATGAGCAATTAAAACCTGCCCTTCAATTATGTTCAGTGTTTTAGGATGAATAGATTTTCACTGGTTTTAAAAGAACACTTTTAAGATGTTTGAGTAATATTTTTTTTACTCATTATCACCTTAAAAATAAACTTATAAATTCACATTCTAGATCCTAGAGGCTAAAAAAATAATGTAGTTATTTAAATAATTTGGCTAATTTTATGTGTTTGTGTTCTAGAACACTCTGCTCCAATTTATATGTAAAATTATTTTATTTACTCTGTACTTCCACAAAATAGTATAAAATTCATATGTATTACAAATATATTGGAAACAGAATGTATACACACATATAGAAGAACATTCATTAAGTAAAATATATTTAATCAAAAAATAATCACTGAACATCTACCATAGTACAGTGATAGATCTATATTCAAACAAATATTTATTTTAAAAAGTGTCTTTACACCATCAAATGGTTAACTATTACACCATTTATTACATATGTATATATAAGAATATATAAATAATGCATACATAGCTATATACTCTTTCTTCACACATACATATAAATATATAGAGGAGGTGGAGGGGAGAAGAGAAGGGCATAGATACTGTGAAAGAGAGAGAGATACAGTATATGCCAAAATAAATTTAAATTGAATACTTTAAAATTACTTTTATTTTATTATTTTTTTCTGGAGGAAACCTATACTGTTGTAATTATTTCAGGAAGATAAATTGTACTTTAAGAAATGCTTGGGCTGGGGATGTAGCTCAAGCGGTAGCGCGCTCGCCTGGCATGCGTGCGGCCCGGGTTCGATCCTCAGCACCACATACAAACAAAGATGTTGTGTCCACCGAAAACTAAAAAATAAATATTAAAAAATTCTCTCTCTCTCTCTCTCTCTCTCTCTCTCTCTCTCCCTCCTCTCTCTCTTTAAAAAAAAAAAGAAAGAAATGCTTGCTTACTTTTTCATCACAGTAATAAATTTTTTTGGTAATTCTTTAAATGAAAATATCATATGTGCACATTATGTTGGTGTAACTTTAACACACAAAAGAAATACAAAAAGCAAAATAACTGCTTCTTAATATCATAATAAGTTTAAGCTCAGTTATTCAGCAAGTATTTATTCAATGTTTATTCTATGACTATTTTAAGCTCTGGGAATACAGCAGTTAACAGAAGTGATCCCTTGCTTCATAAGCTTTCACCCCACTCTCATATGATGTGGAGGAATCAGTCTTTCAGTTTTCTTTATTATCTTTATCATAAGCTCTTAATACTGTGATTATTATATCTTGCAATCAGACTATATCCTATACTCCATGGACTGTTCATCGGTATTGATCAAGTATTTTAAGTTTTGAGAAGAAAAAATAATTTATTCCATTTCATATTTTATTAACTACACATGGTAATACAGATCAACAACTGTGGATCAGATGCATTATTAGAAGTCCTGAGTTGGTTTTCATAGAGCTTATATTATGAACCTTGGAAGTAAACAGCAACCAGTATAAAAAGTGGATGTTAAAAGTTATTCCTATGTGGTTGATTTATTTTACAAATACATTTATAATCTTTAGAAAGTCATTACTAATGATTCCACTTGCATAACACATAATTATAAGGAAGGCTTATGGCTCCAACACTATTACAGTAACCAGAAAAAATGTCCATCCACAGGGCTAAGAACTAGGAATTAGCTTTGATTTGAGTAAGGATAATCATACTACCAACATCTAATAATAATACACCCAGAAATAATACAGGCCAAACTTACAGCTTACTCCTCCTTAAAATGGATCCGCTAACTTAAAACAAAAACACTGACATTGTCAGGTACTGACACAGTAAGCCCCCCAACAATGGGGCATTATTTTCCCGTTTAACTGATGAAGGAACTGAAACCAAGTGATGTGAAGTGACTTGTCAAAAACCATAAAGCAAGAAGTATTCAGAATGTGCATTTTGAATCACTATGTCATTTGTCCCCAAACTCACTCATCCCTATTCAGACTACCAGTCCCACTAAGTCAGGCCTAGAAGTCAAAGAATAAAGTCTGGAGCACAGTGTATAATTCAACTCACTGAAGCCATGCATATAAACTTTTCTTCAATATATTAGGATATAAAATAGGGTAGAGCTATTTCCTTGGCCTTATGCTTAAACTTTCCTTCAATTCAACTTTAAAAAAAAAGAAATGAGACAGGAAGCACAATTATAATTAAACTCTTGCCCCTCTCCTCAGCATACACCCACAGGACTTAAAATCAGCATACTATAGTGACAAAGCCACATCAATGTATACAGCAGCTCAATTCATAATAGCCAAACCATGGAACCAATCTAGGTGCCCTTCAACAGATGAATGGATAAAGAAAATGTGGTACATGTACATAACAGAATAGTACTTAGCCTTAAAGAAGAATGAAATTATGGCACTTACTAGTAAATGGATGGAACTGGAGGCTATCATGCTAAGCAAAATAAGCCAATCCCAGGGGCTGGGGTTGTTTCTCAGCGGTAGAGAGCTTGCCTACCATGTGTGACACACTCAGCACCACATAAAAGTAAATAAACAAATAAAGGTGTTGTGTCCATCTACAACTAAAAAAAAGTTTTAAAAAATATATAAAATAAACCAATCCCAAAAAACCAAAGGCCAAATGTTCTCTCTGATATTCAGACGCTGAATAAGCAGGGGTGGAGGGTAGGGTGCGGGGAAAAGTTCACTGAATTAGACAAAAGGGAATGAGGGAAGGGAGAGGGTGTGGGAATGGGAAAGATAATAAAAATGAATCACACATAACTTTCCTATGTTCTTATGTGAATACACAACTAGTGTAACTCCACATCATATACAACCACAAAAATAGGAAGTTATACTCCAGGTATGTAGGATATGACAAAATATATTCTACTGCCATATATAATCAAAAAGAACAAATAACCATTTTTTTAAAAAAGTAAACATTTTGTCATTTTTTATTATTATTGTACTTGAAGAAAAATGACTTTCTAATAATCTCTTAAATTATGAGACTATCTCTACCACCACCACCCCCTCTCCCTGCCACACTCACACACCAAAATCTACTCTATGACCAATGGGCTAAAATCAGAAAGAAAATAAGACAGGCATAATGGTACACATGTATAATCCAAGCAACTAAGGAAGCTGAGAAAGGAGGATCACAAGTTAAACGTCAGCCTGAGCAACTCAATGAGACCCTGTCTCAAATTACCAAAAAAAAAAAAAAAAGTTTTTAAAAAGGTCTGAGGTGCTCAGTGTTAGAGCACCCAGGGTTCAATCTACAGTACCACAAAGAAAAGAGAGAGAAGGTCAAGGAGGAAGAAAAGAAGCAGAAGGAGAAGGAGAAAAAGAACTATAAACCAGGCTTGTTGGATCTTAAACCAAATGTAACTGAGTGTAACTAGAGTCTCCCAAATTCCACTCCTCCCCTTACTGACAATCTCATACTTTCTCCCTGAGTCCAGCTACAATTTAAGAACAATTTGCCCACTAAGAAGTTCAGCAAGACAGGACACATAAAACAAAAGTAGGGCTGAGGTTGTGGCCCAGTGATCAAGCACTTGCCTAGCATGTGTGAGGCACTGGGTTCAATCCTCAGTACCACATAATATAAATAAATAAAATAAAGGTATTGTGTTCATCTACAACTAAATATATATATATATATATATATATATATATATATTTTTTTTTTTTTTTTAAAGGCAAGGGGCTACTTTTCCCACCATCAGTGCCTTTCACAGGTAATTCTAATACAAAACGAGTATTTGGGGTGGTTTATACTAAAAATGATTTTCTTAAATTGAATGAAATGTGGACAAGTAAACAGAAATAGTTCTTAATTTTTTATATTCTTTGGTAATTAAATGATGGGGGAAAGCTGAAGTTTGGACTTGACAAGTGGAGATGTAAATGAAAAATTGAAAGACTTTGCCATGATATACATTCAAGACAGTACTTTTGAAATCCATATGACTTATTTTGTAAGTAGACCTTCATGGAGGTATTTCAAAATGGGTGAGATTCATTTAAATCATTTTCTCCTCCCAAAGAACATGAACCCCACAGACATGGACTAAACTAACCTGTTTTTCAATATCAGTATCTGCTGGGAAGCCAGCCAACTGAGAAGAAACAACAACTGTCCAATGTGATAGAAACAAAATCACATGTAGTATAGTCGGGCAAAATGCAGTTGAGGAAGGTCACGTTGATCTCAGTCTGAAGTAGGCTGCATTTGTTTGAATACTCCGTATCAAAATCAACCTTTGACTAACAGTGGGGAAGAGAAAAGGATGATGAAATATGTGTCTGGAAAATGGCCCAACTTTAGATTGTTCAGTGAGTCCTTTGGAGGTGTGGTCTGACTGAATGCCAAAAACAATAAGGAGAATCTCTGGCAAATATTTTACCATCCTATACTTACAGGTTGGGGTATGATGGGACTGTGTTAGGGTTAGCCTGGGGGTAGAAAGTTTCCTTTTTAAAAAAGTAAGTATGGGAGAAATAATGCCAGTACCTAAAGTTCTAGACTTAAGGCAAGAGAAACCACACTTTCATCTCCACTTTCTACAAATGGGACCTAACAATATATCTGGATGGAAGCTTTGAATAGAGCTCTCAAGGATCCTTAACCTTCTGGAAAACCTAGAGATAACAGTTATAGGAATCTAAACTCTAAAAATTTGGGAGTGCAACCATTAACAACAACAACAAATTATCTACCTTTATTTTTTAGAAAGGTGTTGTCTGAAAGAAGAGAGGGTGTATGATCTACTATGATCTTTCTACTATGATCTTGCTACTTAGAACTCAAGATCTTTTAAATTCTAATATTAGAATTATTCTCCCACTCTAATGCATGAATTTTGTACTTATGATAATATAAATGAAATGAATTGTTGTCTAAATCATGTTATTTAAAGAGAATTAGAAAGGCCCCTCAAAATTTCTCCTGTAATCTAATACTCTGTTATTATAGCAGCATCCCTTGGTTCTAACAGTTAAAACACACTTAATATTCCAGGGAGGGTCACCTCATCAGGCTGTCATATGGCATAACCGTTAATTGATTATATATACACCAGTTTGCATTCCACAGTAGCAACTAACTGAGAGGAAACCTGAATGGGGGTAATGTACAGGTAAGTTTTAATTAGAAAGGAAAGTAAGAAAGTTGGACCCCCACTAGGAAGGTCAGATTAGGCTGGCTGTTGTGTCATCAAAGTTCTCTGGTAGCCTGGAGAATCAAGTACAAATTGATTACTTTTAAGAGAAGAGAACAAGGAAAAGGAAAGGAAGGTACCAATTTTAAACTTACCTAACTGGATTAGTGTGCCTCTGGAAAGACTAACCCCAAAATTAAGGGCAGAAAATCTAATTGCCTTAAAATATATTTCTAGCCAACAAATTTATATTAATCTCACCCTTAGCTTTACCAATATTATTATTATATTCCAGTTAATTGATTAAAAAAAAGACCTTACAGAGTATTTAACTCAAAGTATTCAATCAGTTTGTATGGAAACTGAGACCCAGAAATGTTAAGCAATGTACCCAAAGTTACCTAACAAGTTAGCTGCAAAATCTCCTCCAGACAACTAGGTCAGCTTTCTTCTTGTTATTCTAAGCCAGTGTTTGCCAATCTTCAGTTATTTCCATTTCCTCTTCACTTTTTGCCTTATTTTAGCATGATAAGTTATGTGATTTTTTGAAACTGACTTTTTTCACTTAACATTAATATCAAGAAAAAAACTTTTAACACCACAAATACAAAACCAAAAGTATGTACTATAAATAGAAAGTAACAGGAAATAGAAATACAATAAAGTAAAAACAATAAAACATAGTTTAGGTTGAGTATCTGAATCCAATAATCTGAAATCTGAAGTGCTCCAAAATGCCAAACATTTTGAGTTCTGACATAATGCCACCAGTGGAAAACTTCACACCTGATTTCATGTTCTGGGTCCCAGTCAAAACACACGTGCCCGAGACACAGTTTATTCAGCATCCCTAAGGGAGAAAAGACCCTTCCACTCCCTGTCAGGTGTTATACATCTTTTTCCTGCATGAGCAGATTCTCCCACTCTAATGCATGCAAACACATATGTGTTTCCTCTCCCTCTCCCCTTCCCTCACTCTCTTTTTCTCTGAAATCCAAAACCCTTTTGATCCCAAGCATTTCAGCTAAGGGATAATCAATCTGTAGTATATTTTAGGCAGTATCTTACCTAATGAAGACTATTAGAAGTCTGCTGTAGCTGGTTAAAATGAAGAATAAGAGAAATGTACATACAGGTTAACACAAACCAAGACATTCTCCCTGATATAATCACAAGGTTTGAAAGTTGTTTGCAGAAGAAATAACTTTGTTTTTAAGTGATTTGGTAGGAATTAATGCTATATCCATGCACATCTTGGGATCATTCACTGTGTCTCCAAATATCATCTTGGGTATTACTGGTGGTGCACATCTCATTTTTCTGGAAAACACTGCTCAGTAGTATCATCTTGGATTGATAAAGTGAGTCATATACTTTATTAGTGTTTATATTTAAATTTCTGTTAAAATGTTTTTTGCTTTAAATTCTTTGGGATACTACTGATTGAATTTCAAGTCCAAAAACTCAGATTTTTTCATCTGAATGATTTAGTGTTGACTTAAAAGTTTCATAATTACACCCTAGAAGGATTTAGAATTCATAGCTATGTTGAGGAGTCAAAGCTGGCTTGTGATTGTCTGTATTTTTAGTTAAGAATAGGATTATACCTTAATTGATTTGTGTCACTCAAAGTACCTAGCATGGGGAGCCCTGGTCCAGGGTCAGTGTTATAGCAGGATCATGGCTACTTAAAAAGCCATGGTCTGATTCAGAAAAATCTCCCACTCAGTGCTTTCAGGATTTGGACTCTGTTGAGCTCCTTCTGCCATAGCTAGGAGCAGTACCAAATGTTAGATGATGAAATATAGTAAAAATATGTCTCAACAATTGAAAAACCTGAATGCACAAAAATATCTCTTATGGAAAAATAATTGTTGCAAATAGAGGACATTTTGTTTTAGTGACTTGCAAGATACCAAATTATTTAACATTGTGCATTAGAGACTTGCTGTGGTCTGAATGTACCTCCCAATATTAATATGTTGGAAATTTATCCTCCATTCTACCAAGATTAGAAGAGAGAATCTTTGGGGTAGTGTTTAGGTCATGAGGATTGTGCCCTTACTATGGATGAATGTACAAGTGGACTTGCTGGAGAGTGTTCATTACTCTTTTGTCTTTCTACCTTCTGCCATGTGAGCAAGAAGAGCTGCACCAGATGCCAGTACCGTGATTTCAGACATCCCAGCCTCCAGAATTGTGAGAAATAAATTTTGTTCTCTACAGATAATTCAGTCCTGGGGCATGGTTATGGTAGCAAAAAATGGACTAAGACACGCTCTAGTAGAACTCTTGACCAGTTACTAAATTCTACAAATAAGGTCTTCTGTTCAACTTATGATAGAGCCAGTACCAGAAGCCATCACCTCCCAACTATAGAGCAAACACCCACTCACTTTTTCCCAACTGATTCCTGCCTTCTACCCTTGTGGATTAGTGAATTATAAAAAAGTAAAATCTTTGTCTCCCTGCAAAAAACAGTAGCATGGTAAATAAAGCATATTTAAGCCTGATTATACAATAGAGAATGTTTACCTTGGAGTCAAAAACTCAAGTTTGGATACTTAATTAGCACAACTACTTAATAGCTATGAGAGAAATCACTCAACATATCATGTTTTCTCTCTATGAAATGAAGGATAATTATATTTTACTCATGGATTGTTATGAGAATTAACATTTCAGGTTAGTTGGACCAATTAAATATTGGTTTAATTAATTTGTTTGTTCAGTATTAAAATTTCATGATTCCCCAAAGTATTTTCATTTTTATTTTCTCCCACAATAGTGTAAATAGTTCTTCCATGCTTCTGCTCTAAAAAGTACTTTATAAAAATTAAGCATATAAACAGACTTTAATATTTTGTATTTAAAAGAATAGAGAGAACTACTGAAGACCCATTTTTCAAAGTATTCTAAATGTTAACATTCATCTGATACTGAATCTTATGACTACTTATTTTTTCAAATATAATTTTCAAAATTATTTTTTCTTGAGCTTTCATAGAACTTATGAGCAATAAACCAATACCAAGGCTATGCAAAAGTAGATAATATTTTTAAATACCATTAAATAAGAACACACTATACAATGAAATTGCTGAATTTATTCTTATAAGTTATATAAATCTTAGCAATATTTTCAAAAATATATATTAAAGGATCAAACATGATTCTTAGCATAGTTGTTAGTTGTGAAATAAAGGAACATTTTGGCATGCCATGAATGTTAAAAAAAAAAAAAATAAATGTCTCTATCTCCAAAGAATAAAGAACATGTAACCAAGTATAGCATTAAAACTCAGTAAAAATTTAATTTCATATATTAAATTATATTCAAGTTGTCTTTCCTGATATCTCATATTCACTCTGCAAGATGTTTCTTAAAATTGGTAATAAAATTGTGTCGCCATCCTATAACACCTTAAAATGGAACCCCTGTAAAAATTAAGAAATCTGCCAAGGACTCCTTTCCCTGTGTAAATGATTCTTTCTAAACAACTGTACTTACCAAAATCTGATTTTAATTTTCTCTTTGCACCAAATCTGCTGTTTAAACCAACTGTTTTGTGTTTGTCTTAGTTCCAAAGTTGAATAAATATAGCTGCTATGCATAAATGTCTAGAGGAGTGTTTCTCAAAGTGTGCTATCCTGATTACTTTTTATTAGAATCAGCTGGAATGGTTGTTAACAAAGTCGTTTTCTGGGTTCCACCACTTGGCTCCTGTGGTGGATAGAATAATGACCCCTTAAAGATGTCCACAGCCTAATCCAAAAATCCATTGACTGTTATATGTTACCTAACAAATGAGAATTAAAGTTGCAGATGGAACAAAAGTTACTAGGCGCTGAACTTAAAAGATGGAGATTATTCAGGTAACAGGGTTTGTAAAGGTAGATGGAATAAAAAACACAAAAGGAGAATCGATCAGAGGAAAATGTGACTATGTAAGACAAACACAGAAATGCAGTGTGTCTGGCTTTAAAAATAAGGGGGAGATTCTGAAGTGGGGAGGAAACCAGATTCTCCTCTAGAACCTCTAGAATGGAACTGATTTTAACCAAATGAAAACTGTTTGGACTTCTATCTGTACTGACAGAAATGTAAGATAATAAATTTTTGTTGTTTAAGTCACTACGTTATAGTAATTTATTACAACAGCAATAGGAAACTAAACTACATGCCCAATCAAAATTTCTGGATTTGAGATTTGGGAATTCTTCTTACTATAAGTCTCCAGTTGATTTCTCCCAGCCACTGGTCTTGAGTTCTTGGGGTTTTTTTTTAGTTTTTGTTTGAAGTAAATATTACATTTTTATTATCAAACACAGTTATAGTATGAATTAGGATATAAATTATAATTTGAATATTTTAAAATGAATACAAAATAATTAGTTGTTTTCATCTTTGCCCCAGGATACTTTGCCAGATCTTCCGTTTTTCCTTATGTTGTTTCATCAACTTACTAGTAAATCATACCTACTTTGAGATATATCATAGTCTATACTGAAGGAAGCTCTGCATCTTGCTGGTGAATTAATATGTGAAGAACAGAAATCTGGGGGGATGATATTAGCCCATAGGAGGCAGTTCAATTTTAGTCTGTCTTAGTACTATAAATTCTCTTGTGGAAACAAGCTGGAATTCAGTGATTGTATCTGTGCAACAGCTATTCAAGTGAATCCCATGCTGCCGAGAGTCAGCCTCACATAGCAGTTGTAGTGAGAGGTTAGTAATATGAAGTCAAAAGGATGTTCTGTCTGCTATAATCCATGCTCAGAAAGCTGATTTCACTGGGATAAGCCACATCAGGACCTGGAGCACGAAGACAAGTGTCGGAATACCCCAGAGAAGCTTCAACAGATATCATGAACACATTTTTCCTTGCTCACTGGGCTGTTTTTACTGGATTACGGCTTTTTCCTGGAGTGCCCATTGTAAGGGTGATGGCTTTGAGCCTAGAACATTAATAAAGTGATATCTGATTCAGTCCATCAAAGGGTTGGGCCTTTGTTTAATCCATTCTTAAACATACTGACCTCTTGAAGAAGTATATAATGACTAAAACTGAGTTCCTGTCTTAAAAATTAAAGATATTTTTAAAGAATGGTGAATTTTCCTACCTTTACCATATAGCAAAACAGAGGGAAAAGAGTAATCAGACTTCTGTTAGAAAGACCTACAAACTTAAAGAAATTAAAAATAAATAAGTCAACAAACTTGTCACCAGCACTGCAAAAAGGCAAAGTAAATAAAAATTGATAAACTTGTTCAGTAATATATACTGAGCACTACTTACTGGGATTATTAAATATTTTTTAAGACTAAGGTATCATAAATTCTCTGTTCAAGTGCTATAGAATTTAAAGGACAGAAAATTAACATTAGCTGGAGGAGATCAATAGCATTTGGAATAAACAAATTTTCTATAATAAATGGGATTAGACACATATGAACTATTGGAGAAGAAAATATTTATAAATGTAAAACTACAATGTTAAGAACTGAAATGATTCCTTGTGAAGGACTATTGACTTAATTAATATGTGCAGGGGTGCTGTGAGGTTTTGAGAAGACAGTGGGCTGTATTAGGGAATTTGGAGAAATAAAGGTGACTGGTTAGTGTGGACATGGATTCTAGAAAGCTTTATAAGCCCAAAATTTTGGCTTAAATTGTGCACACATTGTTATTGAATGGAATATTTTTGGTTGTTTCTAAGCATATTTACCTGATAAAAGTGGTAATTAAGGAAAATTGATTGGTTGGTGCTATGTACAATAAATAAGGCCCTAAGCCAAGTGACCACTCAGTAAAGAGGCTTTAGAGTAATTTGTGCTTGCAGTGTCTAAGGCTAGGTTTAAAGATTTAAAATAAAAAAGGATAGATATTAGACCAGAGGTGAAGAAATTGGCATGAATTTCTCTTTAACTTCATATAGATACCAATAGAAATATTTGTAGATATGTTTATATATACATATGAATATACATACATATATTTCCTTGTATTGTCAGTTGAGAGGGCCTACATGGAACTACCTCACAGTGGCATTGCATCCCAGCAGAATGCTTGGAGAAATGCTTGATTCTATGACTGTGGCAGAATGGTAAGCAGAATAACAGTCCCCAGTGATGTTCACATTATAATTCCTAGGATTTCCAAATACATTATGTAAAATGGCAAAGGGAAATTCAGGTAGCAGAAGAATTTAAGGTTGCTAATTAACTGACTCTAATAAGGGCAGATTGCTATGGCTTTAACAGATGAGCCCAATGTAACCATAAGAGTCCTTAAATGTAGAAGAGAGAAACAGGAAAAGAGAACCAGAGAGATGTTGTTAGCATGGCAAGGAACTGACCCAACATTGTTGGTTTTGAAAATGAAAGCACTGGGGCTAAGAGACAGGAATATTAAAAATCTCTAAAAGATAGAGAAGATAAAAAAAATTCTCCCCTGGAGCCTCCAGAAGAAATGCAGCCTTTCATATATCTCAATTTTTAGCCTACTTAGAATTTTGAAATTCCAACTTCTAGAATGATAAAACTTTTAAAAGCTGTGCTGTTTTAAACCACCAATTTTGTGGTAAATTGTTGTAGTAGCAATAGAAAATTAATACATACAATATATACAAGATGACCCCAGAGTATCTTATAGAGCCAGAATATAATGAAGTGCTTTTTTTTTTTTTGATATAACAAATTTAATATTAGAATGTAAAATAAAATATTTTTAAACCAGTGGAAAGATATATTTCATGGTACAATGGTCATTTAAAATCAAAACAGTAAGTTTTCTTTTTTCCTTGGTAAAAATTTTTTGAAGCAGTATTTTCTATGTTTTCTACAGTTAACATGCATTATATTTGTGCCCATAAAAAATAAGATAAATGTTAATAAAGATGAAAAATATAAAACAGGCTGGATGCAGTGACACATATCTGTTAATTCCAGTGATGTTAGAGGTTGAGGCAGGAAGATAATAAGTTCAAGTTCTAGGCCAGCCTTAGCAACAAAGTGAGGTCCTTTCTCAAAATAAAACATAAACATGGCTGGAATAGCTCAGTGGTTCAGTGTTCCTGGGTTCAATCCTCTTTACCACACATACACACACACACACACACACACACACACACACACCACACACCTGTATAAACAGATAACTGAATTGAGAATAAAATCATGTCATCAGAGAATCATCATGGTGGTTTGTATTTAAATGTATAAATTCCTATATTTTGTCCACTAATCACTTTTATAAAGAATGACATTGAAAGCCAGGTTTGGTGGCCCATGCCTGTAATCCCAGCGGCTCCAGAGACTGAGACAGGAGAATGGCGAATTCAAAGCCAGCCTCAGCAATGGGAAGGCACTAAGCAATTCAGTGAGACCCTGTCTCTAAATAAAATACAATATAGGGCTGGGGATATTGTTCAGTGGTTGAGTATCACTGAGTTCATACCTCAGTACCATAAAAAAAAAGAAAAAGAATGACATAGTATATATAGAATCACATTCTATTTTTTAAAAAAATGTATTTTCCCCAAATTGATTGACTATAGAATTCTCTTTAGATACATTCTGTATCTTTTTTTTTCCTTACATAGTTTTGTAATTGTGCTACATGCATTTGAAAATTTGAGATATCTGGGACAAATACTTATGTACACAGGATTTTTAAGTGTATTGATAATGCTCTATAGACAAGTTGCTTATTTTATATTTGTATTGCAAAAATAATTAATGAAGTGCTTTTTAAAAAAGAAGAAAAACCCTAACAATAAAATACTCAAAGGAACAGGAGCTGAGGAAAGAGCTCCCAAATGATAAAGCTGGAACAATTTGAGCAATAAAATAAATAGTATAATGTCATACTGATATAATAGATGATTGAATAAATAGATAGAGAAAAGCAGAAAAACTATGTAGAATTTCAAGTAATTTGTGAATAGCCTATGTCCTCAAGGAGGGGAACATAACTTCTCACTCCTTGGGTGGGAGGGGGCTGCATTTAGTGACTTCCTTTTCAAGAATGTAGTATGGAACAGGGGAAAGAGAATGATTTCTACAGTGGAGAAACTTGACAAACACCTCCTCTACTGGGTAATCAAGGTTTACATCAACATGATATCATGTTGACAACATGTTCTCTTGACTTGACGTGATGAGATTGACACTTTGTCTCCATAGTCTTACTCCAAAAAACTCCTAGCTGTAGTCTGATGATAAGAAAAACTTTATACAAGCTGCAATCAAAGAGCATTCTGCAAAATACATGACTAGTACTTCTCAAAACTGTGAGGGTAATCTATAATATGGAAAATCTGAGAAGCTGTCATAGCCAAAAAAGCCTAAGAAGACAAGTGTTTTGAGAACTCCCAGCTAAATTGGGGTTCCAGTACCAGAACAGCTTGCGACCCAGCCCTAATAGGAAAGATGGGTAGATGGACATGAGTGTTTACAATGCATCTTCCATGGGACTCTCAACAACACCTAGCTGGTCTGACCTCTAACCAAGGCATTCCTCACATAGAAAATGTGTTTATAGTGTCAGATGCACTTATGGTTCTTGACGGATTTCATGATTAATTTATACCTGCTCAGGCACTGGGAGCTCAAACTTGATTTCTCTTCATCTTTCTGGGGAAAATCCAGCTTGTGATAGTTCCTAGTTCTTCAGATGGTAGGCACAAATGCAATACACTATGACAACAGGAAACAAGTTCAATGATGTTTACATACAGATCCTGGGCAAGCAGAGTGGAATGAGTTAGGAGGTGCTTTGGTTTGAATGTGTCCTTCAAAATTTCATGTGTTAGAAATTTAATCCTCATACAGCAGTATTAATGAGTATTAATTTAGGAAGTGAGAACTAATGCAGTTATTGAGGAAGAGGGTTAGTTATCTTAAGAGTAGGCTCTTGGTAAAAAGATACTTGCCCTTTCTCTCTCTCTCTTTCTCTCCCTCCCTGTCCCTCTCCCTCTTCTCTCTCTTCTCTCTCCCCTCCCTCCCTCCCTCATATTTTCTCACCATGTGATGACTTACATGTTGTAATACAACAAGAATGCCTTTATCAGATGTGGCCCCTCAGTCTTGGACTTTGCAAATTAACTGCTATTGTTTATAAATACACAGTCTGTGGTATTCTATTATAACAGCACAAAACAGACTAAGACAGGAAGGCAGTCCTCTGTCTTAGGTCACTTGAGAAAAGAATGAGGAGCCAGACAGAGAGAAACAGAGAGATCTGCAGGCCACTGCCTTTATTGGATCCAAAGTGTTATCCAAACACGTTTCCCCTGGGGAGTTTTAATTGGCAAGTTTAAACCATCAGTCATGAGTTTCAGGTTGTCACTGTAGGGTAGCTGCAGAGTCCTAGCAGGTAGAAGGTTACCAAGGCCAGTCAAGTAGGCTGTATCTAGGCTATCCCATAGAGAGATCATCACTAGGAGGAAGCTGAATAAGGCAGATATCTAAATCAACCACATTGAGGAACTAAGAGGAAGTGTGGAACCAGACACTGTGTCAAGGGTGACTGAACCCTGCTTCTGATACAAGAAAATCCAATATTCAAAATGGAGCTGAGGCAACATAAAAATATAAGAATTCACTACAACATTACAATTAAATGTAATGTGGCATCCTGGGTAGGGTTTTAAAACAGAAAAAAAAAAAAAAACCTTAGGTAAAAAATAAGGCAGTCTGAACAAGCATGCACTTTAGTTTTAAAAAAATGCATCAAGGGCTGGGGTTGTGGCTCAGTGGTAGAACACTTGCCTAGCATGTATGAGGCACTGGGTTTGATTCTCAGAACTGCATATAGATAAATGAATATAATAAATGCCCATCAACAATTAAAATACACATAAAAATAATGTTTAAACATGCATCAATATTGTGTCATTAGTTTACTAGATGTGCCATAATAATGTTAAGATGTTGATGTTGGAAAACTGGATGGAGGGCATTAAGGAATACTCTGAACAATCTTCGCGATTTTTATTTTTTTAGTTGTAGATGGACACAATACCTTTATTTTATTTTATTTTATTTTTATGTGGTGCTGAGGATCAAACCTACATGTGAGGTAAACACTCTACCACTGAGCTACAACCCCAGCCCTGCAATTTTATGTAAACTTAAAGTTCTTCTAAAATAAAAAGGTTATTTTTTAAATGACAGAGAATTTTCAGGGAAACATTTTATGGTAGATTTTAATGGAAGTTACACTAGTTTGGTTATTGATTGGATAAAGTAGATGAAAAAGTAATGACTCAGTCTTAGATCATGCCAAAGTTTTAGGCCCAAATAGTCAGGAAAATGAATTACAGTGACAAAGAGAAAAAATGAGAGAGGAAGCTTGCTGGTGATTGAGCAAATGATGAGTTTGGAACACACTAAATTTGAGACTAAAATAGATAATCCAAATGTAAATATACTTAGCAGCTGGAGATGAAAAACTTCATGTCGGGTGAAAATTTGGGACTAGAACTGTGGATGTAGATTTAATCAATAAACCAGTAAATGTATATGGAACAACTACTTACAGGGTCTTGTCTGGAGAAGGGAAAGGGAGTACATACTGAAGTGCAAATCAGGGCATTTGTCTATATAAAGATAACAACATAAAAGTGTGAACAGGCTTAAGTAAGACCTACCTAGGAGTTCATTAGAGAGAAGCACACGTATACACACTCAATATTTAAGAGGAATGAAATTACTGAGGAAGAGATGGTGTGTCCTCCCAAAATTCATATAATGATGGTTTAATTTCCAGGGTGGCTATGTGTGGAGATGGGGGCTCCAAGGAAGGTAATTAAGGTTAAATAAGGTCATAAGTACAGAACCATGATCTGATAAAACTGTTGTCCTTATAAAAAGAAATATCAAAAAGTTTGCTCTTTTCCCCAACTCCTTCCTCCAAGTCCATGCACCAAGAAAAAGTCCACATGAGGCTGTATCAAGAAGTTGGCTGCCCATAAGCCAGGCCAGGAACTTTCAACAGACACTGAGTTGGCCAGAATCTTGATCTTGCAGACTCCACACTGTGAGAAAATAAATTTCTGTTGTTTAAGCCACCCACCCTGTGGTATTTTGTTAGAGCAGTCTGAACTGACTAAGACAGATGATTACTAGGGTTAAAATGAGGAACTATGAATAGGAATAATGGTGAGAAGAAAATCAAAATCATGTAGTATGAAGTCAAGGAAAAAGTCTTCAATCATTTAATCATAAATATTTATTGAGAACTGATGTCAGATATTGTACCAGATCCCAAAAGTGAAGTGGTAAACAAGACACAACGTCCATCAACATAGAACCTATGTTCTGTGATGCATCATAAAGAAGAAACAGACAAGTAAGACAGACAGACATCATGAGAAGGGCTTCAAAGAGAGATGCAGTAAAAAGTAAATGTGTTCAGTGCAGTTGTGTCTTGAACAAAGAACTCTGTAAGGACATGGTCTTTAAGCTGAGACCTGAATGATGAAAATGAACCAACTATGCAAAATGCTGAGGTAAAATCTTTGTAGGCAAAGAGAACAGGAAGTGCAAATGCATGGCCTCAGAAAGCCCTTGAGAAAGAGAGGAGGAGATAACTGGATGGATATAGAATAAACAAGGGAGAATACAATGGACAAAAAGTGGCATGTAAAAATAGAGCCAGCCACACCACCCATAGTCTTGTAGGTCAGTGTAAGAAGTATGGATTTATTTGTAAGTTAATGAGAAGCCATTAAATTAATCTAAGTGCCAGGTGTGGTGCTACGTACCTATAATTCCAGAGACTCTGGAGACTGAGGCAGGAAGATCGCAAGTTTGAGGCTAGCTTCAGCAGCTTAGCGAGGCCCGGTCTCAAAAGAAAAAAGAAAAAGGACTGGGGATGTGGCTCAGTGGTTAAGCACTCCTGGGTTTGGTCCCTGGTACCAAAAACAAACAAATAAATAATCTAAGTAACAAGTGACATGTCCAATTTATGTTTCTAAACAATGATTACTGATTGATTTGGGAAAAAAAATGTTTTGGTAAAAGAGCAAGAGAAAAAGCAAGACGAGTTGGGAAGCTATTTCAAATAGTATAGAAAAAGATTGTTGTGGGTTAATTTAGGATGGTGGTATAAAGATGGGGTGTCAAATGAGATATTAGAGGAGAGTAGAAACAAATGAACTAGATGATCAATGAGATGGATGAATGATGCTGCCAAGTACTGAGATGGAGAACAGTAGCAAAAGACTAGTAAAGCAACTAAAAAAATTAGATTTGGACACTGGGTTAGCGTTAAGGTTTGGATGTGAGGTGTCCCCCAGTAGCTCACGTGTGAGACAATGCAAGAAGGTTCAGAGGAGAAATGATTGGGTTGTGAGAATCAACCCAATCAGTGAGTTAATCCCCTCATGGGGATTAACTGAGTAGTAACTAAAGTGGTAGGTTGTGGCTGGAGGAGGTGGGGATTGGGGCATGGCTTTGGGATATATATTTGTATCTGGCAAGTGGAGAATCAACTCTCTGCTTTCTGATCATGCATGATGTGAGCTGTTTCCCTCTGCCTCACTCTTCTTCAACGTTGTCCTGCCTCACCTTAAGCCCTGAGGAATGGAACTGGCCTTCTATGGACTAAGACCTCTGAAACCATGAGCCCTCAAATAAACCTTTCCTCCTCCATAGTTGTTCTGGTAGAATCTTTTAGTTACAGTAGCAAAAAAGCTGACTGAAACTGTTGGAAATTAGTGTTGAAAGCATTTGGCACCAACAAGGTACTAAATGAGATCAAGGGGAAAGTTGTGAGATAATTGGAAAAAGGGCTAGTTCTGTTTGGCATAGAGAAGGAGAAGCAAAAGTAAGGAAAGAAGAAAACCAGCAGAGGGTCGTGTGAGAGCATTGCTGTGTTTAATGCTATCAAGCCATCTAGTGAGGTCAAAACAGAGGAGTGGGGTTCAGCAATGAAGATTGTGGCAGACCTTGACAAAAGAAGTTTCAGTGCAAAGGTGGAAACAGAAACTAGATTAGAAAAGGATGAATAATTAATTGAAAGAAAGAAAGAGGTGATAGTGAGCATTGATAGCATGCTCAAGATACTTGTAAGATACTTGGAAAGGAGTAGGATGATATATGGAATAGAATTGATACAAGTATATACTTTAAAAAAAAACTTAGACATATTAGTTATGTTGATAGGTTTGATCCAGTAGAAAGAGTGAGAGTGTTGGTAGAGGAGAGATAAGTCCTAGTTCATGAACAAACAAGAGGGATTAAATCCAGAGAAAAGTAAACCGATCTGCATTTGATAGGGGCAGGGATATGTCTTTCATTGAAAGGAGGAGGGCACAGGTTCTATTTGGTTAGATTTAGTGGGCGAAGATAAGGGAGTTTACTTTGATGCCTTCTATTTTCTCAGTTATGTTCAAAGAAGGCTGTGTAGGGTGAATAGGTGATTTCAAGCAGTCATCTGAGAGAGTGAAAAGCAAATTTACTAGGAAAACATACGAGAGTGCTAGGAAGTACTGAATGGCTGGTTGAGGGTTTTGTTGTCAATTTCAAGTGTTACCAGTCAGCCTAGTTTTTTCACAAATGTTCAGTTACTGAAGTACAGACAAGGTAGAGGGGTCAGTAGTTTAGAGGTTAAAAAGGTTCAGCAAGTGGAAGACTAAGAAAGGTGAATTAGAAGAGTAGGGAGCGATGGTCATAAAATAGGACACCTAAAGATTAAGGAGGTGATTTCATTAGTAGTGATAAGTTTCAGCGCTCATGTGAATAAGTGGCAAAGGTGGATTTGAGGAAGACAGTGAAAGCAGAGATATCAATCAATAGAGAGGCTAAAGTTTAGGGTATTTTATCCACACGGTTCTTGCAATCTCTAAGAACAATGACAGGATTGAAGATGCTGTCTTTGAAAGGAATCACCACCCAGGAGGGGCAGTAAAACTTAATTGGCACACAGAGCACCTGTTCAATTGAGATTTTTTTGTATTTGTTTCCTAAATCACATAGTCTTATTAACCAGGGATTCCAAGCACATACTATTTATTTATTTATCACCAACATGGTATTCTAAAGGTATGTTTATCATAAAATAAATTTTAAGTGATAAAACATACTAATAAAATAAATTATATTTAAGATAATTTTATTTATTAATACTGTTACTTTTTATCATTTTTAAAAAATAATTTTTAGTTGTAGATGAACACAATAATTTTATTTCTATTTATTTATTTTTATGTGATGCTGAGGATCAAACCTGATGCCTCACGTGTGCGAGGCAAGCGCTCTACCACTGAGCTACAACCCCAGCCCCTGTTGTTTTTATTATTTTTTTTTTATTTTTGGGGTACCGGAGATTGAACTCAGGGGCACTCAAGCACTAAGCCACATCCCCAGCCCTATTTTGTATTTTATTTAGAGACAGGGTCTCACTGAGTTGCTTAGCACCTTGCTTTTGCTGAGGCTGGCTTTGAACTCACAATCCTCCTGCCTCAGCCTCCAGAGTCACTGGGATTACAGGTGTGCACCACTGAGCTTGGCAATACTATTATTTTTCTCTTACTAGAGAATCATTAATCATTTTACGATTGAAAATACTTTATTGATTTTACTTTTTAAGGCCCTAATTTAAACAAAAAGTGATTTGAAGATCTGGTACCAAGTTCAGTTTATATCAGTACAAAATTTCTAGATGAGAAAGAAACCTCACAAAACTATTTATATAAATGAAAGAAATACACAACTGTATTTATTAAATTCCATGCTCATTTTCAATTTCATTTACCAAGTTTACAAAGGTTTTTCATAAAGATTTTATCTACTGTAGTAAATTTTAGTTTGCCCTGATGCTACTCTGCTTTCCTATAAACCAATCAAATGATATAACATTTTTATGTAAAAAAATGAATTTAAAACTCTTTGAAATTCTTTATTTGGAAATATTTAGAATCAGGAAACTCTGTTTAGCATGCAGATAAGAATTTTTATAAGACTTGTGCTCAATTATTTTCAACTAGCTCACATAAAGATGGAAAAATTTTCAGTTTATATTCAAAATTCCCTGCCCATACCACAAATTTCTTTCAAAAAGAAGTTACTTCTCACTTAGTGTACCCTGTGATTTTTTTTTTTTATCTTTAAGGGAAAGACTAAACATGAGACATTTTTTGTTTTCCTAAAAGGCTGCTAGGTAAAAAACATGCATCCAACAATTGCTTTTTTTCCCATTTTTAATAAAGGAAAATTATTTGTTCACCTTGCCCTCACCAGGCTCTAGGGACTTTGTGCACTTATCCCATTAGCATTGCCATATCATACATTTGGATGTACTGGGAAGTGAAAATCTTCTGTTGCCCCCACCCCAAGAGATTATAATGTGCGTGGTCTGGTTTGGCCTGGGTGCCTAGTTTTTGAAAGTGTTCTACCACACGCAGGAACAAACCAACTGCAGCTCTCTTCCAGCTCTCAGATTCTGTTTGGAGGTTTGGGAGTTACGCATAGACAAACCAGGAAGGAGGAGCTCAATCTCCAGGGGGAAAAACTCCACAGGTGAATCTTTGTATTAGTTGAATATTCTCTAATAGGCAAACCCAAGGGTGTGGTGGGGGAAGAAAGAGAGAGATTTATTATAAGAAATTGGCTCATGTGATTGTAGAAAATGAGAAGTTCCACAATATGCCATCTATAAACTGAAGACCCAGGAAAGGTAGTGGTTATATTCTGAAATATATATGTGAGCTGTGGAAACTTTTTCTGGCTATCATACAGTTTATCATATTGCTTCTAAAACCCTTGGAAGCTCAAGAATGATAAGGGTGACATTTCTCTGTTAATGAGATGGCTGGTTGCTGGGACTCCTTAATAGCTTCAGGATGGGGATTAAAAAAAAAAAAAAAACCCAAGGCATGATTACAGGATTGGAATTTTCAGCCCTAACCCCCAGCCTCTGAGGGGAAGAAAGGAGCTGAATGTTGAAGTGATCACCAATGATCAAGGATGTAATTAATCATGAATAAAACTTTATTAAAAACCCAAAGAACAGGGTTTGGGAGAGCTTCCAGAGAGAACAGGTGGAAATTACTGAAGGGTGACACAGCCAATCAGGGCATGAAACTTCATAACCCATTTCTCCATACCTTGCCCTATCCATCCTATTCATCTGTCTGTTCATCTGTATCTTTTGTAACATCCTCTATAATAAAGATAATTATAATAAAGGTAATAAAAGTGTAATAACAGTAAATATAAGTAAAATGATTTCCTGGGTTCTGTGAGCAACTCTAGCAAATTAATCAAACCCAAGGAGAAAGTCATGGTACCCCGATTTATAGCCAGTTGGTCAGAAGTACAGGCCATAACCTGGGGTTTGAAATTGGCACCTGGAGTGGATACTGGTCTTGTGAGATCTGATGCTATCTCCAGATAGATATGTCAAATGATAATATGAATGGCATTAAGAACACCCAGATGGTGTCTTCTGGAGAACTGCATTTCAGATGAGGGACATTCAACCTTTATATTCTTCTGATTGACTTCTCAGTTATTGGAGAAGCTTCTATGAGCCTTGTTCACTCTCATATCATTACTTTCAGGAAGTCCTTTTTATATCCATTTCAAGGTTTTAAAATTGCATTATTACATATTGTGAATGTGATGGTTAATTTGGTGTCAACTTGGCTAGGTCATTGTAGAGATAACTGGTAAAACATTACTTTAAATGTTTCTATTTTTTAGATGCGATTAATATTTAAAGGAGTGGACTTGCTGGGTATGGTGGCACACACCTATTATCCAGTGACTCCAGAGACCAAGACTGGAGGATTGCAAGTCCCAGGCCAATCTTGGAAACTTAGTGAAAACTTGTTTCAAAATAAAAAAGGAAAAGGGATTGGGATGTAGGTCAGTGCTTAAGTGCCCCTGGGTTTAATCTCCCATATTACAATCAAATAAGATAAATAAAAATCAGCAGGCTTTGAGTAAAGCAGATTGTCCTCTAAAATGTACAGGGTCCTCATCCAAACAGTGAAGGCCTTAATATTAAAAGGCCTTACTCTAATCTCCCCAGAGAAAGAGGGAATTCTGCCAACTGGTCAACTGTCTGGTCTCCAAATGCGGCTCTTTCTCTGGTCTCCAGTCTGTTGGTCTACCCTGAAGATTTGGGACTTACCAAGCCTCCACAGTCAATTGTCAGTCAATTCCTTAAAATCCCATCTGTCTTTTTCTCTGTATACACACACACACACACACACTATTAATTCTGCTTCTCTGGAGAACCCTAAAAAAGTAGACAAAAGCTTTCTTCTATTTTTTTCTCTCATCAATATTTAATAGTTATTCTCATATTTCAAAGGAAATTAAAGGTTGTCTTATAAAGTTCCATAAGAAATTCTACTGGGATTTTTAATTAGGTTACATTGCATTTGTTTATTTTTCTGTGAATGATTTATATTGTTGCAAAGATTTTTTTTCCCATCCAGAAATAAGGTTAAATCTTCTCAGAGATTCAGAGTTTCATTTTTGTTTCTCAAAAAATTTTATAACTCTCTTCATAGAAATTGAACACATTCTCTTTCTTACTTTTTTAATAGAATATTTTATTTTTAATTGACACATAGTAAATGTACATATTTATTGAGGACAGTAGGCATTTCAATATATTTATATAATGTGTCGTGATTAGATCAGGGAAATTGGCATCTCTCTCACCTCAAACATTTACACTTATTTGTGTTAGGAACATTCCAAATCTTCTTCAGTAACCATTTTAGAATATGGAAGATTTGTTTCAACCATAGTTATTCTACCATGCTACACAACGTTAGAAGCTATTCCTCCTATCCAGCTGTGGCCCCTCTACCTATTAACTATCCTCTCTCTGCCCTCTCTCCATTCTCTTTCTAGGCTCTACTATTCCACTCTCCACTTCTATGTGATCAACATTTCAGCTTCCATATATAAGTGAGAACATGTAGTACTGGCCTTTCTGTTTTTGATTAATTTCATTTAATATAATGTCCTTTATTCCCATCACATTGTTTCAAATGACTTATCCACTACACCAGTAGACACCTAGGTTGATTTTATATCTTGGCTACCATGAATAGGGCTGCAATAAAGATGTGAATGCTGACTTCCTTCCTTTGAATATAATATACCCAGTAGTGGGATTGATGAGTCTCTCCCTTACTGTTTTAATTAATTTTTAAAAGGTAACTATTTCAAACACACAGTAAAGTATGAATAAAATAATAAACAAGTCAGGCATGGTGATTCACGCATATAATCCCAATGGCTCAGGAGGCTGAGGCAGAAGAATTGTGAGTTCAAAGCCAGCCTCAGCAATAGCAAGACACTAAGCAACTCAGTGAGACCTTGTCTCAAATACAAAATAGGGCTGAGGATGTGACTTAGTGGTCAAGTGCCTCTGAGTTCAATCCCCAGTATCCCCCCCCACAATAAAATAACAACCATACAATTATAATTCAGTATAGAATACAATATAAACATATTGCCATGCCTGTTTTAGTCTTTTATTTAAAGAATAAAACACTCACTTGATACTAAATAAAATATGCTTTACATTCTTTTGGTAGTTTCCTCCAAATTGATGTTCCTCACAACTTTTCTAAAGTAAACACAAGTCTGAAGGTGGTATTATTTCTTGACCTTGCTATATAAATATAGGACCCTGAACAACATAAAATTAGTTAATGTGCACTGGATTTTATATAAATGATATCTTAATATGTTATCCTGAGCTCCTTACTCTTATTTTTAATGTTTTTATTTGTTCTAATTAGTTATACAATGACAGTAGAATGTATTTTGACACATCATACATAAATGGAGTATAACTTCTCATTCATCTGATTGTGCATGATGGAGAGTTATCATGTAATCATATGTGCATAGGATAGTAATATCTGATTCATTATACTATCATTTCTACCCCCATGAGCCCTTCCCTCCCTTCATTCCCCTCTGTCTAGTCCAAAATACCTCTATCCTTCCCCCAACTCTTATTATGAATTAGCATCCACATATCAGAGAAAACATTTGGTCTTTGGTTCTTTGGGATTGGCTTATTTCACTTAACCTGATAATCTCCAGCTCCATCCATTTACCTGCAAATGCCATAATTTCATTCTTCTTTAAGGCTGAATAATATTCCATTGTGTGTATATACCACAGTTTCTTTATCCATTCATCTTTGAAGGTCACCTAAGTTGGTTCCATAGTTTAGCTATTATGATTGAGTCTCTATAAACATTGATGTGGCTGTGTCACTCTAGTATGTTGATTTTAAGTCCTTGGGTATAAACCTAGGAGTAGGATGATTAGGTCAAATGGTGGTTCCATTCCAAGTTTTCTGAGGAATCTCCATACTGCTTTCCATAGTGGTTGCACCAATTTGCTGTCCCACCAGCAATGTATGAGTGTGTCTTTTTCAATAGCTCAGTTGGCAGAGTGGAAGACTGTAGTGGCTCTATGCTGAGCCACTTACTCTTTGTAATTAAAAATTACAGTTTTGAGAAGCATCTGTATTGATGTTTGTAGATCTAGTTCACTCTGTTAATCTGATCTGTATCAGTAATTCATGTTTGCAATTCTCTTTGTATTTTGTTCATGGTGATATGACAGTCACTTGTGCATAAATACATAAAAGTTTATTGTTCACACTCCCATTAAGGGACAATTAGATTGTTTCCAGTGTTTTATAATCTGTGTTGCTCTACAGGCCTGATGCATATCTCCTTACAAGATTTATTATAATTTATAAGATTTATTATATAAGATTTCTTATATAATACAGAAACAGATATGAAATTCTTGACTTTTAAAATAAGAAAATCTGTACTGATACCTACAAATTGTTCACTAATATGGTTTTTGTCAAGTAGGATTGCATTTGCTTACAAGCCTAAGAGAATCTACAACAGTAAGCAATATGTTTGCAATTCTCTGTATATTTTGTTCTTTGTGACATGGTAGTCACTTAATTTATATGCCATAGATACAGTCATCATTTTTTTGGCATCAAAAAGAAGGGTGGACAGGAAGGAAAAACAGCAGAAGTTTTCACAGAAACATCCCCAGAGTATTTCTCTTTATGGTTCATTGGCCAAAATAGTGTCACATGGAAACACTATTTGCAAGAAAGACTGAGAGAAGGAAGACAAGATTGTCATGATTCATCATTTGGAACCGAACACTCTTTGTCCTAAACAAAATTATATTTCTGTTCTTTAGGAAGGAAGAGGCAATGGATATTGTATAGGCAACTAACAGTATCAAGTCAAGTATCAACTTATTCCTATCAGCACTTGTGTGTGTGTGTGTGTGTGTGTGTATTATTGTACAGGCAACTAACAGTATCAAGTCAAGTATCAACTCACTCCTATCAGCACTTGTGTGTGTGCGTGTGTGTGTGTGTGTGCACATGTGATTTATTTGCTAACATTTCAGGTTTTTTGAGTCATTTAAATTTTTGGAATATGTTGTGTTTCATTGGTAAACTCAACTATTCACATTTACATTTTTCTGATACTAAAATGGTAGCAAATTTTTTATGTGTTTTGACTATCTGGGTCTCATCTTCTGTGAACTGAGTTTATATCTTTGTTCTTTTTCTCTATTTCTTGTCTATTTAAGAAGCTCTTTATACAGTCTAAATATGAATTATTTTCTAAATTGTATATATCATATTGTCTCTCAGTCTATTTTGTGGATCAAATGTTTGTGTCTCCCCTAAATTCATGCTGAAATCCTAACCCCAATGTGATGGCACTTGGAGGTAGGGACTTTGGGAGATAGTTTGGTCATAACAGTGGAGCACTCATGAATAGTGTTAGTGTTAGTGTTCTTACAGGAGGAAGATGGTCATCCTGCTTTTTCTGCCATGTGAGTATGAGAAGGGAAGAAGAGGCTGTCTGTAAAGTAGGAAGTAGGCCCTCACTAGATACCAGCATCTTGGATCTTAGACTTTCCAGCCCAAGAACTATAAACATCTGTGAGAAACAATCCTTGTGATTTAAGTCCTCCAGCCTATGATATTCTTTTTTAAAAAAACATTTATTCCTTTAGTTGTAGATGGACATAATACCTTCATTTTTTTTAATGTGGTGCTGAGGATCGAACCCAGTGACCCACGCATGCTAGACAAGCACTCTACCACTGAGCCACAACCCCAGCCCTGATATTTTTGTTATAGCCGTCTGAGTGGACTAAGACGTTATGATTTGTCTTTTAACTTTATTTTAGTGTACTTTATGCAACATATTTTTTATCTTAATGTTGTAAAAATGATCAGATTTTTTTAGACTTTATGTTATTTTGTCTAATATAAAAAGTCCTTCACAATCTGGGCATGTAGCCCAGTGGTAGAATACTTGTCTAGCAAGTCCAAGACCTGCGTTCCATCCTCAGCACAGAGAGAAAGAAAGAGAGAAAATTCTTCATTACCTTGAAATTATAAATTCTCTTGTCTTATTCTAGAAGTCTTTAAGCTTTGCCCTTATATTTAAGTTTCTTTACATTTACATTTTGTTCATCTAGAATATATTCTTGTACATCGTGTGAGGCAGAACTCTTGTTTTATTTTTTTCTCCTATGACTACTCAATTGTTCTGGCATTATTTTTTCAGTCAATTTCCTTTGACCCCTGAATTGTAATGCCATATTTGTCAAATGCCAAGTTCTCCCATATGTGAGCCTGTTTGTATCTCTAGTTTTTGTTTTACTGGTCTAATTTATATTTATGAATAAAACCATTCTTTTATTAATATAACTTTAGACTATCACTATCTGGCAGGAGAATATCAGTAAAATTGATTTATTCATTGTATGGAAAAATGTGAAGGCTATCATGTCAGTGTACATGGATACAATATGCAACTGCTTTGGATATATGTAGAAACCTTCTTCTTCTTATGTGTAGAAACTTTGCTTACCTATCCTATTCTAGTTTTTGGCTGTACATACTATTATATTTTATATGTAAACCATCTTAAAGTAACAAATATTTGAATCTTCCTAGCCCATATAATGGCTATTTCTTACTTATTTTTAATTCTTTGGTTAGAAACTTTGGAGCAATGATGATTATTGTTGGAGATAACAGGCATTAATTCTTGCTTCATATATTAATGGAGATTTTATAATTCTTCAGATAAACCAATTTGATCATAATGCATTTTTAAAAATCCTTGATTCAGTTTGTCAACATTTTCAGGTATGTATATGTATACTCATTGGGGAGATTAACCTACAATTTTTATTTCTCTTGTTTTTCTAGTTTGGTTAATTAGAATACATTAACCTCATCAAAGGAATTAGAAAATTTCCCTCTTTTTCTATTTTGTGTATATTTTATGCAAAAGAGAGATATTTCCTGTGAATTGAAGCCTTTGGTAAACTTGTATAAATTTTTTGAATTTGCTGCCTTTATTTTGGATAGACACTTTGCCCACTGATTCAGTGTCTCTGATGGCCATCTCCTCAGGCACTTTTTGTTATAGTTTGGATCTGGAATGTCCCCCGAAGTCTCCTGTGATTAAAGGTGGGGTTTGGGGGAAGTGATTGGATCGTGAGGGCATTGACCTCATCTGTGGATGAATCTACTGAAGGATGAATGGTCTACTTACTGGGAGGAGAGAACTATTTGGAGGGGGTAGGTCACTATGGGCATACCTGGAAAGATTTATCTTCTCTCTGCCCCACCTCCTCTGCTTCCAGGCTGGCATGAGCTGATAGCTTTCCTCTGTTATACCCTTCTGCCATAGTTAGCCTCACCTCAGGCCCAAAACAATGGAGCTAGCTGGCCATGGCTTAAAACTCTAAAACCATGTGCCAATATAAATCTTCACCTTCTAAGTTATGTAAGATATTTTAGTCCCAGCAACAAAAAGCTGCCTAGAGTTAATTTTGGTAACTGGAATTTTTTATAGATTTTTTTCCCATTTGAGTTAGGTTTTATATTTATCTTTGTGAAATTTTAAATATAATTTTCTTATGATTTTTGATATTTTAAGATTATGTCTATCTATGAGTCCAACTCAACTGTAAGAAATCCAAGAAACACATTTGCACTATTTTTCAGGAAGGAGAAAAGGAACATTCTGTTATAATTTCACTTTCATTTATACATGAAGGATATATTCATCTCCTTAAGGAAGACAGCCCCAAGTCCTTGCTAGTCAGGGCATTCAGCTAAAAAAAAATAACATATCTAAGGAATTTAGTCTGCTGTAATATGTGAATGTTTGGGTTCTCCTGAAATGAAATTTAGTGAAATTAATACACAACTTATCTTTACCGTATATCCCAAACACACACACACACACACACACACCCCTAACATACGATAATGAATAGTAGTAGAATAATTCTACTACAGACTGATCAGGAAGGAGAAGAGTAGAAAGCATGCACTACTATCAACAGCTCATCCAACTCAACTACAGATCACAAAATTACTGAAGAATGAGAGGAAGTTCTGAAAATTTACTCACAGAAAGTGTAGATGTTCCAGATCAAGAAATAGCACTGGGACATTTTATTACCCAAAGTCAGTCATTTGGGCTCAATAGAATTTTAAGAAGCCTATGATGATATTACCATGATGATATTAATATCCATTTTCTCCTCTTCATTTTTAGATTACAACTCAAATGCTTTCATCAGCTTCTTATAACTTTATTGAACCCAAATGACTGATTTTGGGGTAATAAATGTGCAAGTGTTATTTCCCAATCTAGAACATTAACAATTTCTGTGAGTGAATTTTGATAAAAAATATATATATATGAAAAAATGTTCAACATCTCCAGCAGTTAAGGGAATGCAAAATTAAAACTACACTGAGAATTTATCTCACTCCAGTCAGAATGGCAATTATCAAGAATAAAAGTAACAATAAATGTTGGCAAGGATGCGGGAAAAAAGTACACTCATATGTTGCTGGTGGGTCTGCAAATTGGTACAACCACCATGGAAAGCAGTATGGAGATGCCTAAGAAAACTTGGAATGGAACCACCATTTGAGCCAGCTATCCCACTCCTAGGTTTAAACCCAAAGGATTTAAAATCAGCATATTGCAGTGAAACAGCCACATGAATGTTTATAGTAGCTCAATTCATAATAGCCAAGCTGTGGAATCAACCTAGGTATCCTTCAATAGATGAACAAATAAAGAAAATGTGGTACATATACACAATAGAATATTATTCAGCCATAAAGAAGAATGAAATTATGGCATTTGCTGGTAAATGGATGGAACTAGAGACTATTATGCTAAGTGAAATAAGCCAATCCCAAAAAACCAAAGGCCAAATGTTTGCTATGATATGTGGATGCTAATCCACAACAAGGGAGGGGGAAAAATACAAGTTCATTGGATTAGACTTGTATTAGGGGAATGATGGGAAGGGAGGAGGGGTGGGAATAGGAAACACAGTAGAATGAATCAGACATAACTCTCCTTATGGATACACAATGAGTGTAACTCCACATTATATACAACCACAAGAATGGGATCCTAGTTGGAATGGGTTTTACTCCATATGTGTATAACATGTCAAAATATACTCTACTGTCGTGCATATCTAAAAACAACAAATAAAAAATAATAACAAAATCATCATGGTGAATTGATCTTTTTAATCACTGTTAACCTCTTTAACCTAACAATGATTTTAGTTATTTGAAAAAATCCAACCTGAAAAATCTTTACATTTTTTCAGGAGAATTTAATCTATTTTAATTTTTAAAGATTGATGCTATAAAACAAAGATCTTTACAGGGTAAAACTATCATTTGATATTTATAATGGGTAATGACTTCTTTTTCCAGAAAAAAAAAGTTACCATTTGTACACTCTACTTAAAATACCTGATAATGGATGAGGGTTGGAAGAGACAATGACTGTTAAAAAATAAGGAGAGTGAAGAAGAAGCAGATTGGAGGCACCCAGAACTCAACCTGTTTCTCCACAAGATAGAATTAAAACAACTGGACAACAGCTGGATGCTGAGGTGGATAGCTGTGGGCAAATGCTGAAGTTCAGTAGTGAACAGAAGAGAAACTAGAGACTCCCTGCAAGATGCATTGAAAAGGGCCCAACATCACTACTGTGGTAGTCTTGAATGAAATCAGAAAGAAATATCAAACACAAACTGGAACATTCTTCAAAAAACCTGACCATCATTCTTCAATAGTACCAGGTCATGAAACACAAGGAACCAAAAGTCGAGGAAAGACTGAAGAACTCTCACAGACTGGAAGGCACCAAGCAGATACTCTGCCTAAATGCACTGTGTGATCCTGGACCAGATGAAAAATGATCTTTAAATTGGTGGCATTCTGTCAATATTAATTTCTCACTTGATCATTGTTCTCAGGCAAGATGTTAACACTTGAAATAAGCCTACTGAAGTAAAGAAACTCTTGTAATATTTTACAACTTTTTTTTTCAAAATAAAATATTAAAAAATAAGCAGATAAGCAAATAAAGTCCCTTTGGATATGAAGTGTCCCCCCCAAGGACTCATGTTATCACTGGACAGAGGTCCGACAAGGTCCTTCCAAAAGGGACCAGGCCACTTTTTGACTTATGCCACTGAAAAGAATTTCAGGATGCATCAATAACAAGGCAAAAGCAAGATTTATTAAAGGAGAGCAAAAAATAAAAATAAAAAGGTATACACACCCCAAAGGCAGAGCGTAGACACCCCTCACCTCAGAGAAGAGGAGTGATGCATCAGAGTTGAGCTCTCTGACTATATATATAAGATTTTACTGGAAAGAAAAGTGCAGGTTCCCAGGCAAGATTTTGTGAAAATCAAATCCCATGTCAATCATTTGATATTTGAGATTTAGAATGTTCTTTCTGATTAAGCAGTCCAGTCATAAAACAATTGTGGACACATGATGTAGGTCTTTGAATCTGGTGACATTTAGCTTGATTGAGTTTTTATTCTAGTTGATCTGGTATGCTGGAGGTTTTGTTCATCTAACTAAAGAGACAAGCATGGCTGGTCATGCTTGTCATAGCTACTCCTCATCCAGCATTATATTCAGTAGACAGAAATTTCAACTGATTAGGTCAGGTCCTTTGTGTTAAAGTACACACAACAGTTGAGATCAGAGGTAGAGTGGGTTTGCAGTTGAGCTAAAATGACCTGGGAACACATTGTTTTCTGCAGAAATGATACAGGAAGCTCAGTGGTGAGACAATAGTGTCAGGTACAAAGAATTGCTACAGGAATGAATGGGCAACTGTTCTCATTCATGAAGAGAATGCTGGGACACTTTGTCTAGGACATTAAATTAGCTTAAGTAGGCTAACTGCCCACAGTTATAGTAATTTTACCCAAAATGTGTAATGATGGAAACATAATGGAAATTTCTTTCTCTTATACATAAACAGACCAAGACAGCTAAAGATTTTCATGACTTTCAAGAACACTCTGGCATTAGCGAAAAAGTAAATGAAAGGAAGGATGGAATATGATCATACAGATCTGCTCTAAACCTAGAGTCTGTCTCATGGATATCTCCTGACTGCAAGGAACACTGGATAATGTTTGGAGATTTGTCCAGAAATATAAGAAAAATGTCCTAGAAACAGTGGTTACCCTGACTTGCACGTACACATCCTTCATAAAAAATTAAATTTTTAGTGTTTCTACCTAGATACAAGGAAAAATTTAAGCCTTTGTACATCAGAGTTTTGTTCTCAGAAGACTACTATGGATCATTCACTTGTAGTCTTCCTAAGGTAAAACCTTTATGTTGTGACAGACAGGAGAGGAAGGCAGACTTACGGAACACTGTGCAAAGAGAGTTGTTCTCTTTTAAGAGAACTTAACATTACCAGAGGGTGTTGCTTCAGACCACAGATCCCCCAAAACTTAGTTCCTCTTCAGTGCCTTTTTTAAAATTCATCCTTCCTATCTTTCTCCAATGGACTTGAATGTTTGTGGGAGTTATCTTTAGCCCATGGATTCAGTCTGAGAGATTCATCCCTGTAAGGACTAATTTCCTTTGTTTTGTGGTTGTACCTTTTGATTTCTTTCAACTGATACAAAGAGAGATAATCTGGCAAATAAATTTATTCCAGGAAATTTCTATGAAACAATTCAAATTCTTCACAACTTCCAGAAAGATATTGAAGACAGGAGGAGTTTTGGGGGACAGAAGTTTTTTGTTGTTGTTGTTGTTTGTTTGTTTGTATTTAATATCGCTAACACCAAAACATTATCTTTATAAACTAAAAGCAATGTGCTCTAGTAAGAATACAATCACAAGGCTGGGGTTGTAGCTCCATGGCAGAGCGCTTGCTTAGTATGCGTAAGGCACTGGATTCAATCCTTAGTACCACATAAAAATAAATAAAATAAAAACATGCTGTCCATCTACAACTATTAAATAATTAAAAAATACAATCACATTGTGGAATAAGTGGATATTAAGGTATTGAATGAGGGGAAGCCTGTCTTTGATTAATAGCCACTTTCTCTTCTGACTTCCATTTTTCAGCCCAGAGTATATATATCGGATTCAGAATCAGAAGACTCAATGCTAATAATTACCATTTTAACTACTCTGTAAATTGTGGCAAATTAACTTTCCTATATGATGCCTTTACTTATAAGAATTGCTTTGTCTGATCAGGGTATATTGAGATAGAAATGAGATGCAATGTTAGACTGACAACTTTATAAATCACTATACAGATTACATTTTTACAGAAACATTAATGCTCTTAGAGTGACAAGGATCCAACTAAGGGTGTTTTCTTATTTGTGACATTACCTCATGCTTTTGGCCATGGCTGTTGACCTTCAGGGCATTGTGCCAGAGATACCTTTTTGTGTTTTTATTCCGTTCCTGGTTTCCTGATAGCATTTTTATTTTTTACTTCTGCATTTTATGCAAAATTTCATTATTTACCAAATGTATTTCAGTGGATTATTTTTTATATAACCAGAATACAATCATTTATAAACCTATTTTATGAAATTAAAAATAAAACATTTCAAGAAGATTAAATAATTTTAAAGACAATAGCTCTCAAAAAGTATTACAAATACTCAAAAGGTATTAGGCAGAAAAAATAAATTCATTGCTATATCTTAATTATTAAAGTTAAATTTTGACTAAATTTTGCTAGTACAAAGAAGGAATATTATAATAAAGGAAACAACTAAATTTCATCATATTATCTATGGTAGAAAAAAATAAGTATGTAAATTCAATAATTTATTGTAACACAATGAAAAGAATATATGAAAAAAAATGTTAAGTTTTCCATACCCACAGTGTTCCTTTATTTTCAGCTCACTGCTGCAGAGTTATTGGTTTACTCAGACTTTCCCTAGGAAACAGTCACCATCTGTCTGATTAGTCTGTTTCCTTGGTATCCTGCCCATTCTAGCTATTTAAGTTTCTGCTCTATTTCAAGAAATGCACTCATTAGGGATGGTCACATCTGTTATGATTTGAAAAGAAGTATACATATTCAAAAAACATGTAATAGCACCTTGATATTTTATTAACTATTAGCAGGAAAATTCTCTTTTCAGTTACTTTATCCTTTAATGCTAACAAAGAGTGGCATAATGTTCAAATTCCTTTTCCTCAGTTCTGAAATTCCATGAATGTAAAATAAGAAATAAACAACTCAGACATTTTCATGATGTACACATTTATAAGCACATACCAAAAAAAAAGCCATCTGTTAAGAATAGTTAATTAAATACTAGCAGGGAATAACAAATGTAAAGCAGGTACATTAGCCTATTTTGATGACTATCTCCTACAGATCCTGAAATAAGGTATTACACAAACATTTTTCCTTTAAACTCTCTAGAGTATGTGCTTTACATGGACTGGAATTTTTTTGGTATGTTTTTCCTAAGTAATGGAACAGAGTGTAAAATCTAACTATTTTAGGCAGAATTCTAAGATGATCATTCAAGATACCCAGTCCCTGATATGTACATAGCTTCTCCCACTTGTTCCAACATTAATCTAAGTATGACTGTGAAGGGATTTTACAGATATAATTAATGTTCAAAATCATTCAACTTAAGTTAGGAAGATCATTCTTGTAGGCCTAAACTTACTACATGAGTCTTTAAAAACAGAGTTTTCTCTGCTAATCCCACAAGAAGAAACCAGAGAAATATGTACTGACTGATCTAAAAAGAAAGCAACAGCCAGATTCAGTGCTTCACACCTGTAATTCCAGGCTACTCAGGAGGCTATAGCAGGAAGAATACAAGTTCAAGGTCAACTTGTACAATTTAACAAGACCCTGACTCAAAAAAATTTTTTAACAAAGTGATGGGATATGGGTGAGTAGTAAAGTGCCCCTGGATTCAAGTTCTAGTATTAAATTTTTTTAATTCTAAAAATGATAGCAAAAGCTGCATTTTTAATAAGCCCTGAGGCAGGAAACAGATAGGACCTGAGAGGAGCTCCCTGCTAATGGCCAGCAAGAAATTAGAGACCTCAGTCCTGCAATCACAGAAACTAAATTCTGCCAATGATCTGAGCAAGCATGGATGACAGCGTGAGCCCCAAGTGGGAAACACAACTCAACTAACACCTTGATCCTAGCCTGGTGAGACCCTGAACAGAGGTAGAATCCAGTGGTGTCATGCCTGAACTTCCAACCTCGAGAATTGTAAGCTGGCAAATTTGGATTCTTTCAAGCTGCTAAGTGTGTGATGATTTGTGATGTAGCACTAGGAAAGTAATATACTATTATAGGAATGCCATAAATATTTGTAGAATGAATGAAAATTTAGTATGACATATGGTAAAGGTAAGATAATTTTATAAGAGAGCAAAGTGTAAACTATGTAGATGAATAGATTTGTGGCCTGAACCAAATGGGCACTGGGAACTGCTGCTATTCTCTACACCACCCTTACCCATTTAGTGCAATTGTGTTTTTACAACTGCTAACTCCAACGATAGTATCTATGCCAGACTCTGAGAGGACTATAGTTGGAGGCACATCCAAATAAGTCAGTATATTGTCCACAAAATTCTTGATTTTTATACCCACTTTTTAATAATCACACTTCTTGCATTATTCATATGTGTTCAGGTGATCTTAGGATGTCATCATAAATAGAAAAGAAATACTAAAACTAAAATCTAGATGGCAAGCACTGAAAAAGTATGTGTAAAAATGAATATATAGTAGTCCCTCAGTATCTGTGGGGTATTGATACTAGGACCCCCTCAGATACCAAAAATCCATGGATGTTCACATCCTTGATATAAAATGATGTAATATTTCCATATAACCTATGAACAACTTCCTGTATACTTCAAATCATCCTAGGTTATTTATATACCTGTTACAGTGAAATGTTAAGTATATTGTATAGGGGATAATGATAAGGAAAAAAGTCTACATGTTCAGTACAAACATATTTTTTAGTTTAGAATATTTTCATTCCACAGTTGGTTGAATGCATGGATGCAGAACCTGTGCATATGGGGGAATGCCTATATATTTCCATTAATACTTTATAATTAAATTAAAGAATCTGAGAGTAAATTCATCCACAAACTCACCTCAACTCTATTTTGAATATAGTTGGACATAATTTATACATACATTTTTAGTACATAAAATATGATTTATTTCATTTAGAATGGCTATACTATTAAATTTATGGTTGGGCTTGCAATTAGCAATTTTGAATTTTATTCTATCTTCCTCTCAAATATGGTATGTAAAATTGGAAAATATTTAAATAAATATACAAACCAAGCTCTTAGAAATAAGTACACTATAGTTTCACAAAGCCACCAATTAACATAAATGGTCAGAAACTAAATCAGCATTGGATGTCTTGGTGTTACATAAAAAATAAAAGTATAGGCTCCAGAGAAGCATTTAAAAAGATGAAGATTCCTGCTTTTTAAATGCTTTGACTTTTACATTATAGGAGAAAATGACTTTTGGCATTCATGGTATTTATTTATAAATTGCTGCTTTTCCAAAAGATTCAGGTAACTTAAGATAAATCATTCACAAAGTAAATTTTAATAAACACAAATGAGAAAAAAAAGAAACGATAAAAAGGAGAAGCCAAACTATTCATATCAGTGTTCAATAAATTTGTTATAACTGGGCTTTAAATCTGGCTGATGTCAATGAGTTGTCAGGAAGAGTTACTACTCAACAATTTTAAGAAAATTTTTCAGCACTCTTACAAGTAAATTCTTATGAATTTTTTTTAAGGTGATAGCCATTAAGTGGATATATTTTGGGCAACTTTATATGTAGTCATTAGGAGGGAAAAAACCAAAGAATGTGTCATGAAAGCAAAATAAAATGGTACAATGAAAAATTTTAATCAAACACCAAGGAGAATTGTTGAATACCATTCTGATAGGCATATTATTTATCTACCCTTGCCCACTCTAAGCATGAGGTAATTATCTCAAATGAATTCACTACTAATCATAATAATTAGCTGAGTTACTTATGATTTTTATAAAGAAAAACGGATTTATTAAGGATTCCTGAAGATGTGTGGAACAATAATTACATTCCATTGACTAGTACATCTAGCTATCTAGCTGGTTACTGATCAATCTCTCTAGATCTCACTGTTGATAAGGTCTTCTACAATAAATTTCTGAAAATCCATAGTTAAGGACAGCTGAAAAAATATTTCTATTATGATCTCTAAATTTCTGTCTTTACACTGTAAAACTTTTCATTGATTCACTTTCAGTTAATTCCTTTTTCCCTTATCTCTCATTACTTAGATATTCAAATTGCTCTGATTTTATTGTTATAGGCTAGTTAGCTGAAGAGTATCTGAGGTATAATCTGAGGTGGTATTCTATCTGTATTTACCATTATGCTCTAATTAATTAATCAATACCTGTATAATAATGCCAGAACAAAGTTGACTTAAAGGCAAGAAACTTTAAAGAGCCAAATGCAGTGGTTCACGCCTATAATCCTGGCAACTAAGGAAGCTGAGGCAAGAAGATCTCAAGTCTGAGGTCAGCCTCAGCAACTTAGTGAGACCCCGTCTTGAAAGAAAAATGAAAAGTGAGACGTATAGAATGGTAGATTGCCCCTGGGTTTGATCTCCAGTATATGCTCCTCCCCCACCCCATGCACACCAAGAAAAAAAAATATTGTTTCCTTTTAGTTATACATGACAGTAGAATCTATTCTGATATAATTATACAAATATGGAATATGTCTTATTCTAATTAGGACCCCATTCTTGTGTATATACACAGTGGTGGAATTCACTGTGGTGTATTCATATAGAAAAAAGAAATTTTACTAGTGACAAACAGGGAAATTTTATAACAGCAAAGGGAGTAATCCACGAGGAAAATCATAATTCTAAAACTGTATGCACCAAATAATATAGCCTTAAACACCTATAAAACAACAAAAAAAAAGCTCAAAGGAGAAATATAACATAACATATTAGAAACTTCAACAAACCTCTCTTAAAAGACAACAACAACAACAAAAAGCAGACAAAATATCACTGTGGGCAAAGAAAATCTAAGCAACACATTTAACAAATGAGAATAATTCAGTACAGACAGAATAGTTCATCTGACAATATCATAATACAAATTCTTTTCAAGTACTTGCACAATAAAAATAAAAAGCATGGGCTGGGGTTGTGGCTCAGTGGTAGAGTGCTTGCCTGGCACATGTGAGGCACTAGGTTCAATCCTCAGCACCACATAAAAATAAGTAAATAAAAATAAAGGTATTAAAAAATTTAGAAAAATAGAATCATAAGGATCAGAAACAAATAAATATGCTATGTACAGATAATATGACTGTGAATATAGAATAACTAAAGGACTACATATCAAAATCAGTCCCAGATGATTTATGGAGCTAAATGTGAGAGGCAAATTATAAAGCTTCTAGAGGAAAACAGAATGTCTTTGGAGTAGACAAAGTTTTCTTAATAGACACACAAAAGGCACTTCACTAACATGTCCCTATGTTTCTAAAATGTTGGTTAACTAAAATTAATATTTAAAACATTGATAAGCTTACTACTAAAACTTCACATAAAAACATAAGCACTAAATACTTATTTTAAATTTAAAAATCCCATACTAATAATACCTCCTCTCATTCTCTTTCCACACACACACATGTACTCATGAAAATGCTTCATGCCTTTGTTTGTAGTGTCAATGATTACTAATATCTGAACACTATTTTGTATTTTAAACATGTAAGTACAAATGCTATCACCTGAATTATGTGATTAACAAAGAATGAGAAAAAGGTTGTATCTTGTCAATGATCTTCTAATAAGGTGTTCTAAAAAACAATGAATTCATAATAATCTCTAAATAATGTAACTATTAATACTATGACAAAGAACACTGATCCTAATAGATAAGTAAAAATAGATATATAAATTGAGACCATCACTGTCTAAAATTTCAAAAATAAGATATGATACAAATAAAGAAGGATTGTGGATAAAGTTATAGGTACTGTGTTAATTTTTTATTGTTGCATAATAAATGATCACAAATGTAGGAGTTTGAAAATAGCATAAAATTATTATGTCACATTTTTCATGGGTAGAAGGCCTGATCCAAGGCAGTTGAGTCAGTTCCTCGGGATCTCATGGACCTAAAATTAAGGTGTCAACTAGAGCTATCTTTATATTGGAGGCTCTTGGATCCTCTTCCAAATTCCCTGATTGTTGCCTGAATTAATTTTCTTGCTGCTGCAGGACTAAGTTCCCTAGTTTCTTGGTGGTTGTCAGCTGGAGATCATTCACAGCTTCTAGAGGTGACGGCCTCCACAATCTAGCAGTTGTTCAAGCCAGTAAGAGTTGCTTCCTGAAGTAGAATCAGGTGTAAACTTATATAACATAACCTCATAAAGGGGATAACCATCATTATTTTCATGATTCTGCCCAAACAGCTAGAGGAGTCTGCAGGCATTGGGGATCTTGGGATCGTTTTAGATTACTGCTTACCACAGGTACATATTAATCATATATAAATTCCCAACATAAGAAAGATTTAATTAATTTAAAATCCACTCTGTTATGACATGACTATTAGAAATGTAAAAGATATATTTAAGAAAAAAAGACATAACTATTGTAGTTCAGTGTCAAATATTACACAGATTTTAAAAAGTAAACATAAGATACAAATTCAACATTAACATACTAAGGTGTAATACACGACTTTTTAAAATGTGCTTAGAATACTTAATATGAGATCTACTCTCCTGACAAATTATTTTTAGGTAAAAAATACAATATTGTTAGCTGCAGGCACCACATTGTACAGCAGATCTCCAGGGTATATTCATCTTGTATAAATGAAACTTGACACCTGTGGAACAATATGCAATTGAAAAATAGAAAGAAACCCATTTAGATTACTAATATTCTAACTTTTTATACTAAAATCATTATAAGACAAATAACCTATGCAAGGATTTCAAGGGTAACTCTAGAACTCATTTACAAAAAGATATGCAAAAATAACATACTTGTGAAACATTAAACTGTCATTGAAATTGTTTAGTAACTACAAGCATATATATTACACATATATGTATGTATACATACATATTTATTACATATATAATATATGTGCATATATATTTAAAGCTTAGCTTAAATTGTATTCAACCTTTCTAAAATAAGATGTAACATTTTCTGCCCAGGAACAGCTTCCTAATTTGTAAATTTCTATTCATGGCATCATCATCCTCCCAGTGGCTAATAATAGAAACCTCAGAGTCATCCTTCATGCCCTTTCCTTCCTTATCCTCATAACAAATGGAGTTACTTAGTTATATCTTTCCCCTCATTCATTAAATAAACATTAACAAAGAGCCTGTTGTCTTAAAGCATCATGTCACACTCTGGAACTGCCTTAACCTGTAAATTAAGAATCTTGCTTCTTGAGCCTTCTGGCCCAGTACAGTAGATTTACAATGTTTCCCTTTGTATCTATTCTCACCATGCCTGCTTTGTGTCAAAAACCTGGATACTTTGTCTTGCTTCTAACTTCCCTCATATCTAATTAATTCTGCATACTGCTACCAGATGAATTCTTCCTTCCTTCCTTCCTTCAATCATTCAGAAATGTATAAATGCTAAGAGTACAGCAGTGAACAAGACAACCAAAGCATCTGCTCTCAGGAAGCTTGTGTTCTAATGTAAAGAGGAAGATACATAAGTAAAATCATATAATATCTACAGTGTCAATTATTCTTTAAAAAATAAATCTCTTTATGTCACTTGGTCTCAACCTTCATTGACCCTTCAATGTTTAAAATACAAGTCCTGGCATTCAGGACCTTCCTCAATTTGCTTTTACCTTCCTCCTCCTCCTCC